>NC_079200.1:3526272-3832522 GCF_029499605.1 Hyla sarda
GGGATAGGGGGTTGAGATAGGAGGATGGGATAGGAGGTCGGGATAGGAGGTCGGGATAGGAGGACGGGATAGGAGGATGGGATAGGAGGTTGAGATAGGAGGTTGTGATAGGAGGTCGGAATAAGAAGTGGAGATAGGAGGACGGGATAGGGGAATGAGATAGGAGGATGGGATAGGAGGTCGGGATAGGAGGTCGGGATAGGAGGACGGGATAGGAGGATGGGATAGGAGGTTGAGATAGGAGGTTGTGATAGGAGGTCGGAATAAGAGGTGGAGATAGGAGGACGGGCTAGGGGGTTGAGATAGGAGGATGGGATAGGAGGTCGGGATAGGAGGTCGGGATAGGAGGTCGAGATAAGAGGTCAAGATAGGAGGTCGAGATAGGAGGACAGGATGGTCGGGATAGGAGGTCGAGTTAGGAGGTTGGGATATGAGGACCGGATATGAGGTGGAGATAGGAGGTCGGTATAGGAGGTCGGGATAGGAGGTCGTGATAGGAGGTCGGGATAGGAGGTCGGGTTAGGAGGGCGAGATAGGAGGTCGGGATAGGAGGACGGGATAGGAGGACGGGATAGGAGGACGGGATGGGAGGATGGGATAGGAGGTTGAGATAGGAGGTTGTGATAGGAGGTCGGAATAAGAGGTGGAGATAGGAGGACGGGATAGGGGGTTGAGATAGGAGGATGGGATAGGAGGTCGGGATAGGAGGTCGGGATAGGAGGACGGGATAGGAGGTCGAGATAGGAGGTCGGGATAGGAGGTTGAGATAGGAGGTCAAGATAGGAGGTCGGGATAGGAGGTCGAAATAGGAGGATGCGATAGGAGGACAAGATAGGAGGTTGAGATAGGAGGACGGGATAGGAAGTTGAGATAGGAGGTCAGGATAGTAGGTTGAGATAGGAGGTCGGGATAGGAGGACAGGATAGGACGTTGAGATAGGAGGTTGAGATAGGAGGTCAGGATAGGAGGTTGAGATAGGAGGTTGAGATAGGAGGTCGGGATAGGAGGTCGGGATAGGAGGACGGGATAGGAAGTCGGGATATGAGGACGAGATGTGAGGATGGGATATGAGGTTGGGATATGATGACGGGATAGGAGGTCAGGATATGAGGACAGGATATGGGGTTGGGATATGACAACAATATATGAGGACTGGACGTGAAGTCAAAAGCTTCCTCCTTTGTTTATTTTCCTCCCCAACAACGATTAGGAAGGAAAAACCGGGCAACGCCGAGTACTCAGCTATAGTGTTGCTCGCATATTCGCGAATTCGCGAATTTCGCGAATATAGCGCTATATATTCGTAATTACGAATATTCTTTTTTTTTTTTTTTTTTTTCTTCACAGTACACATCACAGTGATCACCCCTCTCTGCTTCCAGCTTGTGTGGTGTAAAGAAGGCTCTAATACTACTGTGTGAGACTGGCGTATGAAAATTCGCATATGCGAAACTTAGCATATGCTAATTTTCGCATATGCGAATTTTCGCGCTTGCTTATTTTGTATATGCTAATTTTCACATATGTTAATTTTCGCATACGCGAATTTTCGCATACGCGAAAATAGAACGGGAATATAACGAATATGCGAATATTCGCGAATATATGACGAATATTCGTCCATATATTCGCGAATATTCGCGAATTCGAATATGGCCTATGCCGCTCAACACTACTCAGCTAGTATATATATATATATATATATATATATATATATATATATATCAAGACAGTACAGAGATCTCTCCTTGATCTATTTATACCCAGGACTGTATATATAACAAAAAAGAAATACCCACATGTGACCCTATTTTGGAAACTACACCCCTCACGGAACGTAACAAGGGGTATAGTGTGCCCTAACACCCCACAGGTGTTTGACGGATTTTCTTTAAAGTTGGACATGAAAATGAAAAAAAAATTTTTTTTTTACTAAAATGCTGGTGTTACCCTAAATTTTTCATTTTCCCAAGAGAAAATAGGAAAAAAGCCCCCCAAAATTTTTAACCCCATTTCTTCTGAGTATATAAATACCCCATATGTGGATGTAAAGTGCTCTGCGGGCGAACTACAATGCTCAGAAGAGAAGCAGCGCCATTGGGATTTTGAAGAGAAAATTTGTCCTGAACTGAAGGCCACGTTTGTTTACAAAGCCCCCATAGTGCCAGAACAATGGACCCCCCAACATGTGACCCCATTTTGGAAACTACACCCCTCACGTAATGTAATAAGGGGTACAGTGAGAATTTGTGCCTCACAGGTGTCTGACAGATTTTTGGAACAGTGGTCCGTGAAAATGAAAAATTTAATTTTTCATTTGCACAGCCCACTGTTCCAAAGATCTGTAAAACGCCAGTGGGGTGTAAGTACTCACTGCACCCCTTATTAAATTCTGTGAGGGGTGTAGTTTCCAAAATGGGGTGACATGTGGGGGGGGTCCACTGTTCTGGCACCACGGGGGGCTTTGTAAACGCACATGGCCCTGTTACGCCGAGCGCTCCAGGTCCCTGCTCCTCCCCGGAGCGCTCACGGGAGCGCTGCACTGACTTTGCCGGCGGGGATGCGATTCGCATAGCGGGACGCGCCCGCTCGCGAATCGCATCCCAAGTCACTTACCCGTCCCGGTCCCCGGCTGTCATCTGCCGGCGCGCGCGGCTCCGCTCTCTAGGGCGCGCGCGCGCCAGCTCTCTGAGACTTAAAGGGCCAGTGCACCAATGATTGGTGTCTGGCCCAATTAGCTTAATTGGCTTCCACCTGCTCCCTGGCTATATCACATCACTTCCCCTGCACTCCCTTGCCGGATCTTGTTGCCTTGTGCCAGTGAAAGCGTTTAGTGTTGTCCAAAGCCTGTGTTACCTGAACTCCTGCTATCCATCTTGACTACGAACCTTGCCGCCTGCCCCGACCTTCTGCTACGTCTAACCTTGCCTCTGCCTAGTCCTTCTGTCCCACGCCTTCTCAGCAGTCAGCGAGGTTGAGCCGTTGCTAGTGGATACGACCTGCCGCAGCAAGACCATCCCGCTTTGCGGCGGGCTCTGGTGAACACCAGTAGCCTCTTAGAACCGGTCCACCAGCACGGTCCACGCCAATCCCTCTCTGACACAGTGGATCCACAACCTGTAAGCTGAATCGTGACAGTAGATCCGGCCATCGATCCCGCTGAGGTGCCGCTGCCAAGTCTCGCTGACCTGCCCACGGTGGTCGCTCAGCAATCGCAGCAGATTGCCCAACAAGGACAGCAGCTGTCGCAGTTGACCGCCATGTTACAGCAACTTCTGCCTCTGCTACAGCAGCAACCATCTCCTCCGCCAGCTCCTGCACCTCCTCCGCAGCGAGTGGCCGCTCCTAGCCTCCGCTTGTCCCTGCCGGACAAATTTGATGGGGACTCTAAACTCTGCCGTGGATTTTTGTCTCAGTGTTCCCTGCATATGGAGATGTTGTCGGACTTGTTTCCTACAGAACGGTCTAAGGTGGCGTTCGTAGTGAGCCTTCTTTCAGGAAAGGCCTTGTCTTGGGCCACACCTCTCTGGGACCGCAATGATCCTGCCACAGCCACAGTCCAGTCCTTCTTCGCTGAAGTCCGTAGTGTCTTCGAGGAACCAGCCCGAGCTTCTTCTGCCGAGACTGCCCTGTTGAACCTGGTCCAGGGTAATTCTTCAGTGGGCGAGTACGCCATCCAATTTCGTACTCTTGCTTCCGAATTATCATGGAATAACGAGGCTCTCTGCGCGACCTTTAAAAAAGGCCTATCCAGTAGCATCAAGGATGTGCTGGCCGCACGAGAGATTCCTGCCAACCTGCAAGAACTTATCCATTTGGCCACCCGCATTGACATGCGTTTTTCTGAGAGACATCAGGAGCTCCGCCAGGAAAAAGACTTAGATCTCTGGGCACCCCTCCCACAGTATCCGTTGCAATCTACGCCTGGGCCTCCCACTGAGGAGCCATGCAAGGGGATCGGTCTCGCCTGACCCAGGAAGAGAGGAATCGCCGTAGGGAAGAAAATCTTTGTCTGTACTGTGCCAGTACCGAGCATTTCTTGGTGGATTGCCCTATTCGTCCTCCACGTCTGGGAAACGCACGCACGTGGGTGTGGCGTCTCTTGGTTCAAAGTCTGCTTCTCCACGTCTCACGGTGCCCGTGCGGATTTCTCCTTCAGCCAACTCCTCCCTCTCAGCCGTGGCCTGCTTGGACTCTGGTGCCTCTGGAAATTTTATTCTGGACTCTTTGGTGAATAAGTTCTGCATCCCGGTGACCCGTCTCGTCAAGCCGCTCTACATTTCCGCGGTCAACGGAGTTAGATTGGATTGCACCGTGCGTTACCGCACTAA
This sequence comes from Hyla sarda, assembly GCF_029499605.1. Lineage (NCBI taxonomy): Eukaryota > Metazoa > Chordata > Amphibia > Anura > Hylidae > Hyla > Hyla sarda. The sequence continues at coordinate 3,530,604 of NC_079200.1, forward strand.
ACCCCTCTTAATGTGCATTGGACCCCATCACGAATTGATTGAATTTTTTGTCCTTCCTAACTGCACCTCTGAGGTCCTCCTCGGTCTGCCATGGCTCCGGCTTCATTCTCCCACCCTTGACTGGACCACCGGGGAGATCAAGAACTGGGACTCTGCTTGCCATAAGAAATGCCTCTCCCCCCCTCCCAGTCCCGTCAGGCATGCCTCAGTGCCTCCTCATGGCCCCCGTCCTGGTGACACACTGCCCCGTGCCAAGCTTCACCCTCTGCCCTCCCTCCCCATTCCCACTCCTGCTGTACTGCCTGCCTTTGAGGAAACCCTCCATTCACTCCCGGTGTCCTCGTCCCAGGTAAAGCAGTTGTCGGACAAAAAAAGGGGGAGACCTAAGGGGGGGGGGGGGGTACTGTTACGCCGAGCGCTCCGGGTCCCTGCTCCTCCCCGGAGCGCTCACGGCGTCTCTCTCCCTGCAGCACCCCGGTCAGACCCGCTGACCGGGAGCGCTGCACTGACTTTGCCGGCGGGGATGCGATTCGCATAGCGGGACGCGCCCGCTCGCGAATCGCATCCCAAGTCACTTACCCGTCCCGGTCCCCGGCTGTCATCTGCTGGCGCGCGCGGCTCCGCTCTCTAGGGCGGGCGCGTGCCAGCTCTCTGAGACTTAAAGGGCCAGTGCACCAATGATTGGTGTCTGGCCCAATTAGCTTAATTGGCTTCCACCTGCTCCCTGGCTATATCACATCACTTCCCCTGCACTCCCTTGCCGGATCTTGTTGCCTTGTGCCAGTGAAAGCGTTTAGTGTTGTCCAAAGCCTGTGTTACCTGAACTCCTGCTATCCATCTTGACTACGAACCTTGCCGCCTGCCCCGACCTTCTGCTACGTCTGACCTTGCCTCTGCCTAGTCCTTCTGTCCCACGCCTTCTCAGCAGTCAGCGAGGTTGAGCCGTTGCTAGTGGATACGACCTGGTTGCTACTGCCGCAGCAAGACCATCCCGCTTTGCGGCGGGCTCTGGTGAACACCAGTAGCCTCTTAGAACCGGTCCACCAGCACGGTCCACGCCAATCCCTCGCTGACACAGTGGATCCACAACCTGTAAGCCGAATCGTGACAGGCCCCTGACTACTATTCCAAACGAATTCTCTTTCCAAAAGCTCAATGGCGCTCCTTCTCTTCTGAGCATTGTAGTTCGCCAGCAGTGCACTTGACGTCCACACATGGGGTATTTCCATACTCAGAAGAAATGGGGTTACAAATTTTGGGGCTCATTTTCTCCTATTACCCCTTGTAAAAATGTAAAATTTGGAGAAAAAAATGCATTTTTGTGAATTTTGATTTTTTTTTTCATTTACACAACCGACTTTCACAAAAAGTCGTCAAACACCTGTGGGGTGTTAAGGCTCACATTACCCCTTGTTACATGCCTTGAGGGGTGTAGTTTCCAAAATGGTATGCCATGTGGTGTTTTCTGCTGTTCTGGCACCATAGTGGCTTCCTAAATGTGACATGCCCTCCAAAAACCATTTCAGCAAAATTCACTCTCCAAAACCCCATTGTCGCTCCTTCCCTTCTGAGCCCTCTACTGCGCCCGCTGAACACTTGACATACACATATGAGGTATTTTCTTACTCGAGAGAAATTGGGTTACAAATTATGGGGGGCTTTATCTTCTATTACCCCTTGTAAAAATTCATAAACTGAGTCTACAAGCACATGCGAGTGTAAAAAATGAAGATTTCGAATTTTCTCCTTCACTTTGCTGCTATTCCTGTGAAACACTGAAAGGGTTAACAAACTTTCTGAATATCATTTTGAATACTTTGAAGGGTGCAGTTTTTATAATGGGGTCATTTATGGGGTATTTTTTTTATACGAAAGCCCTTCAAATCCACTTCAAAACTGAACTGGTCCCTGAAAAATTCCGATTTTGAAAATGTTGTGAAAAATTGGAAAATTGCTGCTGAACTTTGAAGCCTCTGGTGTCAACTTTATCAACTTTATGATGCAAACATAAAGTAGACATATTGTATTTGTGAATCAAAACATAATTTATTGGGAATGTCTGTTTTCCTTACAAGCAGAGAGCTTCAAAGTTAGAAAAATGCAAAATTTTCTATTTTTTCATCAAATTTTGGAATTTTTCACCAAGAAATGATTCAAGTATCCGCGAAAATTTACCACTAACATAAAGTAGAATATGTTACGAAAAAACAATCTCGGAATCAGAATGAAAGGTATAAGCATCCCAGAGTTATTAATGCTTAAAGTGACAGTGGTCAGATGTTCAAAAAATGGCCGGGTCCTTAAAGGGATACTCCGCCCCTAGACATCTTATCCCCTATCCAAAGGATAGGGGATAAGATGTCAGATCGCCGGGGTCCCGCTGCTGGGGACCCCGGGGATCGCTGCTGCAGCACCCCGCTATCATTACTGTGCAGAGCGAGATCGCTCTGCATGTAATGACGGGCAATACAGGGGCCGGAGCATCGTTACGCCCCTCGTGACGTCACGGCCCGCCCCCGTCAATACAAGTCTATGGGAAGGGGGTGTGGCGGTCATCACGCCCCTTGCCATAGACTTGCATTAAGGGGACGGGCTGTGATGTCATGAGGGGCGGAGCCATGACGTCACGCTGCTTCGGCCCCTGTATCGCCCGTCATTACGCACAGAGCGAACTCGCTCTGTGCTGTAATGATGGCGGGGTGCCGCAGCAGCGATCCCCGGGGTCCCGAGCAGCGAGACCGCGGCGATCTGACATCTTATCCCCTATCCTGTGGATAGGGGATGAGATGCCAGGGGCGGAGTACCCCTTTAAGGTATAAATGGTCTGGGTCCTTAAGGGTTTAAGTGTGCAGCCACAAGAGTAATTGACAGGGTGACTTCGCTCTGTAAAAACAGCTGAGCGGCCCGCATTTAACTCTAAGCACATCATTAAAGCACAACTGTAACCATCGTACAGGTAGGGAGGTGCAGTTACCATTGCATAGAGAAGAATGTGCAGTAAATGCGGGTGCTTTTACTCACATTTGCCGCGGTCTGTAAAGGAAAATTCTTACTTTATTCTGATGCCGGGCCACAGTCGGATGGGCCGGCCGACTCCTGCAATAGCACGCCCCCTCTCCGCCTCCTCTCTGCTCTTAGCATGGAGCGCTGCACGTCAATCTTGCTGATCCTGCATGATTGACGTGCAGCGCTCCATGCTAAGAGCAGAGAGGAGGCGGAGAGGGGGCGTGCCATTGCAGGAGTCGGCCGGCCCATCCGACTGTGGCCCAGCATCAGAATAAAGTAAGAATTTTCCTTTACAGACCGCGGCAAATGTGAGTAAAAGCACCCGCATTTACTGCACATTCTTCTCTATGCAATGGTAACTGCACTTCCCTACCTGTACGATGGTTACAGTTGCGCTTTAAGATGCACTTATAGTTAAATGTGTCCCGGACCAGCACTGCAGAGTGGCCATGTGGAAATTGTGGTAACTCGCCCACCTATGTACATAGGTGGGCGAGTTAGGCAGCTGCGAGTTAGGTGGCTGGGCTCCAGCGTGAGGCCGCCTAACTCACCTAATGGGAGAGCCACCACTGACTGGAGGTCCCCATACACATAAGATGGTTGGCAGAGCCCGATGACTGGGGGTCCCAATGACTGGGTTGGCTGGTTCAAATGACTGGAGGCTCCCATACACATTAGACGGTTGGCTGGACCTGATGACTGGAAGCTCCTATACACATTAGATGGTTGACTGGTTCAAATGACTGGAGGCCCCCATACACATTAGATGGTTGTCTGGTCCCAATGACTGGAGGCCCCGCCCCTATACACATTGTATGGTTGGCTGGTCCTGATAACTGTAGGCTCCCAAACACATTAGATGGTAGAGGCCCCCATACACACAAGATGGTTGGCTGGAACTGATGACTAGAGAGGCTCCCATACACATTAGATGGTTGGCTGGACCTGATTACTGTAGTCTCCTATACACATTAGATGGTTGGCTGGTCTCGATGACTGGAGGCCCCTATACACATTAGAGGGTTGGCTGGTCTCGATGACTGGAGGCCCCCATACACATTAGATGGTTGGCTAGACCCAATGACTGGAGGCCCCCATACACATTAGATGATTGGCTGGTCTCGATGACTGGAGGCCCCCATACACATAAGATGATTGGCTGGTCTCGATGACTGGAGGCCCCCATACACATTAGATGGTTGGCTGGTCCCAATGACTGGAGGCCCCTATACACATTAGATGGTTGGCTAGACCCAATGACTGGAGGCCCCTATACACATTAGATGGTTGGCTGGTCCAAATGACTGAAGGCTCCTATACACATTAGATGGTTGGCTGGTCCAAATGACTGGAGGCCCCCATACACATAAGATGATTGGCTGGTCTCGATGACTGGAGGCCCCCATACACATTAGATGGTTGGCTGGTCCCAATGACTGGAGGCCCCTATACACATTAGATGGTTGGCTGGTCTCGATGACTGGAGGCTCCTATACACATTAGATGGTTGGCTGGTCAAAATGACTGAAGGCTCCTATACACATTAGATGGTTGGCTGGTCCAAATGACTGGAGGCCCCTATACACATTAGATGGCTTGCTGGTCTCGATGATTGGAGGCTCCTATACACATTAGATGGTTGGCTGGTCTCGATGACTGGAGGCTCCTATACACATTAGATGGTTGGCTAGACCCAATGACTGGAGGCCCCTATACACATTAGATGGTTGGCTGGTCCCGATGACTGGAGGCTCCTATACACATTAGATGGTTGGCTAGACCCAATGACTGGAGGCCCCCATACACATAAGATGATTGGCTGGTCTCGATGACTGGAGGCCCCCATACACATTAGATGGTTGGCTGGTCCCAATGACTGGAGGCCCCTATACACATTAGATGGTTGTCTGGTCTCGATGACTGGAGGCTCCTATACACATTAGATGGTTGGCTGGTCAAAATGACTGAAGGCTCCTATACACATTAGATGGTTGGCTGGTCCAAATGACTGGAGGCCCCTATACACATTAGATGGCTTGCTGGTCTCGATGATTGGAGGCTCCTATACACATTAGATGGTTGGCTGGTCTCGATGACTGGAGGCTCCTATACACATTAGATGGTTGGCTAGACCCAATGACTGGAGGCCCCTATACACATTAGATGGTTGGCTGGTCCCGATGACTGGAGGCTCCTATACACATTAGATGGTTGGCTGGTCCCAATGACTGGAGGCCCCTATACACATTAGATGGTTGGCTGGTCTCGATGACTGGAGGCCCCTATACACATTAGATGGTTGGCTGTTCCAAATGACTGGAGGCCCCTATACACATTAGATGGTTGGCTGGTCCCAATGACTGGAGGCCCCTATACACATTAGATGGTTGGCTGGTCTCGATGACTGAAGGCTCCTATACACATTAGATGGTTGGCTGTTCCAAATGACTGGAGGCCCCTATACACATTAGATGGCTTGCTGGTCTCGATGATTGGAGGCTCCTATACACATTAGATGGTTGGCTGGTCTCGATGACTGGAGGCTCCTATACACATTAGATGGTTGGCTAGACCCAATGACTGGAGGCCCCTATACACATTAGATGGTTGGCTGGTCTCGATGACTGGAGGCTCCTATACACATTAGATGGTTGGCTGGTCCCAATGACTGGAGGCCCCTATACACATTAGATGGTTGGCTGCTCTCGATGACTGGAGGCTCCTATACACATTAGATGGTTGGCTGGTCCCAATGACTGGAGGCCCCTATACACATTAGATGGTTGGCTGGTCTCGATGACTGGAGGCTCCTATACACATTAGATGGTTGGCTGGTCCCAATGACTGGAGGCCCCTATACACATTAGATAGTTGACTGGTCTCGATGACTGGAGGCCCCTATACACATTAGATGGTTGGCTGGTCCCAATGACTGGAGGCCCCTATACACATTAGATGGTTGGCTGGTCTCGATGACTGGAGGCTCCTATACACATTAGATGGTTGGCTGGTCCCAATGACTGGAGGCCCCTATACACATTAGATAGTTGACTGGTCTCGATGACTGGAGGCCCCTATACACATTAGGTGGTTGGCTGGTCTCGATGACTGGAGGCTCCTATCCACATTAGATGGTTAGCTGGTACCGATGACTGGAGGCTCCCATACACATTAGATAGTTGGCAGAGCCCAATGACTGGAGGCTCCTATACACATTAGATAGTTGGCAGAGCCCAATGACTGGAGGCCCCCTTACACATTAGATGGTTGGCTGGTCCAAATGACTGGAGGCCTCCTTACACATTAGATAGTTGGCTGGTCCAAATGACTGGAGGCCCCCTTACACATTATATGGTTGGCTGGTCCCGATGACTAGAGGCCCCCATACACATTACTGTATATGGTTGGCTGACCCAAAGACTGGAGGCCCCTATAAACATTAGATAGTTGGTTCTGATGAAGTTTGGCGTTTGGCCAAACAAGTGATACTAAGCTCCTCCTTTGTCGCTAAATAAGCCGATATAATAAATAATCCAGTTTGGTGGAGAACTGATAGGACATTACTTTACACAATACTTTGGCTTATGTATATGTGCGCAGTGTATTTACAAGCAGTGGTCACGAATTCATCATGTGCAAGAAACGCATATAGTCGCCCGTTTTCTCGTATCCTATGTTCATTTGTCACATTTCTAAACCATATAGTTTATGGTGGAGAAAAAACACTGTCCACAGCAACTGTCCAAAAAACAGCTGTCCAAACCAGATTCATCAAAGAGCGCACGGTAACCCTTATGATGAATTTAACCTGGAGAACCCCCAAAAAAAGGGTGAACACATACACAGGCAGGTGATAAGGCAGCAAACGAGACACGCGTGTATGCACCCAACATATACATATATATACTCCTCCACTATCCCTCACCCTCTGCTCCTCCTTCTCCACACATTGTAACGCTGCAGATTTCATTTGGATTTTTTGGCTTCTATGAGTTTAACAACCTTTACCCTTCACTGAGTCTTTGGCAGAGATGATATGAAGACTGGCAAACAAAGCGCGTGTTATGATAGTACTAACCGATATGTGAGCAATAAAACCAATGCAAAAACACGAAAACCGGCGCCATCCAACTCTACTGAATGCTCTGGGTTCTTACTTCTTCAAATCTGAATTCATTAAATAAGATAGATAGATAGATATGAGATAGATATGATAGATAGATAGATATGAGATAGATAGATATATATGAGATAGATAGATATGATAGATAGATACGAGATAGATAGATATGAGATAGATATGAGATAGATAGATATGATAGATAGATAGGAGATAAATAGATATGAGATAGATAGATATGAGATAGATAGATAGATATGAGATAGATAGATATGATAGATAGATATGAGATAGATAGATAGATAGATATGATAGATATGAGATAGATATGAGATAGATATGAGATAGATAGATATGATAGATAGATATGAGATAGATAGATAGATAGATAGATATGAGATAGATATGATAGATAGATAGATATGAGATAGATAGATAGATATGAGATAGATAGATATGATAGATAGATAGATAGATAGATCGATAGATAGATATGAGATAGATAGATAGATATGAGCAGGAGAACAACAGCTTTAGGGGCAGCGCTTAGAATGGGAGCCACTTTTGATATAGGAGACAATATCCACAACTACTTTCCCTCCAGCTTCAATGTGGCCACCATCTACCACCACCAGACCCTACCACCACCATCTACCACCACCATCTACCACCACCAGACCCTACCACCACCATCTACCACCACCAGACCCTGCCACCATCATCTACCACCACCAGACCCTACCACCACCATCTACCACCACCAGACCCTACCACCACCATCTACCACCACCAGACCCTGCCACCATCATCTACCACCACCAGACCCTGCCACCACCATCTACCACCACCAGACCCTGCCACCACCATCTACACCACCAAACTCTGCCACCACCATCTACACCACCAGACCCTGCCACCACCATCTACCACCACCAGACCCTGCCACCACCATCTACCACCACTAGACCTTGCCACCACTATCTACCACTATCAGACCCTGCCTCCACCATCTACCACCACCAGACCTTGCCACCACCATCTACCACCACCAGACCCTGCCACCACCATCTACCACCACCAGACCTTGCCACCACCATCTACCACCACCAGACCCTGCCACCACCATCTACACCACCAGACCCTGCCACCACCATCTACCACCACTAGACCTTGCCACCACTATATACCACTACCAGACCCTGTCACCACCATCTACCACCACCAGACCTTGCCACCACCATCTACCACCACCAGACCCTGCCACCACTATCTACTACTAACAGACCCTGCCACCACCATCTACCACCACCAGACCCTGCCACCACCATCTACCACCACCAGACCCTGCCACCACCATCTACACCACCAGACCTTTCCACCACCATTTAACACCACCAGACCCTGCAACCACCATCTACCACCACCAGATGCTGCAACCACCATCTACCACCACCCGACCTTTCCACCACCATCTACCACCACCAGACCCTGCCACCACCATCTACCACCACCAGACCCTGCCACCACCATCTACACCACCAGACCTTTCCACCACCATCTACCACCACCAGACCCTGCCACCACCATCTACCACCACCAGACCCTGCCACCACCATCTACACCACCAGACCTTTCCACCACCATCTACCACCACCAGACCCTGCCTCAAACATCTACCACCACCAGACCCTGCCACCACCTTCAGTGACCACCTCACTGCTCCTACACCTCCTGACAAGGTGACTTTGACATCTCCATTGACCCTTATTCAGTTGCCTTCAAACTCCCATCACTCAGCTCCTCCATTGGCCTATCCTGGAGAGGGACAGATCCTTGACCTTTTAGTAACCCTCCATTGAACTCCATTTAACCCCTCACACTCACCTTCCCCCATATCTGACCACTATTTACTTTCTCTTCCCTTTTTTACTTTAACTGTCCAGGAAACGATGACATCCTCTGGAACCTTAAACGTCTCGATCTCCACCTTCACTGAGTCTTCTCTCCACCATCTTTATCAATAGACAGATCTATAACCCCAATCTGATAGAATCATTGATGAAAACATCCAGAGAAAACCTCACTGCAAGTAAAATCTTAGAAATTATATAGAAACAAGTGTTCTATAACAAGTGATCTATGATTCCATATTTATCCCCGATGTCATCCCCCCCCCCATCTCTTGTCCCAGCTGAAAACTTCTGATCTCAAATCCCAAGATCGACAACATTAGAGAAGCTGCTACCTGTGGTCCCTGGATCCCCTCTATAACTGCTCGGAGCTCTTCCCCCATCACCTGCTTCTTCCCCATTTCCCATAATATACCGCCCACTCTTCTCTCCACATGGCACATCACCGCCGTATCCTTGTCCCTTGTCCCAACCCCAAACCTTTTACTGTAGATATCCCAGCAGACCCATCACTAACACTGGCACCTGATGAAGCGGCCAATGAGATGGAAACACGTTGCATTTTAAGGATCAAGTACGTTCCTTTATTTTGTCCTGTGTAAGTGCCCCTAAGTCCTGCCACCACATAGAAGAAACGTCTTTTAGGAATCAGGGACACCTGGGGCACTAGAAATGCCCCTTGTGCCCAATGACCATGATGGCTCCAAAATCCGTCACTTATCTAACACTCCTGATCTGTTTAGGAATGATGAGTCCCGGCCCTTAATTTCATATCATCACAAAACCAGAAATATTTGCTTACAGTATCTTGGAAAGGCTTGAAGGCCTCCCCCTTGGGAGCCATTGTGACCACCATATTGTTTGAGGGATAATTTTACTAGTTTTCTTTCTTTCTTTCTTTTTTAAATTCAATTACATTTTTTATTTTAGTTCTGAAGAGCGCTCTACCACTTTTTATTTGTTTTGTATTTCTTTTTTAATTTCTGAAGTACACTCTACCACTTTCTTTTCCTTTTTTTCTTATTTCTGAAGAGCGCGATACCACTTACTTTTACTTATTTTATTTTTTTTATATTTGTTTAAGAACTCTCTACCATTTACTTTTACTTATTTTTTTTCTGAAGAACTCTCTATCACTCAATTTTACTTTACTTAACTTTTTTCTTTTTGTGTGTGTTTTTTTTATTTCCGAAGAGCGCTCTACCACTTACTTACTTATTTTTTATTGTTAATAATTTCTGAAGGACTCTCTACCACTCACTTTTACCTATTTTATACTGCTCAAAAAAAATAAAGGGAGCACTAAGATAGCACATTGTAGAATTGAAGGAATGAAGTAATCATATGAAATACTTTCGTCTTTACATAGTTGAATGTGACAACAAAATCACACAAAAATGATCAATGGAAATCATCAACCCCTGGAGGTCTGGATATGGAGTCACACTCAAAATCACAGTGGAAAACCCCACTACAGGCTGATCCAACTTTATGTACTGTCCTTAATACAAGTCCCAATGAGGCTCAGTAGTGTGTGTGGCCTCCACGTGCCCGTATGACCTCCCTACAACGCCTGGGCATGACCCTGATGAGGTGGAGGATGGTCTCCTGAGGGATGTCCTCCCAGACCTGGACTAAAGCATCCGCCAACTCCTGGACAGTCTGTGTTGGATGGAGCGAGACATCCCAGATGTGCTCAATTGGATTCAGGGGAACGGGCGGCCAGTCCATAGCATCAATTCCTTCCTCTTGTAGGAACTGCTGACACACTCCAGCCACATGAGGTCTAGCATTGTCTTGTATTAGGAGGAACCCAACCGCACCAGCATATGGTCTCACAAGGGGTCTGAGGATCTCATCTCATACCTAATGGCAGTCAGGCTACCTCTGGCAAGCACATGGAGGGCTGTGCAGCCCCCAAAGAAATGCCACCCCACACCATTACTGACCCACCGCCAAACCGGTCATGATGGAGGATGTTGCAGGCAGCAGAACATTCTCCATGGCGTCTCCAGACTCTGTCACATCTGTCACATGTGCTCAGTGTGAACCTGCTTTCATCTGTGAAGAGCACAGGACGCCAGTGGCAAATTTTCCAATCTTGGTGTTCTCTGGGAAATGCCAAACGTCCTGCATGGTGTTGGGCTGTAAGCACACCCCCATCCTGTGGACGTCGGGCCCTCATACCACCCTCATGGAGTCTGTTTCTGACCGTTTGAGTGGACACACGCACATTTGTGGCCTGCTGGAGGTCATTTTGCAGGGCTCTGGCGGTGCTCCTCCTTGCACAAAGGCGGAGGTAGCGGTCCTGCTGCTGGGTTGTTGCCCTCCTACGGCCTCCTCCACGTCTCCTGATGTACTGACCTGTCTCCTGGTAGCGCCTCCATGCTCTAGACACTACGCTGACAGACACAGCAAACCTTCTTGCCACAGCTCGCATTGATGTGCCATCCTGGATGAGCTGCACTACCTGAGCCACTTGTGTGGGTTGTAGACTCCGTCTCATGCTACCACTAGAGTGAAAGCACCGCCAGCATTCAAAAGTGACCAAAACATCAGCCAGGAAGCATAGGAACTGAGAAGTGGTCTGTGGTCACCACCTGCAGAACCACTCCTTTATTGGGGGTGTCTTGCTAATTGCCTATAATTTCCACCTGTTGTCTGTTCCATGTAAAATTGATTGTCAATCAGTGTTCTTCCTAAGTGGACAGTGGGATCTCACACAAGTGTCAGTGACTTGGAGTTACATTTTGTTGTGTAAGTGTTCCCCCTTATTTTTTTGAGCAGAGTATTTTTTTTCTGTAGAACTCTCTACCATTTACTTCTGCACCATGATATAATGTATAGTTTTCTGCAACGTTCTTACAGGTTGTTACATTTTAACAAACACCAATACTTTCTTGCTTTCATTCTTCACTGTGGTTATAACACATTCGTTGGTTCTATTGTTTCGTTTTGTACGTCTGTAGGTGTGATTTCTGTTTAAGTGTTCAGGGCTTTGCAGTGAGGCCTCCAACCGGAGCCGTCGGGGGCCAATCCGTTGGTCAAATGTGTTACTTTTATTTGTTTGTACAAAAACCCTCAGTATAAAGCTGCAGCACAGGTGCGGTGAGGTCAGACATCCACTCCGAACAATTCATAAGCCCCATAATGACAGTTGACCTGACATTAATATAATGTTATGGGAACTCCGGGGGGTTAACGTATTCCTGGCGCACTTTCTCCTGATGCATTCATTTCTCTGTTTCTGGCCTAAGCTGGATTTACATTTAAGCGCTGGTTAGTGTAAGTATCCAGGAGTAATTACTCGGCGGACTGTAATCCTACTTATTGCAGGAACATTTCTATAGTCGGTTCCTGATTAACCTCTCTGAGCCCTGAAGGAGTTGTCCTGATTGTGAGGACATCCAGACAGGTTAGAGATGGGACAATACTCTTCATATAATTGGTGGATGTTTACACTTCATTCATCATCCTAAAATTACACAAACACCATTATTAGGCTCTTGGCCCCAATGTGAAATCAGTAAGGGGCCCCTTCACCTGCCATTTGCTATTTATGGAGGAACATTCCCTACATTTGACCCAAGTCCCTTTGCACATCGTTTCTCTATAAAGGGAATGTGTGATCAGAAAATGGCTTATTGTTTAACCCCTTAAGGACTGAGCCCTTTTTCACCTTAAGGACTCAGCCATTTTTTGCACATCTGACCACTATCACTTTAAACATTTATAACTCTGGAATGCTTTTAGTTATCAATCTGATTCCGAGATTGTTTTTTCGTGACATATTCTACTTTAACTTAGTGGTAAAATTTTGTGGTAACTTGCATCCTTTCTTGGTGAAAAATCCCAAAATTTGATGAAAAATTTGAAAATTTTGCATTTTTCTAACTTTGAAGCTCTCTGCTTGTAAGGAAAATGGATATTCAAAATATTTTTTTTTTATTCACATATACAATATGTCTACTTTATGTTTGCATCATAAAATTTATGAGTTTTTACTTTTGGAAGACACCAGAGGGCTTCAAAGTTCCGCAGCAATTTTCCAATTTTTCACAAAATTTTGAAACTCGCTTTTTTTCAGGGACCAGTTCAGGTTTGAAGTGGATTTGAAGGGCCTTCATATTAGAAATACCCCATAAATGACCCCATTATAAAAACTGCACCCCCAAAGTATTCAAAATGACATTCAGTCAGCATTTTAACCCTTTAGGTGTTTCACAGGAATAGCAGCAAAGTGATGGAGAAAATTCACAATCTTCATTTTTTACACTCGCATGTTTTTGTCGACCCAATTTTTGAATTTTTGCAAGGGGTAAAAAGGAGAAAATTTTTACTTGTATTTGAAACCCAATTTCTCTCGAGTAAGCACATACCTCATATGTCTATGTTAATTGTTCGGCGGGCGCAGTAGAGGGCTCAGAAGGGAAGGAGCGACAAATGGTTTTTGGGGGGCATGTCACATTTAGGAAGCCCCTATGGTGCCAGAACAGCAAAAAAAAAACACATGGCATATCATTTTGGAAACTAGACCCCTCGGGGAACATAACAAGGGGTAAAGTGAACCTTAATACCCCACAGGTGATTCACAACTTTTGCATACGTAAAAAAAAAAAAAAAAAAATTCCCTAAAATGCTTGGTTTCCCAAAAGTTTTACATTTTTAAAAAGTGTAATAGCAGAAAATACCCCCCAAAATTTGAAGCCCAATTTCTCCCGATTCAGAAAACACCCCATATGGGGGTGAAAAGTGCTCTGCTGGCGCACTACAGGTCTCAGAAGAGAAGGAGTCACATTTGGCTTTTTTGAAGGAAATTTTGCTCTGGGGGCATGCCGCATTTAGGAAGCCCCTATGGTGCCAGGACAGCAAAAAACCCCAGATGGCATACCATTTTGCAAACTAGACCCCTTGGGGAACGTAACAAGGGGTAAAGTGAACCTTAATACCCAAAAGGGGTTTCACAACTTTTGCATATGTAAAAAAATAAAATAATAATTTACTTAAAATGCTTGGTTTCCCAAAAAATTTACATTTTTACAAAGGGTTAAAGCAGAAAATACCCCCCAAAATTTGAAGCCCAATTTCTCCCGATTCAGAAAACACCCCATATGGGGGTGAAAAGTGCTCTGCTGGCGCACTACAGGTCTCAGAAGAGAAGGAGTCACATTTGGCTTTTTTGAAGGAAATTTTGCTCTGGGGGCATGCCGCATTTAGGAAGCCCCTATGGTGCCAGGACAGCAAAAAACCCCACATGGCATACCATTTTGGAAACTAGACCCCTTGGGGAACGTAACAAGGGGTAAAGTGAACTTTAATACCCCACAGGGGTTTCACAACTTTTGCATATGTAAAAAAAAAAAAAAAATTTACCTAAAATGCTTGGTTTCCCAAAAAATTTAAATTTTTACAAAGGGTTAAAGCAGAAAATACCCCCCAAAATTTGAAGCACAATTTCTCCCGATTCAGAAAACACCCCATATGGGGGTGAAAAGTGCTCTGCTGGCGCACTACAGGTCTCAGAAGAGAAGGAGTCACATTTGGCTTTTTGAAAGCAAATTTTGCTCTGGGGGCATGCCGCATTTAAGAAGCCCCTATGGTGCCAGGATAGCAAAAAAAAAGAAAACATGGCATACCATTTTGGAAACTAGACCCCTCGGGGAACGTAACAAGGGGTTAAGTGAACCTTAATACCCCACAGGTGTTTCACGACTTTTGCATATGTAAAAAAAATTATTATTTTTTTACCTAAAATGCCTCTTTTCCCAAAAATTTTACATTTTTAAAAAGGGTAAAAGCAGAAAATACCCAAATTTGTAACACAATTTCTCCCGAGTACAGCGATACCCCATATGTGACCCTAAACTGTTGCCTTGAAATACGACAGGGCTCCAAAGTGAGAGCGCCATGCGCATTTGAGGCCTAAATTAGGGACTTGCATAGGGGAGGATATAGGGGTATTCTACGCCAGTGATTCCCAAACAGGGTGCCTCCAGCTGTTGTAAAACTCCCAGCATGCCTGGACAGTCAGTGGCTATCTGGCAATACTGGGAGTAGTTGTTTTGCAACAGCTGGAGGCTCCGTTTTGGAAACAGTGGCGTACCAGACGTTTTTCATTTTTATTGGGGAGGGGGGCTGTGTAGGGGTATGTGTATATGTAGTGTTTTTTACTTTTTATTTTATTGTGTGTTAGTGTAGTGTAGTGTTTTTAGGGTACAGTCACATGGGCGGGGGTTCACAGTAGTTTCACGCTGGCAGTTTGAGCCGCAGCTCAAACTTGCAGCCGGATACTTACTGTAATCCTCCGCCCATGTGAGTGTACCCTGTACGTTCACATTGGGGGGGGGGGGGGGGGGAACGTCCAGCTGTTGCAAAACTACAACTCCCAGCATGTACGGTCTATCAGTGCATGCTGGGAGTTGTAGTTTTGCAACCGCTGGAGGCTCCGTTTTGGAAACAGTGGCGTACCAGACGTTTTTCATTTTTATTGGGGAGGAGAGGGGGGTTGTATAGGGGTATGTGTATACGTAGTGTTTTTTACTTTTTATTGTGTGTTAGTGTAGTGTTTTTAGGGTACAGTTGCACGGGCGGGGGGTTCACAGTAGTTTCTCGCTGGCAGTTTGAGCTGCGACAGAAAATTTGCCGCAGCTCAAACTTGCAGCCGGATACTTGCTGTAATCCTCCGCCCATGTGAGTGTACCCTGTACGTTCACATTGGGGGGGGAACATCCAGCTGTTGCAAAACTACAACTCCCAGCATGTACGGTCTATCAGTGCATGCTGGGAGTTGTAGTTTTGCAACAGCTGGAGGCCCACTGGTTGTGAAACACAGAGTTTGGTAACAAACTCAGTGTTTTGCAACCAGTGTGCCTTCAGCTGTTGCAAAAGCTACAACCCCCAGCATGTACGGACAGCGGAAGGGCATGCTGGGTCTTGTAGTTATGCAACAGCTGGAGGCATACTACTTTGGCTGGGGATGCTGGGGACTGTAGTTATGCAACAGCTGGAGACACACTGGTTTGCTACATAACTCAGTGTGCCTTCAGCTGTTGCAAAACTACAACTCCCAGCAGTCACCGACAGCCAACGGGCATGCTGGAAGTTGTAGTTATGCAACCAGCAGATGCACTACTACAACTCCCAGCATGCACTTTAGCTGTTGGTGCAAGCTGGGAGTTGTAGTTACACAACAGCTGAAGGTACACTTTTCCATAGAAAAAATGTGCCTCCAGCTGTTGCAAAACTACAAGTCCCAGCATGCCCATAAGGGCATGCTGGGAGTTGTGGTGGTCTGCCTCCTGCTGTTGCATAACTACAGCTCCCAGCATGCCCTTTTTGCATGCTGGGAGCTGTTGCTAAGCAACAGCAGGAGGCTGTCACTCACCTCCAACGATCCACGCCGCATCAGGTCAGTCCCTCGTCGTCTCCGCCGCGGCCGTCGCTCCTGGGGCCCCGATCCCAACATTGACGCCGGGGATCGGGGTCCCCAGCACCCGGGGTGCACGTCCCGCACCCGCTCACGTCCTCCGGAAGAGGGGCGGAGCGGGTTGCGGGAGTGGCACCCGCAGCAGGCGCCCTGATTGGTCGGCCGGTAATCCGGCCGACGAATCAGGGCGATCGTGAGGTGGCACCAGTGCCACCTCACCCCTGCAGGCTCTGGCTGTTCGGGGCCGTCTCCGACGGCCCCGAACAGCCTGTAATTCCGGGTCACCGGGTCACTGGAGACCCGACTGACCCGGAATCGCCGCAGATCGCTGGACTGAATTGTCCAGCGATCTGCGGCCATCGCCGACATGGGGGGGCATAATGACCCCCCTGGGCGATATGCCCCGATGCCTGCTGAACGATTTCAGCAGGCATCGGGCACCGGCTCCCCTCCGGCTAGCGGCGGGGGGCCGGGATTTGACAGGACGTACTCAAACGTCCTGAGTCCTTAAGGACTCGGAAAAGGGGACGTTTGAGTACGTCCTGCGTCCTTAAGGGGTTAAGTAAAGTTTTTAGGTTAAAATATTTTTTAAAGATTTTTTATGGCATTTTTTTCAATTGTCCATTAGTGTTGAGCGGCATAGGCCATACCGTATATACTCGAGTATAAGCCGACCCGAGTATAAGCCGAGACCCCTAATTTCAACCCAAAATCCCAGGAAAAGTTATTGACTCGAGTATAAGCCTAGGGTGGGAAATACATCATCCCCCCCTGTCATCATCCAGACCCCCGTCATTAACATCCTCATCATCATCACCGCCTGTCATCATCCAGACCCTCATCATCATCACCTGTCATCATCCCCTTGTCATCATCCCACACCCCCCCCCCTTCATCATCCCCTTGTCATCATCCCCACCCCCCTTCATCATCCCCTTGTCATCATCCCAACCCCCTTCATCATCCCCTTGTCATCAACCCACACACCCCCCCTTCATCATCCTCTTGTGATCATCCCACACCCCCCCTTCATCATCCTCTTGTCATCATCCCACACCCCGCCTTCATCATCCTCTTGTCATCATCCGCCCGCAGTGGTCTTCAACCTGCGGACCTCCAGAGGTTTCAAAACTACAAGTCCCAGCAAGCCCGGGCAGCCATCAGCTGTCCGGGCTTGCTGGAAGTTGTAGTTTTGAAACCTCCGGAGGTCCGCAGGTTGAAGACCACTGCGGCCTTCGACATCATCCAGCCCCCTCTCACCCCCTTTAGTTCTGTACAGTACTCGCCTCCGCTCGGCGCTGGTCCGGTGCTGCAGGACTGTCCGGTGGGAAGGTCGTCCGGTGGGATAGTGGTTCCGGGCTGCTATCTTCACCGGGGGCGCCTCTTCTCCGCGCTGCGGGCCCAGACCCAGAATAGTCACGTTGCCTGGACGATGACGCAGAAGTACGTTGGCAATGAACGTACCTCTGCGTCGTCGTCAAGGCAACGTGACTATTCTGGGGCCGGGCCCGAAGCGCTTAGAAGAGGCCTCCCCGGTGAAAATAGCAGCCCGGAACCACTATCCCACCGGACCACCTCCTCTCCGGACAGTCCTGCAGCACCGGACCAGCGCCGAGCGGAGGCGAGTACTGTACAGAACTAAAGGGGGTGAGAGGGGGCTGGATGATGTCGAAGGACGCAGTGGTCTTCAACCTGCGGACCTCCGGAGGTTTCAAAACTACAACTCCCAGCAAGCCCGGACAGCCGATGGCTGCCCGGGCTTGCTGGGAGTTGTAGTTTTGAAACCTCTGGAGGTCCGCAGGTTGAAGACCACTGCGGGTGGAGAGTTCACTCGAGTATAAGCCGAGGGGGGGGTTTTCAGCACGAAAAATCGTGCTGAAAAACTCGGCTTATACTCGAGTATATACGGTTTTTGAATTCGCGATATGTGAAAATGTAGGAACTTTATAGCAAGTATACCAGTGTAACCTGATAGAAGCAGAAATACAAGTCATACAAGGATCATCTATCAACATGGGAAGGAAGAAAGAATCATACGGGGCAAAAATGGGCAGACCGGAGCGAATGTTTCACTCCGGCCGGCTCATTAAAATGAATTACCATATGGCGCATACGGCCGGGATACGGGAGCGCACGGTTTCAGCTCCCCCCAGCCATATGTGCTCCCGTATGGGTAAAAACGTGGTGTGAACCCACCCATAGCGAAGGGGTGGGATACTTTCCTATTGGTTGCTGGGTATGTTGCTAATCTCCGACAACTGTATTTGCATCATTCTCATTGGCCCACAAGCTAAAAGAAGGGAGGGGTCAATATTCGCGTTTATTCGCATATGCGAATATTCGCCCGGCGGTCTCACACAGTAGTATTAGAGCCTTCTTTACACCACACAATCTGGAAGCAGAGAGGGATGATCACTGTGATGTGTACTGTGAAAAAAAAAAGCGAAGATTCGTAAATTCAAATATATAGTGCGATATTCGCGAATAAAATTTGAATTGCGAATATTCGCAAGCAACACTATTGTCCATTTTTCGATCTATCTTATGGTTCTGCTCTGCACAGATCACTTCCAGCAGTCTTCTCCTTATCATCACAGAGAGGAGTACAGTGATGATGCTCACAGCTCAGCCTCCCCCTACTCCCTGAGGAATGAACCCGAAAAAGGTCAAACAGGGCACATACAGAAACCTTTCCCATGTTCATAGGGCTAAAATGCCAAAGCAAGGAGGTAGCCCTGTAATAATGTTCAGAAATTGAAATGAAATGAAAATCAGAATTAGAAAATAGAAACAGATTAGATACAAAGAATATGATTCAGTATCAGGTTGGAATTTAGGTGATACATTGGCTTAAATTTTAAAAGGGGCACAAAAATGTTTTATATTATATATATCATCTGCTCAGCTCCTCCTGCTCTATAACATGATACCTGCAGATTGTACTATATTGTATATATCATCTGCTCAGCTCCTCCTGCTCTATAACATGTTACCTACAGATTGTACTGTATTGTATATATATCATCTGCTCAGCTCCTCCTGCTCTATAACATGTTACCTGCAGATTGTACTGTATTGTATATATCATCTGCTCAGCTCCTCCTGCTCTATAACATGTTACCTGCAGATTGTACTGTATTGTATAAATCATCTGCTCAGCTCCTCCTGCTCTATAACATGATACCTGCAGATTGTACTGTATTGTATATATATCATCTGCTCAGCTCTTCCTGCTCTATAACATGATACCTGCAGATTGTACTGTATTGTATATATCATCTGCTCAGCTCCTCCTGCTATATAACATGTTACCTGCAGATTGTACTGTATTGTATATATCATCTGCTCAGCTCCTCATGCTCTATAACATGTTACCTGCAGATTGTACTGTATTGTATATATCATCTGCTCAGCTCCTCCTGCTCTATAACATGATACCTGCAGATTGTACTGTATTGTATATATCATCTGCTCAGCTCCTCCTGCTCTATAACATGTTACCTGCAGATTGTACTGTATTGTATATATCATCTGCTCAGCTCCTCCTGCTCTATAACATGATACCTGCAGATTGTACTGTATTGTATATATCATCTGCTCAGCTCCTCCTGCTCTATAACATGATACCTGCAGATTGTACTGTATTGTATATATCATCTGCTCAGCTCCTCCTGCTCTATAACATGTTACCTGCAGATTGTACTGTATTGTAAATATCATCTGCTCAGCTCCTCCTGCTCTATAACATGATACCTGCAGATTGTACTGTATTGTATATATATCATCTGCTCAGCTCCTCCTGCTCTATAACATGATACCTGCAGATTGTACTGTATTGTATATATCATCTGCTAAGCTCCTCCTGCTCTATAACATGTTACCTGCAGATTGTACTGTATTGTATATATCATCTGCTCAGCTCCTCCTGCTCTATAACATACCTGCAGATTGTACTGTATTGTATATATCATCTGCTCAGCTCCTCCTGCTCTATAACATGATACCTGCAGATTGTACTGTATTGTATATATCATCTGCTCAGCTCCTCCTGCTCTATAACATGTTACCTGCAGATTGTACTGTATTGTATATATCATGTGCTCAGCTCCTCCTGCTCTATAACATGATACCTGCAGATTGTACTGTATTGTATATATATCATCTGCTCAGCTCCTCCTGCTCTATAACATGATACCTGCAGATTGTACTGTATTGTATATATCATCTGCTAAGCTCCTCCTGCTCTATAACATGTTACCTGCAGATTGTACTGTATTGTATACATCATCTGCTCAGCTCCTCCTGCTCTATAACATGTTACCTGCAGATTGTACTGTATTGTATATATATCATCTGCTCAGCTCCTCCTGCTCTATAACATGATACCTGCAGATTGTACTGTATTGTATATATCATCTGCTCAGCTCCTCCTGCTCTATAACATGATACCTGCAGATTGTACTGTATTGTATATATCATCTGCTCAGCTCCTCCT
This sequence comes from Hyla sarda, assembly GCF_029499605.1. Classification (NCBI taxonomy): domain Eukaryota; kingdom Metazoa; phylum Chordata; class Amphibia; order Anura; family Hylidae; genus Hyla; species Hyla sarda. The sequence goes on from NC_079200.1 coordinate 3,551,561, forward strand.
GCTCTATAACATGATACCTGCAGATTGTACTGTATATATATCATCTGCTCGGATCCTCCTGCTCTATAACATGTTACCTGCAGATTGTACTGTATATATATCATCTGCTCAGCTCCTCCTGCTCTATAACATGTTACCTGCAGATTGTACTGTATTGTATATATCATCTGCTCAGCTCCTTCTGCTCTATAACATGATACCTGCAGATTGTACTGTATTGTATATATCATCTGCTCAGCTCCTCCTGCTCTATAACATGATACCTGCAGATTATACTGTATTGTATATATCATCTGCTCAGCTCATCCTGCTCTATAACATGTTACCTGCAGATTGTACTGTATTGTATATATCATCTGCTCAGCTCCTCCTGCTCTATAACATGATACCTGCAGATTGTACTGTATTGTATATATCATCTGCTCAGCTCCTCCTGCTCTATAACATATTACCTGCAGATTGTACTGTATTGTATATATCATCTGCTCAGCTCCTCCTGCTCTATAACATGTTACCTGCAGGTTGTACTGTATTGTATATATCATCTGCTCAGCTCCTCCTGCTCTATAACATGATACCTGCAGATTGTACTGTATTGTATATATCATCTGCTCAGCTCCTCCTGCTCTATAACATGATACCTGCAGATTGTACTGTATTGTATATATCATCTGCTCAGCTCCTCCTGCTCTATAACATGTTACCTGCAGGTTGTACTGTATTGTATATATCATCTGCTCAGCTCCTCCTGCTCTATAGCATGATACCTGCAGATTGTACTGTATTGTATATATCATCTGCTCAGCTCCCCCTGCTCTATAACATGATACCTGCATATTGTACTGTATTGTATATATATCATCTGCTCAGCTCCTCCTGCTCTATAACATGTTACCTGCAGATTGTACTGTATTGTATATATCATCTGCTCAGCTCCTCCTGCTCTATAACATGTTACCTGCAGATTGTACTATATTGTATATATCATCTGTTCAGCTCCTCCTGCTCTATAACATGATACCTGCAGATTGTACTGTATTGTATATATCATCTGCTCAGCTCCTCTTGCTCTATAACATGATACCTGCAGATTGTACTGTATTGTATATATCATCTGCTCAGCTCCTCCTGCTCTATAACATGATACCTGCAGATTGTACTGTATTGTATATATCATCTGCTCAGCTCCTCCTGCTCTATAACATGATACCTGCAGATTGTACTGTATATATATCATCTGCTCAGATCCTCCTGCTCTATAACATGTTACCTGCAGATTGTACTGTATATATATCATCTGCTCAGCTCCTCCTGCTCTATAACATGTTACCTGCAGATTGTACTGTATTGTATATATCATCTGCTCAGCTCCTTCTGCTCTATAACATGATACCTGCAGATTGTACTGTATTGTATATATCATCTGCTCAGCTCCTCCTGCTCTATAACATGATACCTGCAGATAATACTGTATTGTATATATCATCTGCTCAGCTCATCCTGCTCTATAACATGTTACCTGCAGATTGTACTGTATTGTATATATCATCTGCTCAGCTCCTCCTGCTCTATAACATGATGCCTGCAGATTGTACTGTATTGTATATATCATCTGCTCAGCTCCTCCTGCTCTATAACATATTACCTGCAGATTGTACTGTATTGTATATATCATCTGCTCAGCTCCTCCTGCTCTATAACATGTTACCTGCAGGTTGTACTGTATTGTATATATCATCTGCTCAGCTCCTCCTGCTCTATAACATGATACCTGCAGATTGTACTGTATTGTATATATCATCTGCTCAGCTCCTCCTGCTCTATAACATGATACCTGCATATTGTACTGTATTGTATATATCATCTGCTCAGCTCCTCCTGCTCTATAACATGTTACCTGCAGGTTGTACTGTATTGTATATATCATCTGCTCAGCTCCTCCTGCTCTATAGCATGATACCTGCAGATTGTACTGTATTGTATATATCATCTGCTCAGCTCCCCCTGCTCTATAACATGATACCTGCATATTGTACTGTATTGTATATATATCATCTGCTCAGCTCCTCCTGCTCTATAACATGTTACCTGCAGATTGTACTGTATTGTATATATCATCTGCTCAGCTCCTCCTGCTCTATAACATGATACCTGCAGATTGTACTGTATTGTATATATATAATCTGCTCAGCTCCTCCTGCTCTATAACATGATACCTGCAGATTGTACTGTATTGTATATATCATCTGCTCAGCTCCTCCTGCTCTATAACATGATACCTGCATATTGTACTGTATTGTATATATCATCTGCTCAGCTCCTCCTGCTCTATAACATGTTACCTGCAGATTGTACTATATTGTATATATTATCTGCTCAGCTCCTCCTGCTCTATAACATGATACCTACAGATTGTACTGTATTGTATATATCATCTGCTCAGTTCCTCCTGCTCTATAACATGTTATCTGCAGATTGTACTGTATTGTATATATCATCTGCTCAGCCCCTCCTGCTCTATAACATGTTACCTGCAGATTGTACTGTATTGTATATATCATCTGCTCAGCTCCTCCTGCTCTATAACATGATACCTGCAGATTGTACTGTATTGTATATATATCATCTGCTCAGCTCCTCCTGCTCTATAACATGATACCTGCAGATTGTACTGTATTGTATATATCATCTGCTAAGCTCCTCCTGCTCTATAACATGTTACCTGCAGATTGTACTGTATTGTATATATCATCTGCTCAGCTCCTCCTGCTCTATAACATACCTGTAGATTGTACTGTATTGTATATATCATCTGCTCAGCTCCTCCTGCTCTATAACATGTTACCTGCAGATTGTACTGTATTGTATATATCATCTGCTCAGCTCCTCCTCCTCTATAACATGATACCTGCAGATTGTACTGTATTGCATATATCATCTGCTCAGCTCCTCCTGCTCTATAACATGATACCTGCAGATTGTACTGTATTGTATATATAATCTGCTCAGCTCCTCCTGCTTCTATAACATGTTACCTGCAGATTGTACTGTATATATATCATTTGCTCAGATCCTCCTGCTCTATAACATGATACCTGCAGATTGTACTGTATTGTATATATCATCTGCTCAGCTCCTCCTGCTCTATAACATGTTACCTGCAGATTGTACTGTATTGTATATATATCATCTGCTCAGCTCCTCCTGCTCTATAACATGATACCTGCAGATTGTACTGTATTGTATATATCATCTGCTCAGCTCCTCCTGCTCTATAACATGATACCTGCAGATTGTACTGTATTGTATATATCATCTGCTCAGCTCCTCCTGCTCTATAACATGATACCTGCAGATTGTACTGTATTGTATATATCATCTGCTCAGCTCCTCCTGCTCTATAACATGATACCTGCAGATTGTACTGTATATATATCATCTGCTCAGATCCTCCTGCTCTATAACATGTTACCTGCAGATTGTACTGTATATATATCATCTGCTCAGCTCCTCCTGCTCTATAACATGTTACCTGCAGATTGTACTGTATTGTATATATCATCTGCTCAGCTCCTTCTGCTCTATAACATGATACCTGCAGATTGTACTGTATTGTATATATCATCTGCTCAGCTCCTCCTGCTCTATAACATGATACCTGCAGATTATACTGTATTGTATATATCATCTGCTCAGCTCATCCTGCTCTATAACATGTTACCTGCAGATTGTACTGTATTGTATATATCATCTGCTCAGCTCCTCCTGCTCTATAACATGATACCTGCAGATTGTACTGTATTGTATATATCATCTGCTCAGCTCCTCCTGCTCTATAACATATTACCTGCAGATTGTACTGTATTGTATATATCATCTGCTCAGCTCCTCCTGCTCTATAACATGTTACCTGCAGGTTGTACTGTATTGTATATATCATCTGCTCAGCTCCTCCTGCTCTATAGCATGATACCTGCAGATTGTACTGTATTGTATATATCATCTGCTCAGCTCCCCCTGCTCTATAACATGATACCTGCATATTGTACTGTATTGTATATATATCATCTGCTCAGCTCCTCCTGCTCTATAACATGTTACCTGCAGATTGTACTGTATTGTATATATCATCTGCTCAGCTCCTCCTGCTCTATAACATGTTACCTGCAGATTGTACTATATTGTATATATTATCTGCTCAGCTCCTCCTGTTCTATAACATGATACCTGCAGATTGTAATGTATTGTATATATATCATCTGCTCAGCTCCTCCTGCTCTATAACATGTTACCTGCAGATTGTACTATATTGTATATATTATCTGCTCAGTTCCTCCTGCTCTATAACATGATACCTACAGATTGTACTGTATTGTATATATCATCTGCTCAGTTCCTCCTGCTCTATAACATGTTACCTGCAGATTGTACTATATTGTATATATTATCTGCTCAGCTCCTCCTGCTCTATAATATGTTACCTGCAGATTGTACTATATTGTATATATTATCTGCTCAGCTCCTCCTGTTCTATAACATGATACCTGCAGATTGTACTGTATTGTATATATATCATCTGCTCAGCTCCTCCTGCTCTATAACATGATACCTGCAGATTGTACTGTATTGTATATATAATCTGCTCAGCTCCTCCTGCTCTATAACATGTTACCTGCAGGTTGTACTGCTCTGTTATATTTTATGCAGATTTATCAGCAGTGTCAAATAAATAACTGTATAACTAAAAAGAATAAATAACTACATAAATAAATAAATACATAAATAAATAAATAAATAAATGCATAAATAAATTAATAAGTAAATACATAAGTAGAACCACAATGATTAAACACTAAAAAAAAGTGAAATCCAATCTTTTACAGGAATTGAGGGTTTACAGACTCCTTAAATATATTGTTGCTGCCTCTTTCATTCCACTGTTTTTACCACTCACAGAATACATTTTGTTTGGGGTCAATAAGCCCCCCCACCCCCCCCCCCCCTGCATTTCTTTCCCAACCCTCAATGTCATCATTAGAAAGGAATGTTCAGTGTTTGGCGCAATCCCAGCATGCCCCGGGAGTCACTGAATGTTAATGCCCTTTATTATTAGGACGAGTCGTAATGAGTTAATAAGAAGGCCGCTTCATTGTCGGCCACTTACAATACCCTATTGTCACCGGGCAAGAAGGACGAAGCCTGTCGGGTACTTGGAGGAAATGGCCACTGAACAGGAAACATTCCTCTGGATACTTGTAAATAACTCTTCGTCCTCATTCAGATTGGCGCAGCGTAGACCGCTCTAGCGTTCTATATTCCCATTATAACCCCCCTTATCCTTGCACTGCGCCATCTTGACCCATCCTAGTCTAAGGTCTGTTCACTAGAACTGTGGGGGATACAGGTGTTATATTAAAAATGGATGATAAGACGCAATTATAAATAATCCGCAACTGACCATGAATCGTCAAATCACATGTCACTTATTTGTTACAATAAAGGTTAAATATATATATATATATATATATATATATATATATATATGTATTATAGAACAAAATAAACCTCTTTAGTGTTTTCTAATCTGTCGCTTCCCAGCTGCAGCAAAACTCCAACTCCAACTCCCAACAGCCAATGATCTGTCTGCCTCCTCTAAAGGATCCACACTGTCCCTGCAAGGTAAATCAAAGCTTCCCAACCAGCATTCCCCTGACAGCTAACGGTCTGTCTGCCTTCTCCGGTGGATACACACTGTCCTTGCAAGGTAAATCAGAGCTTCCCAACCATCATTTCCCCGACAGCCAACGGTCTGTCTGCCTTCTCCGGTGGATCCACACTTTTCTTGCAAGGTAAATCAGAGGTTCCCACGCATCTCTGCAGCCTTTGGCTGTCGGGGCATGCTGTTAGTTGGAGATCCAAAGGTTTGAAAAACAATGGCCCCAAACTGTGGCCAACCAGATGTTGCAAAACTACAACTAACAGCATGCCCGGACAGCCAACGGCTGTCCGGGCATGCTGGTAGTTGTAGTTTTGCAAGTGCTAGAAATTTTGGAAAGCAATGTCCTAAAACCGTGGTCCCCACACTGTCTCCAGTTCCATAAAATTATATTTAAAGGACGTTGTGTAGTCCTCTCATTGTCAGTGTGACATTGTCTCAGCAGCTCCTGGGCTCCTCCCTCTCTCTTGACAGGTAGTTGTGTAGCCCTGTCATTGTCAGTGTGGTGTTGTCTCAGCAGCTCACGGCTTCTCCTGCTTTACTGACACATCTCATCTTCCTCTCTGATCAGCCCCTACATCACCATCTTCTTGTCATATTTATATATATCTTTATTGGGACATTTACAGAAGAACGAGTTGTGGTTATATCACGCTACCTTGTACTTAGTAATGCCACAGGCAGAGGAGCAGACAGTGAATGCATACAGCAGGTGCTGCAACCTCACTGATAGTACTAGAGTTTGCTGTTCTCTGCAGCATTTCTGTACCGGGAACTGGCAGAATTGCTATTGGAGGGATGTAGGCAGGGTGGAAGGGCGGTGATGAAGAACTGAGGGAAAGCAGAGCATTCTGGGAATTGAAGTACTGAGCAACTACTTAACCATTTTAAAAAAAAATGGGAAAGGCGTGGAGGGGGGGCGGGGGATTCAGGCTTTTTTTAGGGAAGGAGTAATTTTTTTTTTTTTTACACTTTTTACTTTTTGTTATAGCTCCCAAAGGATATGTGCAGACTGCAGAGCATTGCACTCTAGTGTCTTTTACAGACGTTAGGGTGCAATTCTCTGCAGTCTACACATACCCCCCCCCCCCCCATGTGTATAGCAGTGTGTGTATTTACATTTCCATACAGGTGGGGATGTGTGCAGAGCATTAAACTTTTGCCTGTAGAACAGACTAGGGTGCAATGCTCTGCACATACACCCACCTGTATAGGAATTTACAAACACACACTGCTGTAGACATGAGGGGGAGGGGGGAGGTACTTGCAGACCGCAGAGCATTGCACCCTAAGGTCTGTAGAAGACTAGGGTGCAATGCTCTGTCTGCAGTCTACTCTGCACTTACCCCCCATGTCTATAGCAGAGCAGACTGCAGACACAGGTGGAGGCCCTAGGAGGATCCCCGACCGCCTGGGCCGCAGCACAGTGAGTGTGTGCTGTCTACTCAGAGGGTGGAGCTGCCGCTGAGTCACTTGGGCTGCTGCGGGATTTTGCGGGATTTGCAGGATCCACAGACATAGTGCCGGACCCCTCGTGCCCACCCACAGCAGCCCCCTGACCACCCGCCCCTCCCCGCAGCAGCCTCCTGACGACTGCCCGCCCCTCCCCGCAGCAGCCTCCTGACTGCCCACCCCTCCCTGCAGCAGTATCCTAACCGCCCGCCCCTCCCCGAAGCAACCTCCTGACCACCTGCACCCACCTACAGCAGCCTCCCGACCACCTGCACCCGCCCGCAGCAGCCTCCTGACCGCCCGCCCCTCCCCGCAGCAGCCTCCTGACCGCCTGCCCCTCCACGCAGCAGCCCCCTAACCGCCTGCTCCTCCGCGCAGCAGCCTCCTGACCGCCTGCTCCTCCCCGCAGCAGCCCTCTAACCGCCTGCCCCTCCCTGCAGCAGCCTCCTGACCACCTGCACCCACCTACAGCAGCCTCCTGACCACCTGCACCTGCCCGCAGCAGCCTCCTGAGTGCCCGCCCCTCCCCGCAGCAGCCTCCTGACCGCCTGCCCCTCCACGCAGCAGCCTCCTGACCACCTGCACCCGCCCGCAGCAGCCTCCTGATCACCCGCCCCTGCAGGTTTTGGGTTGGGTCCGCGGGATCCCAATCTCAATACAGGGCTCTACTACACACCTTCCTTTGGAGCATATTTCCCACAGATCAGCTGACTATCAGTCACATTCCCGGTTGTATTCGCCATTGATTTGCTTTTCCCAAGTGCGTTTATTCGGCGCTCGGCGTTTCATTGCCATCTTATTCAGGGGGTCCCTGAGCACTGAACGTCCGAATACGAGTCATCTTGCAAAAAGTAGATACCAGAAAGTTTATTATTTATTATCCTACGTCTCTTCACATAATACTGCGCTCAACACGATACACAGCGGCGAACGCCATACGCACCAGACGGCAGGTCAGGCCCCTAATCCTCCGGCGATCTGTTAGGCAAATTAACCTGTAACGCGCGTCCTCGGCCTCCAGGGGGTGTTATAGAACTCCGGTCCCTGGGAGGAAGTCAATTAAAAGATTGTTCTGTCAATGGGGTCAGAGGTGACGTATCTGCGCCGCGCCATAACGTGTCCCCCCTCCCCGCGCATCTCACAGGACTCAGCCTGAAGACAGAGCAGTATATATAATGAATGGCGGTGGGTCTTGTTAGTATATGGCGATCAATACATTGGCGCAAAGGTTCATTATGGACTTGTCGTAATTACTTCTCACGTTGACCCCGTCTCATTTATTATTCACCGGCGGATGCTGACAAAGGCCGGGAAGGGAGAATTGAGGCTTTGTACAGGGCTCCGGTATAGGGCGGAACATTCCTTTCTTTAATAGATGAATTAACATGAAAAAATAAAGGGTGAAGATCACTAAAGAGTCATTTTAGACGCAAAAACGATGGCGGCGCCCTGCGAGCGCTAAGATATCTGTATAATGTGAAATCGGGACAGACCCTACACCAGTGCTCCCCAACCAGGGTGCCTCCAGTTGATGCAAAACTACAACTCCCAGCATGCCCGGACAGCCGAAGGCTGGGAGCTGTAGCTTTGCAACAGCCTGAGGCCGCAGTTTGAAAAGCACTGCACTAAAGGATGATATGTAAGGGAAGCCTTTATTTACCTTTAAGGGACAGTGGGGATCCTCTGGAGGAGGAAGACAGGCCTTTGGCTGTACAGGCATTCTGGGTGTTGTAGTTTGACAAAAAAGTTGTAGAAATATATTCTAGTCTTTGGCTTATATTTCAGTGTTGGATTCATGGGTATCGACGGCACCAGATCTACTAAAACTGGTTGTTTTTTTCAAAGATGAGGGGACACTAATGATCGTGACACATGAGGGGAGATGAGGGGGACACTAATGATCGTGACACATGAGGGGAGATGAGGGGGACACTAATAATTATAACACGAGGGGAGATAAGGGGACACTAATGACTGTTACACATAATGGGATATGAGGGGACACTAATGATCGTGACACATAAGGGGAGATGAGGGGGGCACTAATGATCGTGACACATGAGGGGAGATGAGGGGGAGACTAATGATTGTGACACATGAGGGGAGATGAGGGGGGCACTAATGATCGTGACACATGAGGGGAGATAAGGGGGGCACTAATGATCGTGACACATGAGGGGAGATGAGGGGGACACTAATGATCGTGACACATGAGGGGAGATGAGGGGGGCACTAATGATTGTGACACATGAGGGGAGATGAGGGGAGACTAATGATTGTAACACATGAGGGGAGATGAGGGGGGCACTATTGATGGGGACACATGAGGGGAGATGAGGGGGACACTAATGATCGTGACACATGAGGGGAGATGAGGGGACACTAATGATCGTGACACATGAGGGGAGATGAGGGGAAGACTAATGATCGGGACACATGAGGGGAGATGAGAGGGACACTAAAAACTATAACACATGAGGGGAGATGAGGGGACACTAATGACTGTGACACATAATGGGTTATGAGGGGACACTAAAGACTGACACATAAGGGGAGATGAGGGGACAGTAGTGACACAGAGGGAGATATGAGGGGATACTAATGACTGTGACACACAGGGTGGACATGAGGAGGCATTAATGACAGTGACACAGAAAGAAATGAGGGGACAGTAATGACTGTGACACAGGGAGAGATGAGGGGACACTAATGACTGTAAAACAGGAGAGATGAGGGGAACACTAATAACTTTGACACAGGGGGAGATGAGGGGACACTAATGACTGTGACACTGGGGGAGATGAGAGGACACTAATTACTGTGACACAGGGGGAGATGAGGGGACACTAATGACTGTGACACAGAGGGAGATGAGGGGACACTTATGACTGTGACACTGGGGGAGATGAGGGGACACTAATGACTGTGACACAGGGGGAGATGAGGGGACACTAATGACTGTGACACAGGAGAGATGAGGGGGCACTAAGGACTGTGACACAGGAGAGATGAGGGGACACTAATGACTGTGACACAGGAGAGATGAGGGGACACTAATGACTGTGACACAGGAGAGATGAGGGGACACTAATGACTGTGACACAGGAGAGATGAGGGGACACTAATGACTGTGACACAGGAGAGATGAGGGGACACTAAGGACTGTGACACAGGTAGACATGAGGGGGCACTTTTGACTGTGACACAGGGGGAGATGAGGGGACCTTAATGACTGACACAGGAAAGATGAGAGGACACTAATGACTGTGACACAGGAGAGATGAGGGGACACTAATGACTGTGACACAGGAGAGATGAGGGGACACTAATGACTGTGACACAGGGGGAGATGAGGGGACACTAATGACTGACACAGGAAAGATGAGAGGACACTAATGACTGTGACACAGGAGAGATGAGGGGACACTAATGACTGTGACACAGGAGAGATGAGGGGACACTAATGACTGTGACACAGGAGAGATGAGGGGGCACTAAGGACTGTGACACAGGTAGAGATGAGGGGACACTAATGACTGACACAGAAGAGATGAGGGGACATTAATGACTGTGACACAGGAGAGATGAGGGGACACTAATGACTGTGACACAGGGGTGGGATGAGGGGACACTAATGACTGTGACACAGGGGGAGATGAGGGGGCACTAATGACTGACACAGGGGGAGATGAGGGGACACTAATACATGTGACACAGGAGGAGATGAGGGGACACTGATGACTGTGACAAAGGAGAGATGAGGGGACACTAATAACAGTGACACACGAGAGATGAGGGGACACTAATGACAGTTATACAGAGGGAGACGAGGGGACACTAATGATAGTGACACAGCAGAGATGAGGGGACACTAATGACTGTGACACAGGAGAGATGAGGGGATACTAATGACTGTGACACAGCAGAGATGAGGGGACACTAATGACTGACACAGGGGGAGATGAGGGGACACTAATGACTGTGACACAGAGGGAGATGAGGGGACACTAATGACTGTGACACAGGAGAGATGAGGGGACACTAATGACTGTGGCACAGGAAAGATGAGGGGACACTAATGACTGTGACACAGGAGAGATGAGGGGACACTAATGACTGTGACACAGAGGGAGATGAGGGGACACTAATGACTGTGACACAGGAGAGATGACGGGACACTAATGACTGATACAGGAGAGATGAGGGGACACTAATGACTGTGACACAGAAGAGATGAGGGGACACTAATGACTGTGACACAGGGGGAGATGAGGGGACACTAATGACTGTGACACAGGAGAGATGAGGGGAAACTAATGACTGTGACACAGAGGGAGATGAGGGGACACTAATGACTGTGACACAGGGGGAGATAAGGAGACACTAATGACTGTGACACAGGGGGAGATGAGGAGACACTAATGACTGTGACACAGGGGGAGATGACGGGACACTAATGACTGTGACACAGAGGGAGATGAGGGGACACTAATGACTGTGACACAGGAGAGATGAGGGGAAACTAATGACTGTGACACAGAGGGAGATGAGGGGACACTAATGACTGTGACACAGGGGGAGATGAGGGGACACTAATGACTGTGACACAGAGGGAGATGAGGGGACACTAATGACTGTGACACAGGAGAGATGAGGGGACACTAATAACTGTGACACAGGAGAGATGAGGGGACACCAATGACTGATACAGGAGAGATGAGGGGACACTAATAACTGTGACACAGGGGGAGATGAGGGGACACTAATGACTGACACAGGGGGAGATGAGGGGACACTAATAACAGTGACACAGGAGAGATGAGGGGGCACTAATGCATGTGACACAGAAGAGATGAGGGGACACTAATGACTGTGACACAGAGGGAGATGAGGGGACACTAATGACTGTGACACAGGAGAGATGAGGGGACACTAATGACTGTGACACAGGAGAGATGAGGGGACACTAATGACTGCGACACAGGAGAGATGAGGGGACACTAATGACTGTGACACAGGAGAGATGAGGGGACACTAATGACTGTGACACAGAGGGAGATGAGGGGACACTAATGACTGTGACACAGGAGAGATGAGGGGACACTAATGACTGCGACACAGGAGAGATGAGGGGACACTAATGCATGTGACACAGAAGAGATGAGGGGACACTAATGACTGTGACACAGAGGGAGATGAGGGGACACTAATGACTGTGACACAGAGGGAGATGAGGGGACACTAATGACTGTGACACAGGGGGAGATGACGGGACACTAATGACTGTGACACAGAGGGAGATGAGGGGACACTAATGACTGTGACACAGGAGAGATGAGGGGACACTAATGACTGTGACACAGGAGAGATGAGGGGGCACTAATGACTGTGACACAGGAGAGATGAGGGGACACTAATGACTGTGACACAGGAGAGATGAGGGGACACTAATGACTGATACAGGAGAGATGAGGGGACACTAATAACTGTGACACAGGGGGAGATGAGGGGACACTAATGACTGACACAGGGGGAGATGAGGGGACACTAATAACAGTGACACAGGAGAGATGAGGGGGCACTAATGCATATGACACAGAAGAGATGAGGGGACACTAATGACTGTGACACAGAGGGAGATGAGGGGACACTAATGACTGTGACACAGGAGAGATGAGGGGACACTAATGACTGTGACACAGGAGAGATGAGGGGACACTAATGACTGCGACACAGGAGAGATGAGGGGACACTAATGACTGTGACACAGGAGAGATGAGGGGACACTAATGACTGTGACACAGAGGGAGATGAGGGGACACTAATGACTGTGACACAGGAGAGATGAGGGGACACTAATGACTGCGACACAGGAGAGATGAGGGGACACTAATGCATGTGACACAGAAGAGATGAGGGGACACTAATGACTGTGACACAGAGGGAGATGAGGGGACACTAATGACTGTGACACAGAGGGAGATGAGGGGACACTAATGACTGTGACACAGGGGGAGATGACGGGACACTAATGACTGTGACACAGAGGGAGATGAGGGGACACTAATGACTGTGACACAGGAGAGATGAGGGGACACTAATGACTGTGACGCAGGAGAGATGAGGGGGGCACTAATGACTGTGACACAGGAGAGATGAGGGGACACTAATGACTGTGACACAGGAGAGATGAGGGGACACTAATAACTGTGACACAGGAGAGATGAGGGGACACTAATAACTGTGACACAGGAGAGATGAGGGGACACTAATGACTGTGACACAGGGGGAGATGAGGGGACACAGAACAGATGTGTCCATCCCTGGTCTACTGTAAAATAGACGGAGCATAGTCAGTAGTAATGTACATTCATTCCAGGGAATACTAATATCCAGCCTTGTGTACACCACAGTATATGTTGGCATAACATTCTGCCGGTATCCCAACATATCCCATAAAAATACAGCAAAAACGAAGCGTGAAGAAGAAAATTAAGAAAAAGAATAAAACAAATAAAAATATCCCAGTGTTATACAACCAGGGTGCCTCCAGCTGTTGCAAAACTACAAAGGTTGTCTGGGCATGCTGGGAATTGTAGTTTTGCAACATTTGGAGGTGCCCAGTTTGGGAGATTCTCTATCTGTTGAGTTTCTTATACCGCACTGCGGGGCACAGCTGATCGTATACAGGACCTAGAGCAGTATACAGGGAGGTATTCACCTCAGGGGCCAATGACATGTGAAGGCAGCATTCATGGCTACAGTAAAGGGCCTGTGCAACTCTAGGGGAGCATAATAGGGCGCCAAGTGAATATGAACTAATATAAGGGGTTGTAACCAGAGTTCGTATTGTTCTAAAGTGGCCCAAACCTGAAGAACTTCTTTACTATTATAAACATTAAAACATCACGTGTGTTCACCTTCTCTGCTATCAACTCACTAGTACTACTACTACCTTGCTGTTTACTGGCTACAACTATCACCAGTCTACCACTGCCTACTGTCCTGTCCGCTGACTTCTACAAGTCCGACCAGTCTACCATTACCTGCTGTCCTGTCTGCTGGCTTCTACAAGTCCGACCAGTCCACCATTACCTGCTGTCCTGTCTGCTGGATTCTACAAGTCCGTCCAGTCCACCACTACCTGCTGTCCTGTCCGCTGGCTTCTACAAGTCCGACCAGTCTAACACTACCTGCTGTCCTGTCCGCTGGCTTCTACAAGTCCCACCAGTCTACCACTGCCTACTGTCCTGTCCGCTGGCTTCTACAAGTCCGACCAGTCTAACACTGCCTGCTGTCCTGTCCGCTGGCTTCTACAAGTCCGACCAGTCTATCACTGCCTGCTGTCCTGTCCGCTGGCTTCTACAAGTCCGACCAGTCTACCACTACCTGCTGTCCTGTCCGCTGGCTTCTACAAGTCCGACCAGTCTACCACTGCCTGCTGTCCTGTCCGCTGGCTTCTACAAGTCCGACCAGTCTACCACTGCCTGCTGTCCTGTCCACTGACTTCTACAAGTTCAACCAGTCTACCACTGCCTACTGTCCTGTCCGCTAGCTTCTACAAGTCCGACCAGTCCACCATTACCTGCTGTCCTGTCCACTGACTTCTACAAGTCCGTCCAGTCCACCACTACCTGCTGTCCTGTCCGCTGGCTTCTACAAGTCCCACCAGTCTAACACTACCTGCTGTCCTGTCCGCTGGCTTCTACAAGTCCGACCAGTCTACCACTGCCTACTGTCCTGTCCGCTGGCTTCTACAAGTCCGACCAGTCTACCACTGCCTGCAGTCCTTTCCGCTGGCTTCTACAAGTCCAACCAGTCTACCACTGCCTGCTGTCCTGTCCACTGGCTTCTACAAGTCCGACAAGTCTAACACTACCAGCTGTCCTGTCCGCTGGCTTCTACAAGTCCGACCAGTCTAACACTGCCTGCTGTCCTGTCCGCTGGCTTCTACAAGTCCGACCAGTCTACCACTGCCTGCTGTCCTGTCCGCTGGCTTCTACAAGTCCGACCAGTCTACCACTGCCTGCTGTCCTGCCCGCTGGCTTCTACAAGTCCGACCAGTCTACCACTGCCTGCTGTCCTGTCCACTGACTTCTACAAGTTCAACCAGTCTACCACTGCCTACTGTCCTGTCCGCTAGCTTCTACAAGTCCGACCAGTCCACCATTACCTGCTGTCCTGTCCACTGACTTCTACAAGTCCGTCCAGTCCACCACTACCTGCTGTCCTGTCCGCTGGCTTCTACAAGTCCGACCAGTCTAACACTACCTGCTGTCCTGTCCGCTGGCTTCTACAAGTCCCACCAGTCTACCACTGCCTACTGTCCTGTCCCCTGGCTTCTACAAGTCCGACCAGTCTACCACTGCCTGCAGTCCTTTCCGCTGGCTTCTACAAGTCCAACCAGTCTACCACTGCCTGCTGTCCTGTCCACTGGCTTCTACAAGTCCGACCAGTCTAACACTACCAGCTGTCCTGTCCGCTGGCTTCTACAAGTCCGACCAGTCTAACACTGCCTGCTGTCCTGTCCGCTGGCTTCTACAAGTCCGACCAGTCTACCACTGCCTGCTGTCCTGTCCGCTGGCTTCTACAAGTCCGACCAGTCTACCACTGCCTGCTGTCCTGTCCGCTGGCTTCTACAAGTCCGACCAGTCTACCACTGCCCGCTGTCCTGTCCGCTGGCTTCTACAAGTCCGACCAGTCTACCACTGCCTGCTGTCCTGTACCCTGGCTTCTACAAGTCCAACCAGTCTACCACTGCCTGCTGTCCTGTACCCTGGCTTCTACAAGTCCGACCAGTGTAACACTACCTGCTGTCCTGTCCGCTGGCTTCTACAAGTCCGACCAGTCTACCACTGCCTGCTGTCCTGTACCCTGGCTTCTACAAGTCTGACCAGTCTAACACTACCTGCTGTCCTGTCTGCTGTCTTCTACAAGTCCGACCAGTCTAACACTGCCTGCTGTCCTGTCCGCTGGCTTCTACAAGTCCGACCAGTCTATCACTGCCTGCTGTCCTGTCCGCTGGCTTCTACAAGTCCGACCAGTCTACCACTACCTGCTGTCCTGTCCGCTGACTTCTACAAGTTCAACCAGTCTACCACTGCCTGCTGTCCTGTCCGCTAGCTTCTACAAGTCCGACCAGTCCACCATTACCTGCTGTCCTGTCCACTGACTTCTACAAGTTCAACCAGTCTACCACTGCCTACTGTCCTGTCCGCTAGCTTCTACAAGTCCGACCAGTCCACCATTACCTGCTGTCCTGTCCACTGACTTCTACAAGTCCATCCAGTCCACCACTACCTGCTGTCCTGTCCGCTGGCTTCTACAAGTCCCACCAGTCTACCACTGCCTACTGTCCTGTCCGCTGGCTTCTACAAGTCCGACCAGTCTACCACTGCCTGCAGTCCTTTCCGCTGGCTTCTACAAGTCCAACCAGTCTACCACTGCCTGCTGTCCTGTCCACTGGCTTCTACAAGTCCGACAAGTCTAACACTACCAGCTGTCCTGTCCGCTGGCTTCTACAAGTCCGACCAGTCTAACACTGCCTGCTGTCCTGTCCGCTGGCTTTTACAAGTCCGACCAGTCTACCACTGCCTGCTGTCCTGTCCGCTGGCTTCTACAAGTCCGACCAGTCTACCACTGCCTGCTGTCCTGTCCGCTGGCTTCTACAAGTCCGACCAGTCTACCACTGCCTGCTGTCCTGTCCACTGACTTCTACAAGTTCAACCAGTCTACCACTGCCTACTGTCCTGTCCGCTAGCTTCTACAAGTCCGACCAGTCCACCATTACCTGCTGTCCTGTCCACTGACTTCTACACGTCCGTCCAGTCCACCACTACCTGCTGTCCTGTCCGCTGGCTTCTACAAGTCCCACCAGTCTACCACTGCCTACTGTCCTGTCCGCTGGCTTCTACAAGTCCGACCAGTCTACCACTGCCTGCAGTCCTTTCCGCTGGCTTCTATAAGTCCAACCAGTCTACCACTGCCTGCTGTCCTGTCCACTGGCTTCTACAAGTCCGACCAGTCTAACACTACCAGCTGTCCTGTCCGCTGGCTTCTACAAGTCCGACCAGTCTAACACTGCCTGCTGTCCTGTCCGCTGGCTTCTACAAGTCTGACCAGTCTACCACTGCCTGCTGTCCTGTCCGCTGGCTTCTACAAGTCCGACCAGTCTACCACTGCCTGCTGTCCTGTCCGCTGGCTTCTACAAGTCCGACCAGTCTACCACTGCCTGCTGTCCTGTCTGCTGTCTTCTACAAGTCTGTCCAGTCTACCACTGCCTGCTGTCCTGTACCCTGGCTTCTACAAGTCCAACCAGTCTACCACTGCCTGCTGTCCTGTACCCTGGCTTCTACAAGTCTGACCAGTGTAACACTACCTGCTGTCCTGTCCGCTGGCTTCTACAAGTCCGACCAGTCTACCACTGCCTGCTGTCCTGTACCCTGGCTTCTACAAGTCTGACCAGTCTAACACTACCTGCTGTCCTGTCTGCTGTCTTCTACAAGTCTGTCCAGTCTACCACTGCCTGCTGTCCTGTCCGCTGGCTTCTACAAATCCGACCAGTCTACCACTGCCTGCTGTCCTGTCCACTGGCTTCTACAAGTCCGACCAGTCTACCACTGCCTGCTGTCCATTCTCTACAACTACCACCCACCATACCACCACCCCTGCTGTCCACCTGCAACATCCATCACCCCATTCTTCCTTTTGGGAGCCAGTGTGACTTAGAGCTGAGGCATTGGCAGCTAATCAGGGACACCTGTCATGTGCTTCGGCCTCTCGAAGAGGCTACAAGGTTTGTCAGGCAGGACAACAGTAAAATTAGTCATGTAATGCCGCAAACATGGTGGTTTATGAAGGACTGATGGAGGAGGATTTTTTTTAACTTTCTGAGAAGGAGGATAGTTGAATTTTTACAGCTTGCCACGGCTTTCCAACACCAAACACCTGATTACCGGGGGTTCAGTCTCTGCTCTCAGTCAATGCTACCCCTGCAAGAAGATCAGCAGCAGCACCAGCGGTGCCAGCACCATCTTCACACGGGAGCACATGATGTTGAAGTTTCTGCATCTGGTATTCTTCCTGACACCAATCGTTATCACCTCCTGAACAACAAGGTTGAGGCCTACCTCGGCAGTGCCCTTTCTCATGAGCCCAGACCCCATGGACTTCAGGGTCACCAGATTAGACTTGCCCAGTTTGCCATGAGTGCTTTGTGTTGTCCCCTCTCTAGTGTGGCTTAGGAGAGGGTTCATCTCAGCAGGCGGCGTGATCACCCTAAAACGAACAAGATTGTCAGCCTGCAGCGGGAAAAAAGTGACTTTTACTAAAATAAATCAGGCATGGATCAGTAGGAACTTTAAACCTCCTTTGCCAGATGCCACTGATTAGACACTACTACCACCACCCCTTGCTGTACACTGACTACTACTAGTAACATCAGTACGCCACCTCCTGCTGTCGGATGGGTACTACAACCCCCACCAGTCCACCACCTCCTGCTATATGCTGGTTACTACAACTCCCACCAGTCCACAACCACCTTTGCTGCTGCTACTACTAGCCAGGCCTACATAAAAACAACCAGGGGTGAAGTCCTGGAAAAAAAAGTGTGGGAACTCACCCAAGATTTCCACCCAAGAGCTGGTTTCCACCCAAGAGCTGGTCCTACAGGACCCTTGCTAATGGAAACAGTGTTTCTGCTGTGAAAAAAAATACAGGAACTCCGTTCCCATGCGTTCCTGCAGGACTTGGGCCCTGAATACAACCCATTATCCCCCAAAAAGGGTGCATTTTTTTGGCTTTTTCATTCAAAAGCTATTTCTTCACAATTTTGGGACACCAAAACTGTTGCTACTCCCAAATAGGCGAATTTTTTTTTTTTTATCCCCCTGCGTTTTTCTCATTACAATTCATATGATTTTTTTTCATCAATTGGAGGAAGACCCCACTATAGGTTGTCATGCCCCCTCCCATAGACATGAATGGAGGGAGGGGGGGGGGTGTCGTGACATCACAAGGGGGTGTGGTGTAACGTCACATCTCTGTCTTGGAATCCCAGTGTTTCTGAGACTGGAGCAGCCCTCGGAACAGAACGCCAGGTGCAGATCGCAGGGGGATTCCAGAGGCGGGACCCTCACGATCAGACATCTTATTTCCTATCCTTTGGGGATAAGATGTCTAAGGGCGGAGTACCCCTTTAATAAAAAATAAAAAAAGAATGGTCAGAAAAATAGTCAAACATTTGGCGTATGACATAATAATATATAGTGAAATGCGCTTGCCACAGCTTTTTAAAAATGAACCCTGAAATGCCCTAGTAAATGGCACCTGCACGCTCTGTGCCCCCCACAATCCCTAGAATGCACAAGGACCCCCTCCTCCCCCCTGACCATCCAGGAGACATCTTTAATCCTCAGATCCCTCTTCAGGGATTTCGTCTGGAACTACCGAGGTGCATTACCCGGAGCGGTCACAATCTATCAAATCTGAATTGTTTACAGGAGAGAAAGGTTTCAGTGTTTTACGTTTTTTTTTCCCCCAGTAAAATAATAGTAAAAAAAAAAAATCCCATGGAAGGTTGTAGAATTCCGCGGCAGTCCTGTCCTGACAACAGCCTCAGTAAACTCTCTTAATGGACTCTCAATTGCAAATCATTTTTTTCCGATCTGCTTGGCGGTGTGTTTTACACAATATTTATGGTGCTGTCGTCCCATTACATAAGCAGTTATTTTAGCTTTTAAACAGCAGTTTACAGAGGCCACAAATTTTGGCGCTCCAGCACTGTGATTAGCCAGACTGTATTTTTCTAGGTCATTACAGAAAGTAATGCAGACACAAATACATTTATTTTATCTGCCGCCCCCACAACTCTACCCTTCTCTCCTCCATCAACCTTGACTTTTTTTTTCAGGTTTGCTAAAATTAATGCACTGAATATAAAGCAGCACTTACTGTTATCCTCTGCTATTAACTGTTGTACAAAAAAAAAAAAACTCTGAACTTCATGTATTTTGTAGGTAATTTTTTTTATTGGGTAGGTAATTTTTGTGCTGTTGGATCAGATTTTTTCTTTTATGTTATAGAGACGTGGCAACAGTTTTGATTTTAAATGCTTGTAACCCTTTATGCTACACTATTGCCACCGTTTGCATCTGATGACGAGGCAAGTGCTGTCCTCAAAATGCGTCAAGTTGTTCTTAAAAAACATCTTATCCCCTATCCACAGGATAGAGAATAACATGTCTGATCCCCAGCAACGGGACCCACGCCATCTCCAGGCCAACAGCAGCGGCGTCAGGAACACGGAAGCTTTGAGCTTCCGTGTTTGTGACGTCATGCCATGCCCCCTCCATTCATGTCTATGGGAGGGTGCATGACCGCTAGTACATAGCCGTCACACCTCCTCCCATAGACATGAATGGAGGGGACGTGACAGCTGTATCAGTGACAGTCATCCGGCATGGTGGGGAGTTCACTCTGTGCACCGGATGATTAGGTAGGGGATAAGATGTTTTTCGGCAGAGTACCCCTTTAAGTTAAATAAACTGTAAGACAATAAACAATTAAACTGTACAAGTCTAGAATTTGATCGTTATTCTTATGTACTTTATTGGTGGATTGCACCACTATTGCCACTGATGAAGAGGCACTGTCTTCAAAATGCATCAGGTTGTTGTGGAGTTATTAAAACTGTACGAGTCTTGCATTCGGCAGTTATTGTTATCTACTTTATCGATGGATTGCCCCACTATTGCCACGCTTACAGAGTGGTCTTGCAGAGTGTAAAGGGTTAATATTCCTGCATTACTGTATGCAAATAAATTACACCTTGGTCACATGATCCTCCCAACCTGGTTGCTGGGAAAGTCCCTGGTTGCACTACTTAGGTAACATCCTGACTACAAGTAAGTCACGGTTTCTGCTCCTGTTCTTGTCTACACTTTGAGGATATAGGGGGAGATTTATCAAAACCCGTCCAGAGGAAAAGTTGCTGAGTTGCCCATAGAAACCAATCAGATCGCTTCTTTCATTTTTGAAAAGGTCTCTGAGAAATGAAAGAAGTTATCTGATTGGTTGCTATTGTCCTCTTTACAGGTCTTGATAAATCTCCTCCAAAGTCCATCAAGCTCTTGTTATTTGCCTTCATCAGAGAGGTTTAGGCTGGACAAGGGCCCCTCTGCAATACACTAATTTCTTGTTGGCCTCCAGTAGGAGTTAGTGCTGCTTGGCTCTCACGATAGGAAAATTCTTCTGCCCACGCAAATTCTGCCGCGTGAACAGTGCAGCAGAATCCTATTGAAGTCAATAGGACTCTGCTGAAGCGTAATGACTGTGTGGAGATAGGATTCATTCACAGATACGACCCTCCGCAGGATTTTCCCTCTATTACTGTATGGACTCCCTTAGATCTCAGCATAGGATCAGCAGGACTTATCGTGCGGTAACATTGTGTTTGCACGTGGTTGTTTTTTTCTCGTTACGGTCACATGACCTCGCGCAGGATGAAACGTTTTCTTAGCCGGATGATTATGGGCTACAATGTATTCAGCTAGAAAGGTTTAGGAGTTAATAGGTTTGAAAATCATGATATTACAGCAATACTGTCCACATGGTTTAGCGCATGTATAGAACACTGAGTGACCAGATTACATTATGGGGTTTTATGGTGTCGGCGTGCTCCAGTAATCTCATTTTCTGTCCTGTATTCTTACCTGGCACTGAGTGAGGGGCCCAGATAAATCCAGGGCAGGCGCAGCGCGGAGAGGGGACTGGGGCCCAGGATGCACTCGGTGACTTCGCATAAATACCCGGCGGCTAATAGAATTACAGGAGCATTTCCACCGGCACAGTAGAGAAGTATCGTGTATCCGGCATCATGGCCGTAATGAAGTCATCGACGATAATCGCTCGATCTACCGGCCGCGTCAGAAGATACATGTAGCCTCTGTGTGATGTACATTGTAATAGACTATGCAAGGATTTCACGAGGAAGAGTGCGCAAAAGAAAGATGCTCACAATTTATTGAGAGGCGCGGGCTTTATAAATATAGATATAAAATAAAGATTGGCGCAAATCTGGGAAAACTGCTGTTTCTGGTAAGATCTTGTCCCGGGATAGATTATTCCATAGTTATACCTTGTAGAAGGGGCGACTGCGGTTACAGATATTGTTGATCTCACCGACTGCTTACAAGGGGGCAACTACCTACTGGGGCAGTTACTCACTAGAAGGCACCTGGGGGGCCCCTGGCTACCTAAAGAGAGGCAACTGCCTACTGGAGGAGGCACCTCTCTACCTACTGAAAAGCATACTGGGGCACATATCTACCTAATGAAGGGGGAGGGGCACCTGTCTAACTACAGGGGGCAACATCTTTCAGGGGGAAACACCTATCTACATAGAGCACAATAACCTACTGGGGCACCAGCTACTTATTATCATCTACTGGGGGACAGATATCTAAAAAAAAAAGGGGGCACCTACCCACCAAGAGGTACATTATTACCATTTGGGTAATAATGACAGAAGACACTATTGTTATTATGCTATGAGGTATTGATTGTCCCTTGTATAATGGATTTATTGGCAATGTTAGTCTTGAAATACTGAATTCTGTTCAGTAATAGTATGGATGTATCATTCACTCAGTGTGTAGTGATCATAGTATCATGTGATTATTTGCCCTTTGTTTACTGGTATTATTGGTATCAGTATACAGGATTTGGTCAGTAATAGTATAATGGTACCATGTATGGTGATAATATTCCTCCTTATATACTGGTATTATTGGTAATATTGGTCTCAGTATACAGGATTTGGTCAGTAACAGTATGATGGTCATATGTATTGTGATAATATTCCTCCTTGTATACTGGTATTATTGATAATATTGGTCTCAGTATACAGGATTTGGTCAGTAACAGTATGATGGTGATATTTATGGTGATAATATTCCCCCTTGTATACTGGTATTATTGGTAATATTGGTATCAGTATACAGGATTTAGTCAGTACCAATATGATAGTAATGTGTATGGTGATAATATTCCTCCTTGTATACTGGTATTATTTGTAATATTGGTCTCAGTATAGTAACAGTATAATATTCCTCCTTATATACTGGTATTATTGGTAATATTGGTCTCAGTATACAGGATTTGGTCAGTAACAGTATGATGGTAATATATATGGTGATAGTATTCCTCCTTGTATACTGGTATTTTTGGTAATATTGGTCTCAGTATACAGTATTTGATCAGTAACAGTATGATGGTCATATGTCTTGTGATAATATTCCTCCTTGAATACTGGTATTATTGATAATATTAGTCTCAGTATACAGGATTTGGTCAGTAACAGTATGATGGTAATATGTATTGTGATAATATTCCTCCTTGTATACTGGTATTATTGGTCTCAGTATACAGGATTTGGTCAGTAACAATATAATATTCCTCCTTGTATACTGGTATTATTGGTAATATTGGTCTCAGTATAGTAACAGTATAATATTCCTCCTTATATACTGGTATTATTGGTAATAGTGGTCTCAGTATACAGGATTTGGTCAGTAACAGTATGATGGTAATATATATGGTGATAATATTCCTCCTTGTATACTGGTATTATTGGTCTCAGTATACAGGATTTGGTCAGTAACAATATAATATTCCTCCTTGTTTACTGGTATTATTTACAGTACTATCTTTATGACTATTATTTATAGGTATAAGGTAGTATTACTTGTAGAAAGTCCCATTTTCATTATCTGCCTAAGGCACCAAAATACCTTGTCCTGGCTCTGATAGTTCGCTTTCATCTTTTTAGGGTAACCTCACATAGGGTATGGTCTACACCATACATAGCTTACATGTTCTCTGCTCTCTGAGTATATCCTTTAGCTAATCAGAGAATATAGGTGAATAAGATATCTGGAAAAAAATTAACCCAGTGCCCCACATAGAATGTCATAAATCATACCCAATTCAATTTATTGATGATTATAACAATAGTTAGAAGTGAAAATAATACACAAAAAATATACACTGTAACGCCGAGCGCTCCGGGTCCCGTATCCATCCCGGAGCGCTCGCTGCGTCTGGTCTCCTGCAGTGCCCTGGTCTCTCACTCTGACCGGGAGCGCTGCTACAGTGCTGCCGACGGGAATGCGATCCGCATGGCGGCACTAGTCCGCTTGCGGATCGCATCCCGCTCTGATTACCTGCCCCGTCCTCTGTCTCAGCCCCGGCGTGCGTGGTCCCGCTCTCTAGGGCGTGCGCGCGTGCCGGGTCTCTCAGATTTAAAGGGCCAGTGCACCATTAATTGGTGTCTGGCCCAATCTGTTCCTAATCAGTCCTAATTACTGTGAATACTATTTAAACTCACTTCCCCTTCCTGTCCCTGCCGGATCTTGTTGCCTAATGCCTTGTGAAAGCGTTTAGTGTGAGCCAATACCTGTGTATCCAGACCTTCTGCTGTTGCCCCTGACTACGTACCATTGCCGTCTGCCCTGACCTTCTGCTACGTCTGACCTCGCCTCTGCCTCATCCCCTTGTACCGTGCCTACCTCAGCTGTCAGGGAGGTTGAGTCGTTACCAGGGGAAATGATCTGGGGGTTACCTGCCGCTGCAAATCCATCCTGCTTTGCGGCAGGCTCTGGTGAAGACCAGTAACCCCTTAGACTCCGTTCCCCTGGTACGGCCCATGTCATCACCTCCCTGACACAGGGGATCCACTACCCTTGCATACCCTGCACTCCGTTCCGGATCCTGACATACACTTCTGCTGACCAGTACCATCAAACAACAGGTCCTATAACAGGTCCTAAAACAGGTCCTATAACAGGTCCTACGACAGGTCCGATAAAAGGTCCTACAACAGGTACAACAACAGGTCCAAGATCAGGTCCTACAAAAGGTCCTATAACAGGTCCCACGACAGGTCCAAAAACAGGTCCAACAACAGGACTGACAACAGGTTTAACAACAGGTCCGACAACAGGTCCAAGAACAGGTCCTACAACATGTTTAACAACGGTCTGACAACTTGTGCAATAACAGGTCCTACAACAGGTTTAAAAACAGGTCTGACAACCGGTGCAATAATAGGTCCTACAACAGGTCAAACAACAGGTCCAACAACAGGTCCAACAACAGGTCCAGCAACAGGTCCGAGAACAGGTCATACAAAAGGTCCTACGACAGGTCCGACAGCAGATTTAACAACAGGTCTGACAACAGGTCCAAGAACAGCTCCGAGAACAGGTCCTACGAAAGGTCCTACAAAAGGTCCGACAACCGGTCCTACAACAGACTTTTTTTTAAAATGATTTTATATTATACATTATAAATTTGACATGCTATATAATGTCCTATATGTCGTGCAGCTTCTCTCGGTACAGACTTCATGTTCTTACACTCTGTGGGTATACAGTATATACTTTTGTTCACTCACAATTATATTCTCCTTTCATGTATATTCTCTATACATTTATATTTTCCTTACATTTTCTTTCTTAGACACTTTTTTCCCTATACAATGAAGACGTGACGGGCAGGACAGACGCTGCCTTCCATCTCTATTACCTGCACAATACTTGTAGAGTAAGGTACCGGCACTTGTTATGACAGACTACAAGGAAAATAGAATTTTTGCGCAGTAAACACCCACACAGTAAAGTGAGTCATATCATATGGAAATCATAGGGGGCTCTTAATGCACTTTCATGATTTCAGTACTGTACAAGAGTATGGCGGTAGACCGGCATGGGAGCAGACGTTTGGTGAGGGGTTTATCAACCGTGGATGAGTCTACAGCTGGTCATGAGTATGGGGTAATTGGGCTATATGGCTGTATTCAGTGGATAGGGGGAGGGGTAAGCCGCTGCCAGACTCAACTGCAAATAGTGCCACTCTGCTTTCTAATGCAGTGTCCTACTGTGTACCCTTTGGGGCCTGATGCTTGGGTGGTATTTAATAGTGCCCTTTTATACATTTGTGTGCATTTTTAATATTTTTATGATATTTTATGCTCGTTATGGTTGTAAGCAGGGGGTTAAAACTACACATAATTCCATGCACATTCATTGGAAACATTCTGGAGTGGGGCGGAGTTTTCTTGAGCCAAGAGCAAGAAAATGTAAGGGGTGCTTTCAAAATTAATGGGGTTATCCACCATAAGAAAACTTGCCAGACGCTTTTGCTTTCGATTTGTGAAATGACTATTTTCTGTTGAAGTTCCCTCCCTCCAACTACAAGTCCCAGAATCCTTCATTTGTAAGTGTGAGGTCACTTTTCTCCCTCCCACACATCAGTCACCCCACCATCGCAGCACAGCTGAGCTACAATTGCTGCAGCCCTGTGGGGAATTATGTCCCTCCTACCCAGCGGTCGCTCCACCCATTGAAGCACAGACAGGCTCCCTTTTAACACCTGACTAGCAGTCCTATTAGTCCCTGTCATTTCTTATTTCAATGTAAAGTGTTATAACCCTGCCTTATTAATGCTTCCAGTAGTGCAATAGAGCTGTCATTAAAGGGGTACTCCATCCCTAGACATCTTATCCCCTATCCTAATGATAGGGAATAAGATGTCTGATGGTGGGGGGGACTGGCTGCTGGGACCCCCATGATTTCCAGGCTGGCATCCCAGGGTTCCTAACATGTTCAAAACGCTGGCCCCTGGTGGGCGTGGTCCTGAAGTCATGCCCCCTCCATTCATGTCTATGGAAGGGGGCGTGACGGCTGAGCCGTCACGCCCCCTCCCAAAGACATGAATGGAGGGTGTGTGGCATGACGCCAAGACCAAATAAATGTTCAGAGTGCTGGCCCAGAGAATGCTGGAGTATCCCTTTAAATCCCTCAGCCTCTGTCTCAATCTACACAGTAAAGCTTATTGTTTGTGCACCCTCAATGTACACGGTCGAACACATTCTATTCTCTTTACCCACCACAGTCTCCGCAAATATAGAAATTCTTACAATTTTGTAGGTCAAAAATAAAATGTGAATCCAAGAGGAGAAAAAAAAAAGGACCTCCATAGAAACCTTTGCAGAGTTTGTTGATAAAAGCTTTTTTGGCCCCGGTCCATTAACAAGCGTCTTTCCAGTCCCATAATAATCCAATGATGGAGGGAGCAGTTAGGAGCCATTGTGCACCTCAACATTTCATATTCAATTGTGCAGCCGGGCCTCCCCATTGGCCCGGGCCGAAATCCTCATTTCACTGGCTGGCAGAGGAATAAGGATTTT
Source organism: Hyla sarda (assembly GCF_029499605.1). Classification (NCBI taxonomy): domain Eukaryota; kingdom Metazoa; phylum Chordata; class Amphibia; order Anura; family Hylidae; genus Hyla; species Hyla sarda. The sequence continues at coordinate 3,578,980 of NC_079200.1, forward strand.
CTACAGACTTCTAATGGAAAATGCTATTTATCTTCCCAATAAATGTCACAGCTGTGCTAAACCGGCCCATTGTAAGAAGCCGTGGAAGCTAAAAATAATTTTGTTTGGTGTAGACGGCAGTGAGGGAAAGAGCGAAGGAAACCAGAAAGCCTGGAAGCGGCTTCAAGGGAGGGAAGAGTTCAGCTCCGAAGCTACACGGCAGAGCCACGCTCTATAAGCCCAGACTCTATGACCACCAGGGGGAAGCACATCAACCACGTTGTCACCAATGCATAGGGTTTCTTTTGCATACATGTTGAATTTAAAAAAAATAATTTTAAAAATGTTTTTGACATAGTTTCACACAGGGCCGGTTCTGCCTATAGGCAAAATAGGCAGCCGCCTACAGCGCCCTCTTGATGGGGCGCCACTCCTCCCGCTGCAAGGAAGTTAGCAGACTGCTGGAGGAGCGCAGTGCCACCTACGAGGCCAGACAGGCAGGTCCTGACATTGTGCGTGCCTCCATACATCTGCCCCATGAGGAGGAGGTTTGCTACAGTGTGTAACCCCAGTAGTAAGATGGGGCATGTCAAAGGGCGGAGCCGATTGGCAGGGTCAAGGGTGGCAAAATTAGCTTTCGCCTAGTGCGTCTAAAATCCTTGCACCAGGCCTGGTTTCACAATACAGGTAAAGCTACGACTTGTCTTACCTTCACCTTGGCTACCACATTTGTGGTGTCCCACAGCGGGGTCATCTTTTGCTACCATGAACACAGTTCGGGTGGCGGTTGCCTCAGAGCTCCCAAGCTTTGTCTATAGGAGCCATACACAGCCGTCACGCACCCTCCCATAGACATGAATGGAGGGAACATGACTGTGGTGGTAGCCCATCATCCGGCATGGAGCGAGTTCGTCCCGTGCATTGAATTGCGAGGTGCTGGTCCGGAGATCGCGGGGGTCCCATTAGTTGGACCCCCCACAATCGATTCTTTGGATAAGGGGTAACATGTCTAGGGACGGAGTACCCCTTTGAAGCCTAATATATTCCTGACAGGGACCAATGTTAGGACATAATCGCTGTTATTCGCTTTATCTTGTAGTGTTATGGCCGACATCACTGCTAACATTTAAATCATTTTATCTTTCGAGAACAATACAAGGAGGTCAATGTGTTCTATATCACGGCTGCCGCTTCTCAGAGACCCAATATACAGGGTCTACTAGACATTAGTCAGTCCCAACAATTCACCAAGAGTGGTCCCGTATCTTCTGCTACAATAAATGTTGGATGTTTGCAAATACTTTCTATCTCAGAAGACTGGACCCTATTGGGCATTCTATAGCCACCAAGCACAGGGTCGAGTAAACATGGCTGTTTTTTTACATTCAGTGGTCTCAAACTGTGGCCCTCCAGATTTTGCAAAACTGCAACTCCAAGCATGCCTGGACAGCCACAAGCCTCTCTGCCTTCTTCAGAGGATGCACACTGTCCCTGAAAGGTAAATCAAGGCTTCCCTCTCATCTCATCCCTTTGTGCAGTGGTCTTCAAACTGCAGTCCTCCAGATGTTGCAAAACTTCAACTACCAGCATGCCCGAAAGTTGAAGTTTTGCAACATCTGGAGGGACACAGTTTGAGACCGCTGTCTGCGTTCTATACATGAGACTTAAGTGACGGGAGGGGGGGGGGGGGGCAGCCATAATAAGTTCTACGACTTAATATAAGAAAGGGCAAAAAAATGCAATATTTTTCTATTCCTTATAGAAATAAAACTGTGCAGATCTATCTAAATATGTAATAACTATAAATGTCAGACTTTTCATGAAACGACAGATATACAGATCTGTGAAAAGGTATTTGCCCCTCACCCACTCATTTCTTCTGTTTTGTCAGATTTAAGTGCGAGATTCATAATTTACATGAATATTTGCGCAATTTTTCTATTCATTTAAAGACATCACAAGGAAACACTATAGTGGGTATTTATAAAGACTGGCTGCAGCCCCACTTGATGATCTGTCCTATGCGATGGGCCCCAAACTGGGCGACGGTCCCTACTCTGAACAAGTGCAGGGTGTAGTGAGGAAAAACACACTAGTACGTAGGTCAGGGATAAAGTCAAGAAACAAAGGGTTAACCAAGGAACAGACCGGGGAGCAAAGACTGGTGAACAGCAACCAGACGAACAAACAGAAAGAGCAAGGTCAGGCAGGTTAAGTCAGAACCAGGAAGTCACGCAGTACCAAATCTTAAGGCAAAGGGGTAGTCAGGGAACAAGCCAAAAGGTCAGGAGAACAAGAAGACAGTATAATAAATGCAGATATCAGGAGCTCATTCAAAGTTAAAACCTTAGATCTGTGAAATATCTCTGGACAGGTACTCCATCATGAGGTCGCAGCCCAAAGCCCTATGGGGGACATTTTCTAACTGCAACTTTTCAAAACGTCCCAGGTTGGTCTGCGGGATTTACTAAAAGGTGCACATCTCTTAGCAAATCCAGCAGTGCCATGGCAGCCCTTACACCCGGCACAGAAATATCAGCCAGCTTCAACGTCACAGGTCGGCCCAAATGTCACATGGGAGGAGGATGGTGTGCATGCTTCAAATGTCACTTGTTTTTGCAGGTTAGTAAATCTTCCCCTTAAATGGGTCCTCTGGTGCTCCAGTGTTCTGAAAATTATTTTACGTCACACCACGCCCCCCCTCCATGTCAGCCGATACGCCTCCTCCCATAGACATGAATGGAGGGGGCATAATGTGACATCACAAGGGGCATGGCTGTGACGTCACGACCAATGTTGCAGGAACCCGGGGTCTGCTTAGAATGCTGGGAGCTGCGAGACCCCTGCGATCAGACATTTTATCCCCAATCCTTTGGCTAGGGGATAAGATGTCTAGGGGTGGAGTACACCGTTAATGGCAAATACAGTCCTGGTATATATATAAAAAAAACTGTACCATCATTGTCCATTCTTGACGCTGCTACACAGAATCTCCCCCCCCCCCCCCCACTGTTATCAGTGACATTAGTTTTGGCGCCCAATGCTCGTGGTGCGGACTGTCCTTCGCAGAGATATTAGTTCTCATTTGGGTAGCGCCTCCTGTCTGTGTCACATTGAGAATGGTGGTAAACTTCGCCAAAGACTGTTACTGCGCACCTACGACCGCATAGTATGGTTGGAACATATCTAAAGTTGCAGCATGGTCCGGGCAAAACCAATAGATCTCAGGCCGATCTACAAGGGGACTGCATGATTTGACTCCCTGGTGGCGTAGTGTGTTACTGATGGTAGCCTTTGTTACTTTGGTCCCAGCTCTCTGCAGGTCATTCACTAGGTCCCCCGTGTGGTTCTGGGATTTTTGCTCACCGTTCTTGTGATCATTTTGACACCATGGGGTGAGATCTTGTGTGGAGCCCCAGATGGAGGGAGATTATCATTGGTCTTGTATGTCTTCCATTTTCTAATAATTGCTCCCACAGTTGATTCCTTCACACCAAGCTGCTTGCCTACTGCAGATTCAGTCTTCTCAGCCTGGTGCAGGTCTACAATGTTGTTTCTGGTGTCCTTCAACAGCTCTTTGGTCTTGACCATAGTGGAGTTTGGAGTGTGACTGAGGTTGTGGACAGGTGTCTTTTATACTGATAACAAGTTCTCACAGGAGCCATTAATACAGGTAACAAGTGGAGGACAGAGGAGACTCTTATAGAAGAAGTTACAGGTCTGTGAGACAGAAATCTTACTTGTTTGTAGGTGACCAAATACTTATTTTCCACCATAATTTGCTGATAAATTATTTAATAATCAGACAATGTGATTTTATGGATTTTTTCTCATTGTGTCTCTCATAGTTGAGGTTATAACCTATGATGACAATTACAGCCTCATCTTTATAAGGGGGAGAACTTGTACAATTGGGGGCTGACTAAATACTTTTTTGCCCCACTGTATTTCCGGCCATCTTCTCCGCTACACATCAGAGCAGCGACAAATTGCAGCGGCGAAGAAAACGTTCTGACCCGTAGTAAACCTGAAATGTTCTGCGGCGTTGATCTTCTGCTTCCTCTTCTACTTGGTTTCCTGCCGGAATGCTCCTTTAAGCCGTGTGTGGGGATTATTCCCACCAGAAGAAGCGAAGAGCGAAGGCAGCGACACTTACTATATAAGGAGCGCGGCTTTATTTGATAGTTTATACGATAGTCGCAATAAAAAGTGAAGAATGTATAATGTGCCAAAACAAGGCAATACAGTCTTCACTTCTCTATAAACACTTGTCAGGACGGGAAAAATGATTAGAAATACAGGAGAAAGCCGTGATTAATGGCGGAGAGCTGCGCGGAGAGGATTTACCGCTTGCCGGCTGCTCAGATCCCTGGGAGTGAAGAATCAGGAGGAACACCTGTCTCTGACTAAAGTAAATGGTAACTGAGGATTGTGACATCATCATCTGACATCACAGTTAGCAAACTGGCCAAAGGATGTGAGTGGTCTATATGTGGGAAGGTAATGTGACCAACCTCTCATACACGTACATTATATCCACCAGAGGTGGCAGCACAGAGAACATAAACCATTGCATATCATATTCCTCCGTGGTCCCCATCCCAGTCCTCAAGGCTCCACATACATTCAGTTTCTTTTTTTTTAGTTACTCTATTTGAATAAAACAGGGGGAAAAAATCTAATCCTGGTCTGTCAGTGGGCCTTGAGGACTGGGTTGGGGACCTCTGCTAGAGACCATGTTGTGGAGCCTTGAGGATTGGGTTGGGGACCTCTGCTAGAGACCATGTTGTGGAGCCTTGAGGATTGGGTTGGGGACCTCTGCTATAGACCATGTTGTGGAGCCTTGAGGACTAGGTTGGGGACCTCTGCTATAGACCATGTTGTGGAGCCTTGAGGACTGGGTTGGGGACCTCTGCTATAGACCATGTTGTGGAGCCTTGAGGACTGGGTTGGGAACCTCTGCTATAGACCATGTTGTGGAGCCTTGAGGACTGGGTTGGGGACCTCTGCTATAGACCATGTTGTGGAGCCTTGAGGACTGGGTTGGGGACCTCTGCTAGAGACCATGTTGTGGAGCCTTGATGACTGGGATGGGGTCCTCTGCTATACCATGTTGTGGAGTCTTGAGGGCTGGGATGGGGACCTCTGCTATAGACCATGTTGGGGAGCCTTGAGGACTGGGTTGGGGACTTCTGCTATAGACCATGTTGGGGAACCTTGAGGACTGGGTTGGGGACCTCTGCTATAGACCATGTTGTGGAGCCTTGAGGACTGCGTTGAGGACCTCTGCTATAGACCATGTTCGGGAGCCTTGAGGGCTGGGTTGGGGACCTCTGCTATAGACCATGTTGGGGAACCTTGAGGACTGGGTTGGGGACCTCTGCTATAGACCATGTTGGGGAACCTTGAGGACTAGGTTGGGGACCTCTGCTATAGACCATGTTGTGGAGCCCTGAGGACTGGGTTGGGGACCTCTGCTATAGACCATGTTGTGGAGCCTTGAGGACTGGGTTGGGGACCTCTGCTAGAGACCATGTTGTGGAGCCTTGAGGATTGGGTTGGGGACCTCTGCTAGAGACCATGTTGTGGAGCCTTGAGGATTGGGTTGGGGACCTCTGCTATAGACCATGTTGTGGAGCCTTGAGGACTAGGTTGGGGACCTCTGCTATAGACCATGTTGTGGAGCCTTGAGGACTGGGTTGGGGACCTCTGCTATAGACCATGTTGTGGAGCCTTGAGGACTGGGTTGGGAACCTCTGCTATAGACCATGTTGTGGAGCCTTGAGGACTGGGTTGGGGACCTCTGCTATAGACCATGTTGTGGAGCCTTGAGGACTGGGTTGGGGACCTCTGCTAGAGACCATGTTGTGGAGCCTTGATGACTGGGATGGGGTCCTCTGCTATACCATGTTGTGGAGTCTTGAGGGCTGGGATGGGGACCTCTGCTATAGACCATGTTGGGGAGCCTTGAGGACTGGGTTGGGGACTTCTGCTATAGACCATGTTGGGGAACCTTGAGGACTGGGTTGGGGACCTCTGCTATAGACCATGTTGTGGAGCCTTGAGGACTGCGTTGAGGACCTCTGCTATAGACCATGTTCGGGAGCCTTGAGGGCTGGGTTGGGGACCTCTGCTATAGACCATGTTGGGGAACCTTGAGGACTGGGTTGGGGACCTCTGCTATAGACCATGTTGGGGAACCTTGAGGACTAGGTTGGGGACCTCTGCTATAGACCATGTTGTGGAGCCCTGAGGACTGGGTTGGGGACCTCTGCTATAGACCATGTTGGGGAGCCTTGTGGACTGGGTTGGGGACCTCTGTTATAGACCATGTTGTGGAGCCTTGTGGACTGGACTCTGCTGTAGAGAACATGTTACACAGATTGAGGTGAATCTACTGCCGCATAACAAGCTGTTCCCATCAGTATCGGGTAGATCCGGTTTGGGGTATACAGAATGAACACCTATGGCTGCTGAGACCTCTCTCATTTCCAGAACTTCTGGCAAAAGCAAAGGGCAGAACCTCCTCTTCTCCATTAAAAGGCTTCAATACCTGGTTCAAATATTATCTAAGAAGACATAATACAGTATATGGTCAACAAGTGATATGTTCATAGGTAGGACAAATATTCATGGGGTACTATAGGATAATTTAACCCCCCCCCCCAATAAAAGAAACTGCCAATTGTGGCCTCCAAACTCTTCACGATGGATGATGTTGGGGCAAAAAAGGTTCCATACATGGTATATATATATATATATATATATATATATATATATATATATATATATACAGTGACCCCCCGACCTACGATGGCCCCGACATACGATCATTTCAACATACAATGGCCTCTCAGAGGCAGCATCAACATACGATGGTCTCTCAGAGGCAGCATCAACATACGATGCTTTTGTATGTGGGGGCCATTGCATAAATGGCTATCCTCCAGTGCAGACTGCTTCAGCTACCACCGGATAGCCGTTTACGGTGCCCCGTGTGGTCCGCTGACGATCACTTACCTGTCCTCGGGGCTTCGGCGCATCCTCTTCGGGATCCCCTGCATCGCCGGCGCTCTCCATCGTCGTCATCACGTCGCTGTGCACGCCGTCCCGTCATCCAATAGGAGCGGCGTGCGTAGCGACGTGATGGCGGCAACGGAAAGCGAGGATGCCGGGGAAGCAGAGGCCTTACCGGAGCGTCGGGGACACCCCGGGGACGCGGCAACAGCGATGGAAGGCGACATCCAGGGCAGCGGTGACGAGTGGTGACGGTCCGGAGCGGCGGGGACAGGTGAGTATAACCTCCAATACCAGTGGTCTACAACCTGCGGACCTCCAGATGTTGCCGTTGGCTGTCCGGGCATGCTGGGAGTTTTAATTATGCAACATCTGGAGGTCCGCAGGTTGTAGACCACTGTCCTATACTTTACATTGCACGGATCCCTCAAGATACGATGGTTTCAACTAACGATGGTCCATTTGGGACGGATTACAATCGTATGTTGAGGGACCACTGGAGAGGATATGGCCAACAAGTTATATGTTCATAGGAAGGACAAATATTCATGGGGAGAAAATGGAACGTTCCCAATAAAGAAACAGCCAATTTTTGCCTTTAATTCTTTCCCGATGGATGACGTTAGGGCAAAGAAGGTTCCAGCATATTGAAATGAAAAGTCCAATACTTTAGTATTTCCCTGAAGATAACCGGGCTCCAGAAGCGCTTACTCCGGCCTCCAGAAGCGCTTACTCCGGCCTCCAGAAGCGCTTACTCCGGCCTCCAGCGCTTACTCCGGCCTCCAGCGCTTACTCCGGCCTCCAGAAGCGCTTACTCCGGCCTCCAGAAGCGCTTACTCCGGCCTCCAGTGCTTACTCCGGCCTCCCCATCGAAAACGCATCCAAGAGATGACTGTTTTGGCCTCCCCCCTGTCCACTGTAGGGCAGAGGCCGGACTTGTTCTCTTTAGGGCGCCCAAGACCCACAACTTGGATTTTCAACTCAAAAATGCAAAAAGGTTTCTCCCAAAATCTTAAAATTGAGAGCAGAGCACGACTAGAGGTCACTTCCTTGACTTTGTATCTTCTGTTTTATCTCTTTCTTTCCCGGTGGCTTCAGATTTATTTTTCTCCGTATTTTATCTTTACTTTTATGTCATTCTAACTTTTAGGATTAGGACTGTATAATACTTTCATAATGCTCGTCTTTAAGTGAGTTTCCTAATCCGGGCCGGTTGGCTGGTAAATCGAGATTTTTTTTTTTTTTTGAGGGCGATGACTCAGACCCAGAATTCAATGTTCACAAAACCCTTTCTGCAAAACATGTTTTCAAATGAATAGAAGCCGAAGTGTAAAAAATAAGTCGGCATCGGAGAGTGATGCATAGATTGTACATTGCGCCATATTGCGGAGTGATTGAAAACATAACATTTACACCAAATTTCACTTATTATAGGATTTATGTTTTTTTTTTTTATAGAAGGGTGATTTTATATTCCTGTTACTCCTTCCTATTTAGTTCAATTTAATAAGTGTTTAGCCTCTTAGGCTTCCTTCTTATTCCCCCTCTTGAATGTTCGAGGACGAGTCTGATCTGCGCCCGGACATTTCATGGAGGGTCTTTATGGCAGGGCTAGACAAATCCCAGGAGTCAGGTCATCATGGTGACTGAGAATTTCAACCTGGCGCCTAGGTTTTCGTAAGTCCTTTTTATTAACCCCTGCCCAATTTATGACATAGATATAAGTCATGGGTTGGTATGGGAGCTGGGCACGGAAAATTACTTCAGTATCTGTTCTAAAGGGGAACTCCGCTGCTAGACATCTTATTCTCTATCCAAAGGATAGGGGATAAGATATCTGATCACGTGGGTCCCGCTGCTGGGGCCCCCTGCAATCTCCCGCAGCATCCAGCGTTCCAAACAAATGGCGGGTACCTGAGGCAGTGGTCGTGATGTCATAACCACGCCCCTCGTGATGTCACACCACACCCCCTTCACTCACGTCTATGGGAGGGGGCGTGTCGACCAAAGCACCCCCTCCAATATACATGAATGGCGGGGTCGTGGTGTGATGACATAAGGGGGCATGGCTGTGACGTCACGATAATGGCCTCCAACAAAATGTTCAGAACACTGGAGCTCCGGAGTACCCCTTTAAGGCAGCATATACCTAGTAGTCTAAAGTTCTGATGAGCCCGCCTGCAGTAATCCCAGGGTGTCCCAGGCCTTAGGTAGGTCTTAGTGTCTACCATGGCTTGGCAATTGATACAGCCTGCATGTGGCCTATGGCAGGCTATACCAGCAGAGCGCCGATAACATAGATCAATGCAATACTCATGCCATACATTGATCTATGTAACCAATCGAATAATTATTAGAGGTCCCTAGGGGTCTTGGGCTTCGCCAATTACACCCAAGACCTCTGCCGCAGGGTTCATTCTCCACCACAGGATTAAACAAAGTGTTGTATTGCAAACCTCTTCGGGTTGAGGTGAGCGGCAGAATGATGTGAGAGTTTAAAGGGGTCCTCCGCGTCTAGACATCTTATACCCTATCCAAAAGACAAACCTCAGTCGACATGCCCCCTCCTATAGACATGAATGAAGGCGACATGGCGTGATGTCATAAGGGGGCGTGGCCATGACATCATGATCACGGCCTCCGGCTCTGAGTGTTCTAAACAAAATGTTCAGAACGCTGGAGTAGCGGAGTACCCCTTTCAGGACATGTGTTGTTGGGCTACATCTCTAGCTGTTGCAAAACTACAACTCCCACCTCCTGGTTAGCCAATGGCTGCTGAGATGAGAGGGAAAGCTTGATTTACCTTTCAGAGACAGTAAATCCTCTTTATATGGTTGCTAGCAGTTTACTTGTTGCCTATTTTGATCTACCAAGTGCCATGACTGGATTTTTCAGACCATAGAGTAGGGATTCCCGAACCTTGGTGCCTCCAGTCATTGCAACACTACAACTCTCAGCATGCCTTCTGCTGTTGCAAACCTACATCTCCAAGCATGTCTGGACAGCTAAAGGCTGCTGAGGCGAGTGGGAAGCCTTGATTTAACTTTCAGGGACAGTGTAGATCCTCTGGAGGAGGCAGACAGGCATTTTAACTGTTCTGGCATGCTGGGAGTTGTAGTTTTGCAACAGCTAAAGGCGGCCTGGTTAGGAAACATGTGCTACATGCACAGGATGCAGGTTCCATCGTCCTAACCACATTTCCACCCTTCATACACAACAGATATAAATAGATTCTGATCACACCATATTCGTGGCGTAAGTAATCTGCAGATCACAAAGTTCGCCTTAAATTTTTATGTGTTTAAAGAAACGTCCATTAATGGAAGTGCTCAAACCGCACATGGTCCGGCGGCGCGTCCTATCAAACATTTCTGATCCATATTGATTTCCTCCCATCGATCGCGCTCCGGTTGGAAGCTCCTTTCTCTGGCTAGATTACAGTTTTCCACAACGAGTATGTTCCCCCCCCCCCCCCATAGAAATAGGTCAGCGATCCGGCGTTCATGGCCCCCATGGCGCACATTACACTTCCAAATGATATTAAAAATACATTAAGAAAATCGTCTTTAGAAATGGAAACTGGCGGTCGGGGTTTCATCTTCGGAATGTAAAACGCTTCTGTAATTATTTTATAATGTCTCTTCGCTTTTATTTTCCACCGCGGTTCGGGGCCGTAATGTAAATCTTTATATATGTGTATATGTATTTATAGGTGAGGATGCTGCGAGCTCAAACATATGCGCATACATACATCTGCATACTGTGGAGGACCGCCCACTGCTGCCCCGCCTGTCTGTATGTTATGTCTGGTATCGTTACATATACTTTCTATACCAGACACATCTGTCACATGTAGACTTTTGTTTTACGCTTTTTTTGTGTGTGTGCATGAAATGCAATAAAATTATAATGCAGTGTTTTCCAGGCAGTGTGCCTTCAGCTGTTGCAAAACCACAACACCTAGCATGCCCGGACTGCCAATGGCTGCTGAGATGAGGGAGAAGCCTTGATTTACCTTTTAAGGACAAGGGAGAAGTTAAATGTCCGATCTCCTGAAGCCATTTTCAGGTTATGGATACTGGAGTATGGGACAGTGTTTCCCAACCAGAAAGCCTCCAGCTGTTGTAAAACTACAACTCCGAGCATGCTCATACAGTAAAAGGTTGTCCTGAGAGTTGTAATTCACAACAGCTGGGGGCAACCTAGTTGGGAAACACTGTCCTAGAAACATCTCCCAGCATGCCCGGACAGCCAAAGGCTGCTGAGATGAGAAGGAAGCCTTGATTTACATTTCAGGAACAGGGCAAAACTTAAAGAGAACCTGTCATCAAACTCTATTTTCTAAACTAACTCAGATTATATTCTGATGCTCGGCATTAAACCTTTAGATGCTGCGATTAAAGTTGATCGCGGCGTCTAAAACAAAAGTAAAAGAATCCCGGCAGCTCAACGGAGCTGATCGGGACTATCGCGACAAAATCGCGATGTCCCGATCAGTTTACCGGATGACGGGAGGGTCCTCACCTGCCTCTCCATCATCCGATCTGGAGCAGCAGATCGCCGTTAACACTGATCAGTGTATGAAATCAGAAGATTGCATGTTTTAGCTCCCTATGGGAGCTTAAAAAAAAAAGTGTAAAAAAAAATTAAATAATAATAATAATAATAATGTATTTATATAGCGCCTACAGATTCCTCAGCGCTTTAAATAAAAATTAATTAACCCCTTCCCTATTAAAAGTTAAAATCACCCCCCTTTTCCCATTTTTAAATAAAATAATGTATTAAAGAATAAAAATAATCATATGTGGTACCGCCGGGTGCGTAAATGTCCAAACTATAAAAATATTAGGTTCGCTAAACCGCACGGTTGATGGCGTACACGTAAAAAAAAAATACCAAAGTCCAAAATTGTGCATTTTTGGTCACTTCATATGCCATAAAAATATAAATAAAAAGTGATCAAAAAGTCCAATCATAACCAAAATGGTACCGATAAAAACTACAGATGACGGCGCAAAAAAAATAGCTTTATATAGCCCTGTATGCAGAAAAATAAAAAAAAGTTATAGGGGTCATAAGATGCATGTAGTTTATAATTTTTAAAGTATTAAAATAAAAACGATATCAATTGGGTATCCTTGTAACCGTATGGACCTACAGAATAAAGATAAGGTGTCATTTTTACCAAATATTGCACTGTGTAGAAACAAGACCCCACAAAAGTTACAAAATGGCTTTTTTTTTATTTGATCCCACAAATAATTTTATTTTAGTTTCACCGCAGGTTATATTATAAAATAAGTGGTCATTACAAAGTACAATTGGTGACGCAAAAAGCAAGCCTTTATATGGGTCTGTAGGTGCAAAATTGAAAGCGTTATCATTTTTAGAAGGGAAGGAGCAAAAAGCGAAAATGCAAAAACAAAAATTTGCTGAGTCCTTAAAGGGGAACTCCGCCCCAGGACATCTTATCCCCTATCCAAAGGATAGGGGATAAGATATCAGATCGCAGGGGTCCTGCCGCTGGTGACCCCCGGGATCTCAGCTGCAGCACTCCATTTTTATTACTGCACAGAGCGAACTTGCAAGTGTGGTCCGAGAGGTGAAGACTAGTATGGTCTGAGAGGTGGGGAATAGTATGGTCTGAGAGGTGGGGACTAGTATGGTCTGAGATGCGGGGACTAGTGTGGTCTGAGAGGTGGGGACTAGTATGGTCTGAGAGGTGCTGACTAGTATGGTCTGAGATGCGGGGACTAGTGTGGTCTGAGAGGTAGGGACTAGTATGGTCTGAGAGGTGGGGACTAGCGTTGTCTGAGAGGTGGGGACTAGTATGGTCTGAGATGCGGGGACTAGTGTGGTCTGAGAGGTAGGGACTAGTATGGTCTGAGAGGTGGGGACTAGCGTTGTCTGAGAGGTGGGGACTAGTATGGTCTGAGAGGTGGATACTAGTGTTGTCTGAGAGGTGGGGACTAGTATGGTCTGAGAGGTGGGGACTAGCGTTGTCTGAGAGGTGGGGACTAGTATGGTCTGAGAGGTGGATACTAGTGTTGTCTGAGAGGTGGGGACAAGTATGGTCTGAGAGGTGGGGACTAGTATGGTCTGAGAGGTGGGGACTAGTGTGGTCTGAGAGGTGGGGACTAGTATGGTCTGAGAGGTGGGGACTAGTGTGGTCTGAGAGGTGGGGACTAGTATGGTCTGATGGGTGGGGACTAGTGTGGTCTGAGAGGTGGGGACTAGTGTGGTCTGAGAAGTGGGGACTAGTATGGTCTGAGAGGTGGGGACTAGTGTGGTCTGAGAGGTAGGGACTAGTGTGGTCTGAGAGGTGGAGACTAGTGTGGTCCAATAGGTTTGTACTAGTGTGGTCCGAGAGGTAGGGACTGGGGTGGTCTTAATTGTGTGGACTAGTCAAGTGTGGTCCGAGAGGTGGAGACTAGTGTGGTCTGAGGGGTGGGCACTAGTGTGGTCAGAATGGTGTGGACTAGTATAGTGTGGTCTTAGAGGTGGGTACCACTGTGGTCCAAGAGGTGGGGACTAGTGTTTTTTTTAGAATGGTGTTGACTAGTCTAGAGTCATCTGAGAGGTGGAGACTAGTGTTGTCTGAGAGGTGGGGACAAGTATGGTCTGAGAGGTGGAGACTAGTGTGGTCTGAGAGGTAGGGACTAGTGTGGTCTGAGAGGTGGGCACTAGTGTGGTCTGAATGGTGTGGACTAGTCTAGTGTGGTCTGAGAGGTGGGTACCACTGTGGTCCAAGAGGTGGGTACCACTGTGGTCCAAGAGGTGGGGACTAGTGTTTTTTTTAGAATGGTGTTGACTAGTCTAGAGTCATCTGAGAGGTGGAGACTAGTGTTGTCTGAGAGGTGGAGACTAGTATGGTCTGAGAGGTGAGGACTAGTGTGGTCTGAGAGGTGGAGACTAGTATGGTCTGAGGGGTGGGGACTAGTGTGGACTGAGAGGTGGAGACTAGTGTTGTCTGAGAGGTGGGGACTAGTATGGTCTGAGAGGTGAGGACTAGTGTTGTCTGAGAGGTGGGGACTAGTATGGTCTGAGAGGTGAGGACTAGTGTGGTCTGAGAGGTAGGGACTAGTGTGGTCTAAGAGGTGGGGAGAAGTGTGGTCCGAGAGGTGGGGACTTGTGTGGTCCAATAGGCTTGTACTAGTGTGGTCCGAGAGGTAGGGACTGGTGTGGTCAGAATTGTGTGGACTAGTCAAGTGTGGTCCGAGAGGTGGAGACTAGTGTGGTCTGAGAGGTGGGCACTAGTGTGGTCAGAATGGTGTGGACTAGTATAGTGTGGTCTTAGAGGTGGGTACCACTGTGGTCCAAGAGGTGGGGACTAGTGTGGTCTATGAGGTGGGGACTAGTGTGGCTTGAGAGGTGGGGACTAGTGTTTTTTTTTTTTAGAATGGTGTTGACTAGTCTAGAGTCATCTGAGAGGTGGAGACTAGTGTTGCTCGCGAATATTCGCAATTCGAATATCGCATATTCGCGAATTTCGCGAATATAGCGCTATATATTCGTAATTACGAATATTCGTTTTTTTTTTTGTTTTTTTCTTCACAGTACACATCACAGTGATCACCCCTCTCTGCTTCCAGCTTGTGTGGTGTAAAGAAGGCTGTAATACTACTGTGTGAGACTGGCGTGCGAAAATTCGCATATGCTAATTTTCGCATATGCGAATTTTCGCGTATGTTAATTTTGTACATGCTAATTTTCACATATGTTAATTTTCGCATACGCGAATTTTCGTGTATGCGAAAATAAAACGAGAATATAACGAATATGCGAATATTCGCGAATATATGACGAATATTCGTCCATATATTCGCGAATATTCGCGAATTCGAATATGGCCTATGCCGCTCAACACTAGTGGAGACTAGTGTTGTCTGAGAGGTGGGGACAAGTATGGTCTGAGAGGTGGGGACTAGTGTGGTCTGAGAGGTGGGGACTAGTGGGGTTTTAGAGGTGGGGACTAGTGTGGTCCGAGAGGTAGGGACTGGGGTGGTCAGAATTGTGTGGACTAGTCTAGTGTGGTCTGAGAGGTGGGGAATAGTGTGGTCTGAGAGGTGGGGAATAGTGTGGCCCAAGAGGTTGGGACTAGTGTGGTCAGAATTGCGTGGACTAGTCTAGTGTGCTCTGAGAGGTGAAGACTAGTGTGGTCTGAGAGGTGGGAACTAGTGTGGTCAGAATGGTGTGGACTAGTCTAGTGTGGTCTGAGAGGTGGGTACCACTGTGGTCCAAGAGGTGGGGACTAGTGTTTTTTTTTTTAAATGGTGTTGACATGTCTAGAGTCATCTGAGAGGTGGAGACTAGTGTTGTCTGAGAGGTGGGGACTAGTATGGTCTGAGAGATGGAGACTCCTGTGGTCTGAGAGGTGGGGGCAAGTGTGGTCCAAGAGGTGGAGACTAGTATGGTCTGAGGGGTAGGGACTAGTGTGGTCTGAGAGGTGGAGACTAGTGTGGTCTGAGAGGTGAGGATTAGTGTGGTCTGAGAGGTGGGGGCTAGTGTGGTCCAAGAGGTGGGGAGAAGTGTGGTCTGAGAGGTGGGGACTTGTGTGGTCCAATAGGCTTGTACTAGTGTGGTCCGAGAGGGACTGGTGTGGTCAGAATTGTGTGGGCTAGTCTAGTGTGGTCTGAGAGGTGGGGACTAGTGTGGCCCAAAAATTTGGGAATAGTGTGGCCCAAGAATTTGGGAATAGTATGGCCCGAAAGGTGGAGACTAGTGTGGTCTTAGAGGTGGAGACTAGTGTGGTCAGAATGGTATGGACTCGTCTAGTGTGGTCTGAGAGGTGGGCACTAGTGTGGTCTGAGAGGTGGGCACTAGTGTGGTCTGAGTGTGGTCCCCTGTAGCCTTCCCCAGATAGCTCTCCCTCTTTATATTGTAAGGTCCTTTATGGACCCCATATAACTAACATACTGTCCCCCATATGGTTGTAATGCCTTTTTATGTGCCCCCTTATAGTTTTTAGGCCCCTCTATATGTCTCCATACAATCAAGGCCCTTCCCCCCCTGAGGACTCACATACAGTTGAGAGCTGTGTTCTTCCAGGGACCCAGGTCAGGTAATGCCGATCCCCGCTGGCTTTGTCAAACCACTACGACCAATATCATCACGCCTCTGCCCCCTTCCCCCGCAGACCTGGGGTGACCGCTATCATTCCGCCCTTTGGCACAGGAACTATAGAGACAGCAGGGGCAGAAGCATGGAGACCTGGACCAGACCATGGCAGTGACAAGCGAGGGGGCGACTGTTCCTTACGGGGGGGGGGGGGGGGGGGCTCTGACCGCCAATGGCGTACGCTTTACCTGTAACAATTAGATGATTACCTGGTTTGTTTTAACATAATAAAAGCATTTAAAAAAATTGTGTAAAATCTTTAAGAAGGTCTGTAAAATGTCCAAATTCATTTTAAATATTCGCAATTGTGGAGTAAAATATGGACGTACATACATGAGAGGAAGCATAAATATCCTAGTTGCCTAGCAACACGTGCCAGATCTATAATGTCCCATGCGCCAATTTTCATCCACTTCTAAATTTTCTAAAGACCCTCAATAAATCTCACGACTATTGACACCCGACCCCGAGCGACTTTGTCAGTGGAAGAGTCGAAAAATCGTCGCAGAGATCTGAAGAACATTCGCGGCTCGTTCAATCTCTTCCCTCTGCACCTGACTCGCGCGAACGTTTCCGTCTCGCACTCTGTTTATCTCTCGCCTTCCATAAAGCTTTGTGTTTTATTTTTGGAATCGGTGCTATTTTTTTTTTCATTTCTTTTTCTCCCTTTTTCTAAATCCTGAACAAACTGCGGCTCGCACGAGAAAAACCTCCAGTCTCTGGATGAAAACACTTAATTGATGCGATTTATAATATCAACAAACAGCCGGAACCCTAATTAAAAACAAAGACAATCTGTTCCCTGTTTCTTCCAGCAGGAATTAGAAAACCATAATTAGTTTTGTAATTTTGTTTTTCTGACTCGGTGTAATTCTTAACAGCGCACTTATAGCCAATCGAGGGACAGGAATTCTTTAACCCTATCGTGATGTCGAGAGCTGGTGATGACGACACACGGGACGCCGAAACACGCAGTGCGCCGGTGTCACTCGATGACAATATTCAGACATGAAGAATTATTTTGCCGGCATCGGAGATTGAGCGATCCGATGCTTCGATAATGAACAGGAATAATTGTTTGCTGTTGACTATTTTGCTTATTCACCAATGGCAGATATTGGTATTAATGCCCAGAACTGTTTGGATCCTCCTTGTTATGGTAAATTCATAAACCACTTTTTGAGCCTCCGGAAGTCAGATCATGCAGCTAACTATCCTTAAACCATCCATGGTTGGCCATTCATTTGAATGACATTGGCTCCTTAGAATTCTAAAATTCCCCTGCAGCAACCATTGACCAAGTGGCCAGTTGGAACTTCCTCCGACAAAACCAGCTTCTTGATGAAGGTGTAAAAAGCTCCACCATTGCCGGGCAGCTTCATATGAGGAGAGGTTATCTCTAAGGAAGCATTCACACCCCTTTTTAAGCCGGATCATACAGCTACCAATCCTTGAACTATCCATGGGCGCCATTGCCAACTGCAGCATGCATTGACCCAGTTGCCAATTGAAAATTCCTCTGGCAAAACCAGCTTCTTGATGAAGGTGTAAGAAGTTCAACTATTGCCGGGCAGACTCATAATGAGCAGAGGTTATCTTTAAAGGGGTACGCCCCTGCTAGACATCTTATCCCCTATTCCAAATGATAGAGGATAAAATGGCCCCAGTGGTCACCCGCAATCTCCCGCAGCACCCGGCCGTCTAAACAAACGCTGGGTTCCTGCAGCAGTGGTCATATCATCAGAGCCACACCCCTCGTGACATCACACCACACCCCCTCCATTCATGCCTATGGAAGGGGGCGTGTCGGCAGACACACCCCCTCTCATTGACATGAATGGAGGGGGCATGGCATGACGTCACAAGGGGGTATGGCTGTGACATCACGATCACGGCCTCTGACTCCAAGCGTTCTGAACAAAATGTTCAGAATGCTGGAATACCAGAGTACCCCTTTAAGGGTGCTTCACACCACTTTTGATCCTCCAGTGGTTGGATCGTACAACTAACTATCCTTGAACCATCCATGGTTGCCCATTCATTTTGATGACATTGGTTCCTTAGAATACTAACATTCCCCTGTAGCAACCATTGACCATGCGGCCAGTTGGAACTTCCTCCGACAAAACCAGCTTCTTGATGGAGGTGTAAAAAGTTCCACCATTACCGGGCAGCTTCATCTGAGGGTGCATTCATACCATGTTTCGAGTCTCTGGAGGCCGGATCATACATCTGCTCCCTATGAGTCTCTTGGACCAACCATGGTTGGCCATTCCTTTCGAGGACATTGACTTCCTAGAATACCAAAGTTCCCCTGCAGCAACCATTGGCCCAGCGGCCAATTGGAACTTCCTCCGGCAAAACCAGCTTCTTGATGGCAATGTAAGAAGGTCAACCGTTGCCAGGTGGCTTCTCTAAGGTGCATTCACACCATGTTTTGAGCCTCCGGCAGCCAGATCCGGTGGAAGAATTTCAAAACCATCTGCCATTGTATCTCTGACGTACCCGTGCCGGACCCCATTCAATTCAATTTGCTGATTTGCTTATCTGCCGACCATATCTAGCTTTTTGGCCCAGACAAAAAACCACAACAGATCCCATCGGATATGGACGGAGTCACTAGCTGACTCATTTACTCATGAGCAGGGTTTCCTCCTGGCCGGTATTTTATTTTTTTATATAAAATTTTTTATTAAAAATGTTTATAAAAAAAAAAGATATATATATATATATTAAAAAGACCAGCAATGCAATGGCAGATATTTATCCAACCAATCCTCCAACTCCCGCAATTTTGCACCATAACCTATACCGATGATTCCCAATCAGAGCTCCTCCAGCTGCCAACGGCTGTCCGGGCATGCTGGAAGTTGTAGTTTTGCAACAGCTGGAGGCACCTCTGGTTGGGAAACACTGACCTATTCTATATACTACTATATAGTCCAACATGCTGGGAGTTGTAGTTTTGCAACAGCTGGAGGCACCCCTGGTTGGGAAACACTGAACTATATATATTACTATATAGTCCAACATGCTGGGATTTGTAGTTCTCGTTTAGGGCAGCTGCTGAGCCACAGGCTGTATCAGGGCATGCTGGGAGTTGAAGTTAGTAACTAACTGCAACGCTTCAATTTGATTTAAAAAAAAAGTGATCAAAAAAACCCATAAAAAAAAAAACAGTACTGATAAAAACTACAGATGGGGGCACAAAAAATGACCCTCACACAGGCCCGTATAAGGAAAAATTAAAAAGTAATAGGGGTCAAAATAGGGCAAAAAGCAGCCCCCACCCACCGACCACATGGTTTCTGTCCTTCACTGATGAGTCATGCTCCCTTTAGTGCTGAGAACTGGGAGGAGTGTCAAGCCTCAGCCAATCAGACACTGAATCTCTCTTCGCTCACAGAATAGGAGGATGGGGGCTGCTCTAACAGAGTGATCTGGCTGGCAGAGCAGAGCTGCAATGATTGCTAGGAGCTGTAGGCAAGGGAAGGGAAGGATGGCCAAGAATATCAAGCAGCCAGAGAAGACAATATGGGCCACAGGAGCCATGTATATCAGTAGTGTGGGGGCTTTGGAGCATATATATATATATATATATATATATATATATATATATATATATATATACATACATACACTCTCCTGGAGTACCCATTTAAGCATACTGATTTTGTTAAAAAAAAAGGAGAGTCTTTTTTAAAAAGTGATACGGTAATCGAAAACCTACATAAATTGGGTATCGTTGTAATCGTATTGACCTACAGAATAAAGATATAACACATAAAGACATTTTTACAGAAAAGTTTACTGCGTAGAAACGAACAGTCTATAAAGTACATTGTATGGTAAAATGAAACAGTCCATAAAGTACAAGTGTTCCTGCAAAAAACAAGCCCTCGTATGGGTCTGTGGATGGAATAAGGAGTCACGTCTCTAAATGGCGAGGAGAAAAAAAACTAAACACCAAAATTAAAATTGGCCTTAACCTGCTGTGTCCATAAGGGGTTAATCACAGCTGCCCATACATAACTTATTGTTGTCTCCTAAACTGTCTAACATTCAATGAAGGAAAATGTTCGATGGACTTTGATGGTCAAAACAGCCATCTTGTTCAAACCACCCATCTTCTTAAAAAAGCTAAAAAAAATAAAATAAGTAAATAAAAATAAATAAATAAAATAAATAATAAATAAAACTAAAATAAATAAATCTATATATATATATAAAACTCAACGTGTGTGTATATGTGTGTATGTATGTATGTATATATGTATGTATGTATGTGTGTGTGTGTGTATGTATGTATGTGTATATATGTATGTATGTATGTATGTGTGTGTGTGTATGTATGTATGTATATATGTATGTATGTATGTTTGTATATGTGTGTGTATGTATATATGTATATATGTGTGTATGTTCCAGCATCACGTCCAAACGGCTGAAGATATTAACATGAAACTTGGTCATACTTATATGTCATCAACAAATATAGGATAGGTGATTTAACCCTTACTCACCCCCATTAGCCAGGGGCGGGGTTTACGTATAAAGTCCCATACAAGTCAATGGGAAATATATGTTACTGCATAACTTCCAAACGGCTGGAGATATTTCCATAACACTTGGTCACATGTTACTTATATGTCCACTTAAAATATAGGAGAGTAAATTTAACCCTTAACCGCTTAACGACGCAGGACGTATATTTACGTCCTGCGCCAGCTCCCGCGATATCAACGGCCGGGACCCGCGGCTAATACCACACATCGCCGATCGCGGCGATGTGCGGTATTAACCCTTTAGAAGCGGCGGTCAAAGCTGACCGCCGCTTCGAAAGCGAAAGTGAAAGTGACCCGGCTGCTCACCGCGGCGGTCCCGAACAGCTGACCGGACACCGGGAGGGCCCTTACCTGCCTCCTCGGTGTCTGATCGGCGAATGACTGCTCCGTGCCTGAGATCCAGGCAGGAGCAGTCAAGCGCCGATAACACTGATCACAGGCGTGTTAATACACGCCTGTGATCAGGATGAGAGATCAGTGTGTGCAGTGTTATAGGTCCCTATGGGATAACAATGATCAGTATAAGAGATCAGTGTGTGCAGTGTTATAGGTCCCTATGGGATAACAATGATCAGTATAAGAGATCAGTGTGTGCAGTGTTATAAGTCCCTATGGGATAACAATGATCAGTATAAGAGATCAGTGTGTGCAGTGTTATAGGTCCCTATGGGATAACAATGATCAGTATAAGAGATCAGTGTGTGCAGTGTTATAAGTCCCTATGGGATAACAATGATCAGTATAAGAGATCAGTGTGTGCAGTGTTATAGGTCCCTATGGGATAACAATGATCAGTATAAGAGATCAGTGTGTGCAGTGTTATAAGTCCCTATGGGATAACAATGATCAGCATAAGAGATCAGTGTGTGCAGTGTTATAGGTCCCTATGGGATAACAATGATCAGTATAAGAGATCAGTGTGTGCAGTGTTATAAGTCCCTATGGGATAACAATGATCAGTATAAGAGATCAGTGTGTGCAGTGTTATAGGTCCCTATGGGATAACAATGATCAGTATAAGAGATCAGTGTGTGCAGTGTTATAGGTCCCTATGGGACCTATAACACTGCAAAAAAAAAGTTACAAAAAAGTGTTAATAAAGGTCATTTAACCCCTTCCCTAATAAAAGTTTTTCCCATAAAAAAAAATAAAACAGTGTAAAAAAAATAAAATAAATAAACGTATGTGGTATCGCCGCGTGCGTAAATGTCCGAACTATAAAAATATATCATTAATTAAACTGTACGGTCAATGGCGTACGCGCAAAAAAATTCCAAAGTCAAAAAAAGCGCATTTTTGGTCACTTTTTATACCATTAAAAAATGAATAAAAAGTGATCAAAAAGTCCGATCAAAACAAAAATCATACCGATAAAAACTTCAGATCACGGCGCAAAATCCTCATACTGCCCTGTACGTGGAAAAATAAAAAGTTATAGGGGTCAGAAGATGACATTTTTAAACGGATAAATTTTCCTGCATGTAGTTATGATTTTTTCCAGAAGTACGATAAAATCACCTATATAAGTAGGGGATCATTGTAACCGTATGGACCTACAGAATAATGATAAGGTGTCATTTTTACCGAAATATGCACTGCGTAGAAACGGAAGCCCCCAAAAGTTACAAAATGGCATTTTTTCTTCGATTTTGTCGCACAATGATTTTTTTTTCCGTTTCGCCGTGCATTTTTGGGTAAAATGACTGATGTCACTGAAAAGTAGAATTGGCGACGCAAAAAATAAGCCATAATATGGATTTTTAGGTGGAAAATTGAAAGGGTTATGATTTTTAAAAGGTAAGGAGGAAAAAACGAAAGTGCAAAAACTGAAAAATCCTGAGTCCTTAAGGGGTTAACTACTCCCAATTGTGAGGGTCAGGGTTTTTGTTTAAAGTCCCATGCAAATCAATGGGAAATGTATGTTCCCACATAACTTCCGTACGGCTGGAGATATTTCAATACCTGGTCACATATTACGGGTCGGGATAGGAGGTCGGGATAGGAGGTTGGGATAGGAGGTCAGGATAGGAGGACGGGATAGGAGGACGGGATAGGAGGTCGGGATAAGAGGTCTGAATAGGAGGTCGGGATATGAGGACGGGAAAGGAGGTCGGGATAGGAGGTCGGGATAGGAGGACAGGATAGGAGGACGGGATAGGAGGTCGGGATAGGAGGATGGGATAGGAGGACGGAATAGGAGGACAGGATAGTAGGTCAGGATAGGAGGTCAAGATAATAGGTCGAGATAGGAGGTCGAGATAGGAGGACGGAATATGCAGACGGGATAGGAGGAAGGGATAGGAGGTCAGGATAGGAGGTCAAGATAGGAGGTCGAGATAGGAGGTCAAGATAGGAGGTCAAGATAGGAGGTTGAGATGTGAGGATGGGAAAGGAGGTTGGGATAGGAGGTCGGGATAAGAGGTCGAGATAGGAAGTCAGGATAGGAGGTCGGGATAGGAGGTAGGGATTGGAGGTCGAGATAGGAGGTCGGGATAGGAGCTCGAGATAGGAGGTTGAGATGTGAGGATGGGAAAGGAGGTCGGGATAGGAGGTCGGGATAAGAGGTCGAGATAGGAGGTCGGAATAGAAGGTCGAGATAGGAGGTCAGGATAGGAGGTCAGGATAGGAGAACAGGATAGGAGGTCGGGATAGGAGGTCGAAATAAGAGGACGGGATAGGAGGACGGGATAGGAGGTCGGGATGTGGGGTCGGGATATGACAACAATATATGAGGACGGGATATGAAGTCAAAAGCTTCCTCTGTTGATTTTCCACCACAACAAGGATTAGGAAGGAAAAACTGGGCAACGCTGGGTACTCAGTTAGTAAAGAATAAAATAGATAAATAAAAAAACTAAAATAAATAAATAATAAAATAAATAAATAAAACTAAAATAAATAAATAAATAAATTCCATTTGTATACAAGGTTCCCTCTCACTATTAATGAAGCGCTCAGGATCCGTGTCCTTTGTGAGTGATGACATTATTGGTGACTATTCAGAAGAAAGTGAAGGTAAATGCGGAATAAAGGTAATTATGGCGTCTTATTGTGGAGGGGAGATGAAGCTTTCAGAATAAAATGGCGATTGATTCTTATACTTTTCAGATATGGGTTTTTTTTTGTGTTAGAAAAAAGAATAAGTGTCATTAACTATATCATTACTAACCAATCTGCAGACAATGGCACCGGCGGTGAGACGACTGGGACCGACGGTAATGACAAGTCGGCTACGGTCCGTATTATTAGCTTTAAAAAAATGGCATTTATTCATGAAAAAACTACTGAAAAAGTCTGTAGTTTGGGCCTTTTTTGTTTTTTTAAATTTTTTTTAGATGTTTTTCAGCTGTTCAGTGTTTTTTTCTTTTTTTTTTTTTGGGCTGGGGGGGTGGGGGGGGGGGGGTGGAGTGTGTAAACTGCTGAAAAAGAGATCTTACACCTCAAGCAGTGTTTCCCAACTAGGGTTCCCCCAACTATTGCAAAAATACAACTGGTCTGTCTGCCTCCTCCAGAGCATCCACACTGTCCTTGAAAGGTAAATCAAGGCTGTCCTCCCATATCGGTAGCCTGTCAAGCCGTGCTGGAAAGATGTGCCCTGAGCTAAAAAAAAAGGTTGGGAAACACTGCTGTAGGGGTATAATAAAGTTGTCCATTTGGTCACCTCCTACACTAATGCTACATTCAGATGGTCTTAGTGCCGACACATTTTAGCACCTATATCAATGTTTCCCAAATAGGGGGGCCCCCAGCTGTTGCAAAACTGCAAATCCCAAGCCAAAGGCCTGTCTTTCTCCTCCAGGGGATCCACAATGTCCTTCCCTCTTATATCCGTAAGTGAAAAAGGAAAAAAAAAAAAGAGACAGACGGAGGCGCCTCGTGTATTACCACTTAGACCCTTTAGGGAATAAGAGAAAAAGCTTTCAGGCTCAAATAGCCCTTAGGTAGTGGCTGCTCACCTTGAACGAATAGAAAATTCACATATCAGGTGCAGTCCTATCCTGATAAAAGTGTCCACTCAGACCAGGGCCTTCAGCTCCATTAGCCCTGCCCCTAGCAACGCCCCTGCACACACCTAATGCACTATGCCAGTGTGTCCCAACCAGGAGGCCTCCAGCTATTGCAAAACTTCAACTCCCAGCATGCCCGAACAGCCTTTGGCTGTCCGGGCATGCTGGGAGTTGTAGTTTTGCAA
Organism: Hyla sarda; assembly: GCF_029499605.1. Lineage (NCBI taxonomy): Eukaryota > Metazoa > Chordata > Amphibia > Anura > Hylidae > Hyla > Hyla sarda. The sequence goes on from NC_079200.1 coordinate 3,603,853, forward strand.
CAGCTGGAGCACACTAGCTGGGAAACAATCATAAAAGCATTAAATGTGGCATCACTAAGACCGTCTAAATGCAGCTTTTGTGTAGGAGTTGACCAAATGCCCCCTCAAGCAGTGTTTCCCAAACCTTTTTCAACTCAGGGCACACCTCTGGAAAAATGAGGGAGACTGCCTGGAGAGACTGCTGATATGAGAGGGAACCCTTGATTTACATTACATGGACAGTGTGGATCCTCTGGAGGAGACAGACAGGCCTTTAGCAGTGTTTCCCAAACCTTTTTCAACTAAGGGCACAACTCTGAAAAAAATGTTGGAGAGACTGCCTGGGGAGACTGCTGATATGAGAGGTAGAAGAAAATGACCCCTGAAATGGCGCTGCTTTTTACAGTAAAAATGGAAGCCAAACCAGAGATAGTTCAAAATACTGGAGTGGATTATTAAAAGTACAAAACAATAAAAAGCATGGATGATGCGTTTCGGAGGAGCCAACCCCTTCCTCAGATCAGAATGAGTGTAAAATGTGCAGACAGAGTATAAATATGTTCAAAATTGGGGCGGAGCCAAGACAATGACATCATACATCATATAGACAGTATAGAACAATAATACATAAATAGTTATAAGAACATGGAGTAAATATAACTTAATCATTGATGCAGAGTTAAAGGGGTTATCCAGAAAAAAACTTTTTTTTTTATATATCAACTGGCTCCAGAAAGTTAAACAGATTTGTTAATTACTTCTATAAAAAAATCTTAATCCTTTCAGTACTTATGAGCTTCTGAAGCTAAGGTTGTTCTTTTCTGTTTAAGTGCTCTCTGATGACACGTGTCTCGGGAACCGCCCAGTTTAGAAGCAAATCCCCATAGCAAACCTCTTCTAAACTGGGCGTTTCCCGAGACACGTGTCACCAGAGAGCACTTAGACGGAACGCGTCACTAAGCGCGAGCGTCCACATGACCGGAGGCATCCAATCACGGCTCAGGGACAGGTACTGATGTCAGTGCTCCTGGAGGCAATGAAGTATGCATAAACTGTGAGAAGTACAGGTATAGCCACATTTAATGCCTTTATGATTGTTTCCCAGCCAGCGTGCCTCCAGCTGTTGCAAAACCACAACCCCCAGCATGCCCGGACAGCCAAAGGCTGTCCGGGCATGCTGGGAGTTGTAGTTTTGCAATAGCTGGAGGCACCGTGGTTGGGAAACACTGGCATAGTGCATTAGGTGTGTGCAGGGTCGTTGCTAGGGGCAGGGCTAATGGGGCTAAAGCCCCTGGTCTGAGTGGACACTTCACTGCCTAACAAATCGTGAATACCGCCTTTGCAATTTTATGCTGGGAATTGTAGTTTTGCAACAGCTGGAGGCACACTGGTTGAGAAACTTTAGCCTGTACTATAGCTAGTCTTTCCATTGTTGGACTTTGCGTATTCAGTTTAAGGTCACAGTATTGCAGAATAAAACAGACGCCACAATGTAGCAGCTGCACACCCGTCTGAACATGGTCTAATTGTCAGAAAGCCGTTTACTATGCAGCCTATCATTAACATTGAACAGGGACGACCTATAATCGCTGGCTGAAGAACTGACGGTTACGGCTAAATGCGACTGTCAGCGAGAAGAACGACCTCCGCTACATTTAGCGAACAATTAGGATCTCATTCCATATTGACAAATACATTTGTAGCTGAATTAAGGAGATCTTGTTTCTTGGTGCTCGAGCGATGGTGTCAGTCCTCAATCAATGGCGGCTGGATAGTCCGCCCGGGGGCCGCACGTGATCAGGAGTAAGATACAAATTTAACGAAAATGTTCATATCAAATCCAATGAATAGTTTGAGTCTTCTGCATCCAGAATTGTTTTTGTTACTTGTTACTGGTGGCAGAAAGTTCTACAGATTTGTAAATTACTTCTATGTAAAAATCTAAATCCTTCCAGTACTTATCAGCTGCTGTATGCTCCACAGGAAGTTGTGTAGTTCTCTCCACATTGCCCTCTGCTGCCACCTCTGTCCATGTCAGGAACTGTCCGGAGCAGGAGAGGTTTGCTATGGGGATTCATTCCTGCTCTGGACAGTTCCTGACATGGACAGAGGTGGCAGCAGAGGGCAATGTGGTCAGAGTGGAGAGAACTACACAACTTCCAGTGGAGCATTCAGCAGCTGATAAGTACTAGAAGGATTAAGATATTTACATAGAATAGAATAGAATCCGTATAACAGTGTTTCCCAACCGTCTTTTATAGCTCGGGCACACTTCTGAAATTTTTTTGCCCTTTGGGAAAAACCCATTTCCCCTGTATGTAGTTTACCTACTGTAGGTGGTGTGCCCATCAGATGTAGGACCCTCCTGTAGGTAGTTTGCCCCTTGTATACATGATCCCCCTGTAGGTAGGACTGTAGATTGTTCCCTGTAGAAAGGATCCCTCTGTCGTTCGTTTTACTCCTGTATATAGGGCCTCTCTGTAGTCATATAGCCACCTGTAGGTTTGCCCCCCCCCCCCAGCCCCCCCAGGAGTAAAAACTCACCTCAGTACCCTGCAGTAACCGTCGTCTTCTTCAACTGCAGCCACTAGAGGCTGTTAGCTGCTCTTCTCTATCTACAAAATATGCATAATGACATCCTCGTGCGCGTCACAGAAGAAGTGACGTCCCCTGCCTCTAGTGACCACAGACAGTATCACTAGAGGATGAAAGCCCCTGGAGACCTCACAACTAAGACACGCTGGACCCCTGTGGTTGTGATACACTCCAGGGGGACCTGGTGGATCATGGTGGCACACTGGTTAGGAACCTCTGCTGGATAATTATATCTGCATCAGTTGATTTGTCCCCCCCCTCTGGAGTACCCCTTTAATCTGGTAGCACTAAATGTTGGAAGGTGGACACATTTGAATGCATGCAACCATGGGTGTTCAGAAGTTCAACGGGTAAGGACGGTAGCCTATTGGTCCTAAAGGTCTATGAAGGCACTGGAGAAAATGCACCATCCGAAATGTGTAGGTGCTCGGCCGTAGCCATGGTGGCAGCCATCTTGGACAGAACCTGACCCTCCGGAGAACTGGTAGTGGAGCTCATGGTCCTCTGCATCTGGTAAGAAGACGGGCACATTTTTAAAGTTTAAGTTGGAGTTTAGGGAACTTAATGTGGGAACTCAAAAATAAGGTATAAATGTTTACCACCCCCTCATCGATTCCCCACTATGTCTTTATTATAATGTCGGCCACAGTGCTATATATTCACACCATCCCATTCTTCTCTCCTACAGATACATCACTGCACAGCAGATTTAGGAGAAGCGATACCCCCCACTCATGATCCGCAGGTGGGAACACGAACGCAATGGGAAAGGTGAGTAGTTTCGACTTTTAAAATATTATTGAAGAAATTTCCTCCCAAGGACGGTGGGAAAGTGTCCTCCATGATCTCCGGCGGCCTCCGTAATATCTTCACGGACAGGAGAGATAAAAGCCAAATTAAAACATGAATGGAAACTCTGTGATTGGCTGTGATCGCCAGCCATCCAGCATGGAGCGGAGCTCGCTCCGTGCACCGAATTACTGGGGTGCCCTGCCGGAGATGGCGGTTGTCTCCAGCCGCTGGACCCCCGGGATCAGACATGTTATCCTTTATCCTTTGGATAGGGGATAACATGTCTAATGGCGAAGTACCCCTTTAAGAATCCTTAAAGGGGAAATCCGCCCCTGTCCAAAGGTTAGGGGATAGGATGTCTCATCATGGGGGGGGCCATACCGCAGGGACCCTCCCCACAATCTCCAGCAAGCACCCCGGTCTTCTGAATATTTCTGTTCAGAATGTGGGTTTTTGGCTTCCATGTTCGTGACGTCACGCCTCCTCCATTCACATCTATGGGAGGGGGCGTGACCAATGTCAAGACCAAGGCCTCCTGAAGCCTGCTTTCTGAACATAAACGTTCAGAATGTCTGGGTGCCGGCCCAGAGATTGTGGGGGTCCCTGGTGCCAGACCCCCCCCCCCCCCCCCCCCCCCGCAATCAGACATCTTATCTGCTATCCTTTAGAAAGGGGATAAGATGTCTAGGGGGGAGTACCCCTTCAATGGTCAAGGATGTGGGATATTAAAGGGAATCTGGATACAGAAAAATCTAAGGATTGTGGAGCTCACATAGAAGACACGAGGTTACCTGCATCTTCTCAGAAGTAAAGTACAAGCAGTAAATCACTCAATCTAATGGCTGCGTGTGGGGGGGATAGATGGTTCAAATAGTTCAATGGAGAAAGCTAAATATATCATTAAAAATGTAATATACACATATATCTCGATCCTCAAATGAGAAACAGTCTGTGAATTATATAGGATTCGACAGTGTAAACAACGTCCGTCCAACCTGCAGGGAGAAAACATCTCTAACGTCCGTCAATCCTAAGAGAAGACTCAGTCCCGTACGCCTGTATTTCTGTATAATCCTGTGGAGAAACAAAAAAACAAAAATAGGAGAGCGGACAGGATCGATATTCATATGCAGCCAATTTCCTGCGGTAAGGGAGCAACCCTACTTACTTCGGCGAGAGGGATTTTTTCGTTCTTAAACCCCCCTCAATCCGGCCAGCCTGCGAACGAGTTCGTCTTTCACCACGCCATCCAGGTACTTGACACACCGTTATTCATTCGCTCCTTTTTTCGGATCTGTCCGAAAGTTTTCTTTATAATCACTGCAATGCACTAAACTTCATTCAAAAGAATAATTTATTTAATAATACATATAATCCGACGCGTTGCGGGGAGAAAATTCCCCTTCCTCAGGGATACCTATTCCTAACACAATTACTCCTTTTATATGGTTCTGTGACCCCATGTTCACTCGGAAGCAATTTCTATTTCCTCTATACTCGCTCAATACATTCATTAAAACCATTCGGAACCAATGTGTTTAACTTAAAAATATAAAAGCTTTCTCTCCTACATAAAGTGGAGAATTTACGTAAACCTTCCGCTATTTGCTCCACGGGAATCACCCGTAGCAACCCTGGGTCTGCATTATGATGTATTGAAAAATGACGGGAAACACTATGCTTTAAATATTTATGCTTAATATTAAATCTATGTGAATTTATTCTTTTTCGAAGTGTTTGAGATGTGCGGCCCACATATTGGGTCCCACATGGACATTCGAGCACATAAATGACAAAATTACTAGCACAATTTAATTTAGATTTTATAGGAATTTCCTCACCAGTGGACGCACTTTTTATTTTTTATTGTTTCCCGTTTTCTATATGTGAACAGGTACCACATCTCTTTTCATTACATCTGAAAGATCCTTTCAGTATTTCTTGTTCGTTTTTTGTTTTTTTATTCTTTATATTCGTATTTAGTTTAGGATATGAAGGTGCAATTTCTTGTGCTACTGTTCTTGCTCGCCTGTAAATGAACTTTGGTCTAAATTCATTAGTTCCTAAAGCTTCTTTTAAAAAGGGGTCTTGTTGTAATATATCCCAATTTTTTTTTTAAATGTTTTCTATTTTCTTGGCATCTTTGGAAAACGGGATACAAATGCTGTGCAATAATTTATTTTTTATAATTTTTATCTTTTTTCTTATAATTTAGACTTTGTTTAAACAAAGCAGCACTACTTATCCAGTCCAACCAAAAAATTGGTGCCAGCGTCCCAAAGGACTTGATCAGAGTCCATCCAAGATAAGAACCAGATACATCATGAGATATTAAATCACTTTTTTGTTGGAGTGCTGCGCCTGTATCTGGTTCACACATACATATATATATATATTATGTATAATATTATTACAGTATATTGTACGTAACCATGTTACAACTATATATTACTGATATCTATGCTATTTTATTACATTGTATTGTATGACAGTAAGCTACTGTATTACACTGTATTTTATTATAAAACTAAATGGTTTTATATTTCACTATATCACTGTAATATGTGTGTATATATATATATATATATATATATATATATATATATATATATTGAAAAATATATATATACATACACACACATATTTAAATATATAAACATACTGGCCCTGATTTATCAAGCTGTCTGAGACAGAAACTGGAGTGATTTTCCCAAGCAACCAATCACAGCTCATGTTTTATATTTTGGGGAGTTTTGGTAAAATGAAAGCTGAGCAGTGATTGGTTGCTTGGGAAAATCACTCCAGTTTCTGTCTCAGACAAATTGATAAATCAGGGCCACTGTGTGTGTGTGTGTGTATATATATATATATATATATATATATATATATATATATATTTTTTTTTTTTTTACATATATATACATTATGGTATATTATATTTTACTTAAATGGACACTGTCACTTTAAAAAACTTTTGACTCACAGGGGTTCGAGTGTTTAAACCACAAACAATAGAACTAGGACAGGAAGCGACAATTACAATTTACCCATATTGTTATGTTATAAGACTAAATGGTATTGTATTATATTACACTATATTACTGCCAAATGTTATACTATATATGTATAGAATATTACAGTATATTATACTTAATCATGTTGTCATAATAATATTGTACTATACCACTGTAATTTATTATAAAACTATATGGTATTGTTTTATATTGTGCTATATTACTGCAATATCCAATAACATATATATGGATGATATGTTGTAATATTGTATATATTGTCCTACACTGTTATATCACATTTTATTACATTATACTATACTATCAGTATATTTTTTATACCATATTATATAACAATATCTCACAGTCTTCTCCGTATGACGCCCTCCCCTCCCCCACACTCACACTTAACCTTTGCATGTTGAATATCTGGCCACAATAGTGACTCAATAACCGAGGATTCTTCAATAGCCGATCCCGGTGAGTAATTGTGGTGTCTCTGGGGAAGTCCTGTTACACCTGATCATCATCCAGCTGTGTGCGTGCGATCTGCCGTACTCTGCCCTTCATTACCCAGACGTCTTACGGCTGTTTTATGGCTGAAATCACCTTATATTAAAATGAAAAAGTAAACCCGCTCCCATCACTAAGGCTCATTCATCCGTCTGGTAATTATATGCTGCATGTATTTCTGGATGACAACCAATATGGCGGCCACTGCAGCCCCCTCATAAGATCCTGCTCCAGATGTCTCAGGGGTGAAGATGTCTTCTCCAGACTGCAGGTATCTTGGCTCCTCCTCATAAGATCCTGCTCCAGATGTCTCAGGAGTGAAGGTGTCTTCTTCAGACTGCAGGTATCTTGGCCACTCCTCATAAGATCTGCTCCAGATGTCTCAGGGATGAAGATGTCTTCGACAGACTGCAGGTATCTTGGCTCCTCCTCATAAGATCCTGCTCCAGATGTCTCAGGAGTGAAGATGTCTTCTCCAGACTGCAGGTATCTTGGCTCCTCCTCATAAGATCCTGCTCCAGATGTCTCAGGGGTGAAGATGTCTTCTCCAGACTGCAGGTATCTTCGCCCACTCCTCATAAGATCCTGCTCCAGATGTCTCAGGGGTGAAGATGTCTTCTCCAGACTGCAGGTATCTTGGCTCCTCCTCATAAGATCCTGCTCCAGATGTCTCAGGGGTGAAGATGTCTTCTCCAGACTGCAGGTATCTTCGCCCACTCCTCATAAGATCCTGCTCCAGATGTCTCAGGGGTGAAGATGTCTTCTCCAGACTGCAGGTATCTTGGCTCCTCCTCATAAGATCCTGCTCCAGATGTCTCAGGTGTGAAGGTGTCTTCTCCAGACTGCAGGTATCTTGGCTCCTCCCAATAAGATCCTGCTCCAGATGTCTCAGGAGTGATGGTGTCTTCTCCAGACTGCAGGTATCTTGGCTCCTCCTCATAAGATCCTGCTCCAGATGTCTCAGGAGTGATGGTGTCTTCTCCAGACTGCAGGTATCTTGGCCACTCCTCATAAGATCCTGCTCCAGATGTCTCAGGGGTGAAGATGTCTTCTCCAGACTGCAGGTATCTTGGCTCCTCCTCATAAGATCCTGCTCCAGATGTCTCAGGGGTGAAGGGGTCTTCTCCAGACTCCAGGTATCTTGGCTCACTCCTCATAAGATCCTGCTCCAGATGTCTCAGGGGTGAAGATGTCTTCTCCGAACTGCAGGTATCTTGGCTCCTCCTCATAAGATCTGCACCAGATGTCTCAGGGGTGAAGATGTCTTCTCCAGACTGCAGGTATCTTGGCTCCTCCTCATAAGATCCTGCTCCAGATGTCTCAGGGGTGAAGGTGTCTTCTCCAGACTGCAGGTATCTTGGCTCCTCCCCATAAGATCCTGCTCCAGGTGTCTCAGGGGTGAAGATGTCTTCTCCAGACTGCAGGTATCTTGGCTCCTCCTCATAAGATCCTGCTCCAGATGTCTCAGGGGTGAAGATGTCTTCTCCAGACTGCAGGTATCTTGGCTCCTCCTCATAAGATCCTGCTCCAGATGTCTCAGGGGTGAAGGTGTCTTCTCCAGACTGCAGGTATCTTGGCTCCTCCTCATAAGATCCTGCTCCAGATGTCTCAGGAGTGAAGGTGTCTTCTCCAGACTGCAGGTATCTTGGCTCCTCCTCATAAGATCTGCTCCAGATGTCTCAGGAGTGAAGATGTCTTCTCCAGACTGCAGGTATCTTGGCTCCTCCTCATAAGATCCTGCTCCAGATGTCTCAGGAGTGAAGATGTCTTCTCCAGACTGCAGGTATCTTGGCTCCTCCTCATAAGATCCTGCTCCAGATGTCTCAGGGGTGAAGATGTCTTCTCCAGACTGCAGGTATCTTGGCTCCTCCTCATAAGATCCTGCTCCAGATGTCTCAGGGGTGAAGATGTCTTCTCCAGACTGCAGGTATCTTGGCTCCTCCTCATAAGATCCTGCTCCAGATGTCTCAGGTGTGAAGATGTCTTCTCCAGACTGCAGGTATCTTGGCTCCTCCTCATAAGATCTGCTCCAGATGTCTCAGGGGTGAAGATGTCTTCTCCAGACTGCAGGTATCTTGGCTCCTCCTCATAAGATCCTGCTCCAGATGTCTCAGGGGTGAAGATGTCTTCTCCAGACTGCAGGTATCTTGGCTCCTCCTCATAAGATCCTGCTCCAGATGTCTCAGGGGTGAAGATGTCTTCTCCAGACTGCAGGTATCTTGGCTCCTCCTCATAAGATCCTGCTCCAGATGTCTCAGGGGTGAAGATGTCTTCTCCAGACTGCAGGTATCTTGGCTCCTCCTCATAAGATCCTGCTCCAGATGTCTCAGGGGTGAAGATGTCTTCTCCAGACTGTAGGTATCTTGGCTCCTCCTCATAAGATCCTGCTCCAGATGTCTCAGGGGTGAAGATGTCTTCTCCAGACTGCAGGTATCTTGGCTCCTCCTCATAAGATCCTGCTCCAGATGTCTCAGGGGTGAAGGTGTCTTCTCCAGACTGCAGGTATCTTGGCTCCTCCTCATAAGATCCTGCTCCAGATGTCTCAGGGGTGAAGATGTCTTCTCCAGACTGCAGGTATATTGGCTCCTCCTAATAAGATCCAGCTCCAGATGTCTCAGGGGTGAAGATGTCTTCTCCAGACTGCAGGTATCTTGGCTCCTCCTCATAAGATCCTACTCCAGATGTCTCAGGGGTGAAGGTGTCTTCTCCAGACTGCAGGTATCTTGGCTCCTCCTCATAAGATCCTGCTCCAGATGTCTCAGGAGTGAAGATGTCTTCTCCAGACTGCAGGTATCTTGGCTCCTCCTCATAAGATCCTGCTCCAGATGTCTCAGGGGTGAAGATGTCTTCTCCAGACTGCAGGTATCTTCGCCCACTCCTCATAAGATCCTGCTCCAGATGTCTCAGGGGTGAAGATGTCTTTTCCAGACTCTAGGTATCTTGGCTCCTCCTCATAAGATCCTGCTCCAGATGTCTCAGGTGTGAAGGTGTCTTCTCCAGACTGCAGGTATCTTGGCTCCTCCTCATAAGATCTGCTCCAGATGTCTCAGGGGTGAAGATGTCTTCTCCAGAATGCAGGTATCTTGGCCACTCCTCATAAGATCTGCTCCAGATGTCTCAGGGATGAAGATGTCTTCTCCAGACTGCAGGTATCTTCGCCCACTCCTCATAAGATCCTGCTCCAGATGTCTCAGGGGTGAAGATGTCTTCTCCAGACTGCAGGTATCTTGGCTCCTCCTCATAAGATCCTGCTCCAGATGTCTCAGGGGTGAAGATGTCTTCTCCAGACTGCAGGTATCTTGGCCCAACTCCTCATAAGATCCTGCTCCAGATGTCTCAGGGGTGAAGATGTCTTTTCCAGACTCCAGGTATCTTGGCTCCTCCTCATAAGATCCTGCTCCAGATGTCTCAGGGGTGAAGGTGTCTTCTCCAGACTGCAGATATCTTGGCTCCTCCTCATAAGATCTGCTCCAGATGTCTCAGGGGTGAAGGTGTCTTCTCCAGACTGCAGATATCTTGGTTCCTCCTCATAAGATCCTGCTCCAGATGTCTCAGGGGTGAAGATATCTTCTCCAGACTGCAGGTATCTTGGCTCCTCCTCATAAGATCCTGCTCCAGATATCTCAGGGGTGAAGGTGTCTTCTCCAGACTGCAGGTATCTTGGCTCCTCCTCATAAGATCCTGCTCCAGATGTCTCAGGGGTGAAGATGTCTTCTCCAGACTGCAGGTATCTTGGCCCAACTCCTCATAAGATCCTGCTCCAGATGTCTCAGGGGTGAAGATGTCTTTTCCAGACTCCAGGTATCTTGGCTCCTCCTCATAAGATCCTGCTCCAGATGTCTCAGGGGTGAAGGTGTCTTCTCCAGACTGCAGATATCTTGGCTCCTCCTCATAAGATCCTGCTCCAGATGTCTCAGGTGTGAAGGTGTCTTCTCCAGACTGCAGGTATCTTGGTTCCTCCTCATAAGATCCTGCTCCAGATGTCTCAGGGGTGAAGGTGTCTTCTCCAGACTGCAGGTATCTTGGCTCCTCCTCATAAGATCCTGCTCCAGATGTCTCAGGGGTGAAGATGTCTTTTCCAGACTCCAGGTATCTTGGCTCCTCCTCAAAAGATCCTGCTCCAGATGTCTCAGGGGTGAAGGTGTCTTCTCCAGACTGCAGATATCTTGGCTCCTCCTCATAAGATCTGCTCCAGATGTCTCAGGGGTGAAGGTGTCTTCTCCAGACTGCAGGTATCTTGGCTCCTCCTAATAAGATCCAGCTCCAGATGTCTCAGGGGTGAAGATGTCTTCTCCAGACTGCAGGTATCTTCGCCCACTCCTCATAAGATCCTGCTCCAGATGTCTCAGGGGTGAAGATGTCTTCTCCAGACTGCAGGTATCTTGGCTCCTCTTCATAAGATCCTGCTTCAGATGGCTCAGGGATGAAAATGTCTTCTCCAGACTGCAGGTATCTTGGCCACTCCTCATAAGATCCTGCTCCAGATGTCTCAGGGGTGAAGATGTCTTTTCCACACTCTAGGTATCTTGGCTCCTCCTCATAAGATCCTGCTCCAGATGTCTCAGGGGTTAAGATGTCTTCTCCAGACTGCAGGTATCTTGGCCCACTCCTCATAAGATCCTGCTCCAGATGTCTCAGGGGTGAAGATGTCTTCTCCAGACTGCAGGTATCTTGGCCACTCCTCATAAGATCTGCTCCAGATGTCTCAGGGGTTAAGATGTCTTCTCCAGACTGCAGGTATCTTGGCTCCTCCTCATAAAATCCTGCTCCAGATGTCTCAGGGGTGAATATGTCTTCCCCAGATGGTATCTTGGCACCACCCTGAGGTCATGGGCCTATTTCTTCTACTTGTAAGTCATTATGGACCCCCCTAAGGTCATGTGATCCTCCCCCCTTATAGAAATGCAATGGACTACCCTGAAGTCATGTTATTATTTCTTCTTCTCATTTCTGATGCCATTTTAGCAGATTCTCCTGAAATGAACAGAGTTCAGTTTCATGCAGGACCAAGGTTTTAGTAAAGTTTGAACCGACACCAGATTTGACAGTGTCAGCTCTCTCATTACTAGAACGAAACGTGCTGCCCAATGTGAGGAATTTCCTATCTGTGTTTTTCACTGGTCACTGTCCCTCACAGAGATCTTCTTCAACTGCTATCCCTAAAATGCCTAGAAAAGCATGGGCTACCTTGAGGTAATGGGATCCTTCCTTTTTGTGAGGCATTGGGTTTCCATGAGGTCATGTGATTCATCCTTATTGCAAGTCATTAGGGAGTATCCTAAGGTCACATGATCCCTCCTTCTTGCAAGTCATGGTTAGCCGGTGGGACGACCCCCTAATGACACCCTACTGGCTTTATTGAAGTGTTTATGATGGTTTTCCTGAATCTCCTCCTGACTCGGCCCCAGACCATCCATGCTGTAAATTATACCGGTAGGAGAGGTCAACTTCCTCCTGTTTTGACTTTGCAAATAAAATCTCTTCCGAATGTCATTTGAACTCGGCTTATGATAATTATTGGAGAGAAAAAGTGACAAAATTAAACAATCCACTTAACCAAGTTTGCAAATTAATCTTTTAATTTAAGTCCGAGCTCTGCAGCTGGAGTAATTTCAGATAACGCGACGCAGATGAAAAACGCCAGATAATATCTCCTTTCCATTATGGGAGTTTTGAGCCAAAAAATAAAATACTTTTTCTGCGTTGAAACCCGAACTGTTCTTTTTTTTCTATTTTGCATGTGTGGTGGCCCAGTACAGGAGTTGCACCCCTGTACCCTTGCTGCCCTGTCGGGTGGACTCCATTCAGTGACCCCTTTACCTATGTTCCATATATAGTGCCTATGTTATCCAATGTAATGTAATATATTGTTATATACCTTTAAGTCATTTTGCTATGTGTTGTAACCAAGGAAGGTACCAGTGACCATGTGACCTACAGGGTGACCTATGGGGCCCCTCCAGTCTCCCCCACATAAACCCTGGGAGGAGCTCGTTCAGTCTCTTAGTCTCTTCTCTGCTGAGTGCAGCAAGGTCAAGTCCAGAGAGAGAGTGTCTGGTGTCCTGAGGAGGCCCAAAGTCTACCACTCAGCCACGGATCCACAAGTCTACCACGCAGCCACGGATCCACAAGTCTACCACGCAGCCACGGATCCACAAGTCTACCACGCAGCCACGGATCCACAAGTCTACCACGCAGCCACGGATCCGCAAGTCTACCACGCAGCCACGGATCCACAAGTCTACTGCCCCACAGGTGAACGTCAAAACCTGGTAAGTCAGTTAAGATTCATCTGAGTCAAGTCAGCGTGGTCCTGCATCAAATTGTCCAAATCCACTACAAGTCCCAGCAAGCCCTGAGGTCTCTGAAGTCACTGATCACCTCCGTGGGCCCGGCTAAGGCTGGGTTCACACTACGTTTTCTACCATACGGGAGCGCATACGGCAGGGGGGAGCTAAAACCTCGCGCTCCCGTATGTCACCGTATGCGCTCCCGTATGTCATTCATTTCAATGAGCCGGCCGGAGTGAAACGTTCGGTCCGGTCGGCTCATTTTTGCGCCGTATGTGCTTTTACAACCGGACCTAAAACTGTGGTCAACCACAGGGAGAAAACGTAGTGTGAACCCACCCTAAGCTGTATAGACCATTACATCTGTCTATCTCAGTAAAGCTGCTGTTGTTCTATGACATGGCACCTTTCTGAGCTTCTTAAAGTAAATACTTCATACTCCTCCGGCTGCCTCGCTATAGACGCTCCACGAGGCGATTTAGAGCCCAGGAGTAATATTTCAGGGGCCCATGAAGAAGATATAAGGCGCTGGGTCTTGTTTGGAGAATATAAAACACATTATAGTGTGACCGGATTCTTCATAAAGGGGTTCTCCGCTGGAAAAATGCTTATTCCCTAGGGGATAAGATGTCTAATCACGGGGACCCGCTGCAGGGCTGGTGAAAGGATTTTTGCCACTCTAGGCAAAAGCTAATTTTGCCACCCTTGACCCTGCCCATTGGCTCCGCCTTTTGACACGCCCCACCTTACTACTGGGGTGACACACTGTGGCAAACCTCCTCCTCATGGGGTGGATGTATGGAGGCACACGCAATGTCAGGACCTGCCTGTCTGACCTCGGAGGTGGCACTGCGGTCCTCCAGCAGGCAGATTATTATGGTACGGGGGAGTTTGTGACGGTGGTGCTGGCTGGACGGGTACTTCGGATGATTGGCGGGTGCTTTGGATGCTACAGCCGCCACTCCCCCTCCATTCATAGCCGTCACACCCCCTTCCATAGATATAAATGGAGGGGGTGTGGCGTGACATCACGAACACGAAAGTTTCAAGCTTCCATGTTCCGGACGCCGCTGCTGCCGGTCCGGAGATCAAGGGGGTTCCCAGTGGTGGGACCCCCAGTGATCAGACATCTTATCACCTATCCTTCAGATAGAGGATAAAATGATTTCCGGCGGAGTAGCCCTTTAAGGGTAGGGTCATCGGTACTGCATACGCTAAGTATTTGATGGGTGTTCATTATTACTCCCATAGACTTTGCTAGCACCGAAATGCATAAAATATGCAGCATATAAGCTACGTGTGACCCTACCCCAAATCTGATCGATTCATTATAAACATAGAAACATAGAAGGTGTCGGCAGATAAGAACCATTTGGCCCATCTAGTCTGCCCAGTAGGATAGCCTTATGCCTATCCTTGGTCATCGACGGTCAACATTATTAATGGCCACATATCTATAGGACTCTACCCATTTGTGATACTTAAAGGGGCACTCAGGTGAAAACAATTTATTTTAAATCAACTGGTGACAGAAAGTTAGGGTGCGTTTACACTGCGGAATTCCGGAGATTCCGTCTGGCGGCCGCCGCCAAAAATACTTTGGCGCTAGGGCAGCGGGCACTGAGGGGAATTCGCACAAAGAATGTTCTTTCTTTGCATGGAACAGTTTCAGCGGCGGAATTGTCCGCCGCTGAAATTCTGCAGTGTGAACAGGTCTTGTGGAGACCCATTCACACTAATGTTAAGTTCATACCGCGGAATTCCGTAGTGTGAATGTACCATCAAACAGATTTGTAAATGACTTCTATAAAAAAAATATTAATCCTTCCAGTACTTATCAGCTGCCGTATACTAAAGTTCTTTTCTTTTTGAATTTCTTTCCAGTCTGACCACAGTGCTCTCTGCTGACACCTCTGTCTGTCTCAGGAACTGTCCAGTGTAGGAGCAAATCCCCATAGCAAACCTCTCCTGCTCTGGACAGTTCCTAAAATGGACAAACGTGTCAGCAGAGAGAACTGTGGTCAGACTGGAAAGAACTACACAACTTCCCGTGGAGCATACAGCAGCTGATAAATACTGGAAGGATTAAGATTTTTAAATAGAAGTAATTTACAAATCTGTGTAACTTTTTGGCACCAGTTGATTTAAAAAAAATTTTTTCCCCGGGGAGTGCCCCTTTAAACTACAAGGTAGGATTGGTCACATATGTTTTCCACTCCGTCATAATGAAGACGTCTTAGTTTCCTACAGGCAGAATGCGAGACATTATGGGGCACCACCTTACAAATGTCACTGCCGAGCAGCAATGCAGAAGAACATCCTGAGATGAGGACGGGCGCTGTCCTGTAGACTTAAAGGGGTACTCCGGTGGAAAACAGATATTTTTAAATAGAAGTAATTTACATATCTGTTTAACTTTCTGGCACCAGTTCATAAAAAAAAAAAAGTTTTCCACTGGAGTACCCCTTTAAGTTGTCCCTCCATACATTCGGAAGTCTTGCTACAATCTCTTCTTGTGGTGAATCCTCCGTCTGACGCATCATGGAGACCGGTCGAAGACATCTGAGAGGATTCATCAACTTGGATTCCTAACGATTGCTATAAGGACTATGTGGGGACTATTTTCCTACTCCTACTTTACTGAGTTCTATGAAGCTGCAGGAGTTTCAGACATGGGGGTCTGAAGACTTTCTTCACTCTAGAGATCAGTGGTGGTCCCAGCCCATCTTCATTTCTCTTCTCTTCATCTGGTCCCTCTTGAGGTCCCTAACGAATAGTGTAGCTCTCTTCTGACCCCCTAATACAGACCATAGAGGGGACTGTTCAGTAAGTCCAGGGTTGCCATCAGAAATTTCGGGGGGCCCCCTGTGGGCCACCCTCAAGTCAACCCCCAGGACCCACCCCCAATTTATTTTATTTTCTAAGGGTAGGGTGACACGGACGGATCCGCAGTTTATTTTACGCTGCGGATCCGCCGACCATGGACCCTACAGTGTGCTTCCAGCTGTGCCAGCTCGTAGAGTCAATCCGCTGCTATGAGCAGACACACTGTGATGTGTGAGTCGTTGCGCGCAGTTACGACGTACTCGCACACGTTGCGGCTGCTCCCCCTGCTCCCTGAGCTAGGCCAAGAGCAGCCGTGATGTGTGCGAGTATACTACGCAGGCACACAACGACTCACACGTCACAGTGTGTCTGCTCATAGCACCGGCTTGACGCTACGAGCTGGCACAGCTGGGGGCACACTGTAGGGTCCATGGTCGGCGGATCCGCAGCGTAAAATAAACTGCGGATCCGTCCGTGTCACCCTACCCTTAGAAAATAAAACAAATTGGGAATGGGTACTGGGGGTTGACTTGAGACTGACTTCACCCCGTATGTAGCTTACCGTGTTTTGACGTTAACCTGTGGGGCACTGGATTAGTGGATGCGTGGCTGCGTGGTAGACTTTAGGCCTCCTCAGGACACCAGACACTCTCTCAGGACTTGACTGTAGCTCAACTTATACTGGAATTCAAGAGGCCTAGCTAGCTCCTCCCAGGGTTTATATGGGGGAGACTCTGGAGGGGTCCCATAGGTCACCCTATAAGTCACGGGATCACTGGTACCTTCCTTGGTTACAACACATGGTAACAAGATTTAAAGGCACATAACAGTATTAGACATTATAATAGATAACACCAGGTATAATTAACCATTTACATTACATATATTAAAGCGGCACTCAGGGGACACCGTAATAGAGTCCACCTGACAGGACAGCAAGGGTACAGGGGCGCAACTCCTGTACTGGGCCACCACACTATTATACCCGAAAATTTGCCAATATTCCCACATCCTGACCCTATAGAGTTAGATACCAGCATGCGCTTTGTAGACAGTAACAGGGATTACAATGACATTACAACAGGGGACGTGTTCTATGATAGAAGTTGCTCATTTCATACTTTTCCTTTAATATCCGGCCCAGACCATCGTGAAGATTTCTCTGGGCCATGACTTGTCTACACAGAACCTGTCAGAGAAGCTGGACAAACATTTTAGGCCCCTTTTCCCACCACAAGCTGTTTTGCCCCACATAGTAATAGTGCCCCACTTTGTGCCCTCATATACACTGCTCAAAAAAATAAGGGGAACACTGTATTGTAATCACACTGTCCACTCAGGAAGAACACTGATTGACAATCAATTTCACCTGGCAGGTCACTGGTCAAGAGTAGACAGGTCACTGGTCAAGAGTAGACAGGTCACTGGTCAAGAGTAGACAGATCACTGGAAAAGAGTAGACAGGTCACTAGTTAAGAGTAGACAGGTCACTGGTCAAGAGCAGACAGGTCACTGGTTAAGGGTAGACAGGTCACTGGTCAAGAGTAGACAGGTCACTGGTAAAGAGTAGACAGGTCACTGGTCAAGAGTAGATAGGTCCCTGGAAAAGAGCAGACAGATCACTGGTAAAGAGTAGACAGGTCACTGGTCAAGAGTAGACAGGTCACTGGTCAAGAGTAGACAGGTCACTGGTCAAGAATAGACAGGTCACTGGTCAAGAGTAGACAGGTCACTGGTCAAGAGTAGACAGGTCACTGGTCAAGAGTAGACAGGTCACTGGTCAAGAATAGACAGGTCACTGGTCAAGAGCAGACAGGTCACTGGTTTAGGGTAGACAGGTCACTGGTTAAGAGTAGACAGGTCACTGGTCAAGAGTAGACAGGTCACTGGTAAAGAGTAGACAAGTCACTGGTCAAGAGTAGATAGGTCCCTGGAAAAGAGCAGACAGATCACTGGTAAAGAGTAGACAGGTCACTGGTCAAGAGTAGACAGGTCACTGGTCAAGAGTAGACAGGTCACTGGTCAAGAATAGACAGGTCACTGGTAAAGAGTAGACAGGTCACTGGTCAAGAGTAGACAGGTCACTGGTCAAGAGTAGACAGGTCACTGGTCAAGAATAGACAGGTCACTGGAAAAGAGTAGACAGGTCACTGGTCAAGAGTAGACAGGTCACTGGTCAAGAGTAGACAGGTCACTGGTTAAGAGTAGACAGGTCACTGGTAAAGAGCAGACAGGTCACTGGTAAAGAGTAGACAGGTTACTGGTTAAGAGTAGGCAGGTCACTGGTTAAGAGTAGACAGGTCACTGGTAAAGAGTAGACAGGTCACTGGTTAAGAGCAGACAGGTCACTGGTGAAGAGCAGACAGGTCACTGGTTAAGAGTAGACAGGTAACTGGTTAAGAGTAGACAGGTAACTGGTTAAGAGTAGACAGGTAACTGGTTAAGAGCAGACAGGTCACTGGTTAAGAGTAGACAGGTCACTGGTGAAGAGCAGACAGGTCACTGGCTCCTACAAGGTCAACACGCTTGTCTCCTGTGGCGGTCGTCAGGGTAATCACCTAATAGATGACGAGCTGTAATTATCCACTTGAACCCAGAGATCATCCTGATTAGGAGGAGACTGATATAGGACGCGCTCACATGTGACTCCATTGCACCTTAGTGGTTAAACTCAGGAGGTGTTTAGGCGTGTGACATCCGATCAGGGTATTATTAAGTATGGCGCCATGTTATTATGTTTTCAGCTGATCGTGTATATCTGGATCTAAATATCATCAATCAACAACTTCTATTTGCATAATGACATTTAAATGAACCTTATATGGGAAAGAATTGGTTAAATCCTGTCTTACGTTCTCATGGAATAAAAAAGATGGAAACCGAGAGAAACCGTATAAATCCCCTGAGATTGTGAGCGGCCATGTTATATAATTAGTACCTATAATGTTAGACGTCAGGCGGGGTCTCTGCCCATCTGACATATTGGGATCGCTGCTCCGACGTCCACAGATTTATGGACCTTCTCAGAACATTGTTCCTCATCCGGTCTCTACAAATCTCACATCATGGACTGGAGGAGGAGTATAAATTCAGATCACGGGCGTTCCACATGATGCGTTCCACAAGAGGAAACAGGTCACTGGTCAAGAGTAGACAGGTCACTGGAAAAGAGTAGACAGGTCACTGGAAAAGAGTAGACAGGTCACTGGAAAAGAATAGACAGGTCACTGGTCAAGAGTAGACAGGTCACTGGTTAACAGTAGACAGGTCACTGGTCAAGAGTAGACAGGTCACTGGAAAAGAGTAGACAGGTCACTGGAAAAGAGTAGATAGGTCCGTCGTTTAGAGTAGACAGGTCACTGGTCAGGAGTAGACAGGTCACTGTAAAAGAGTAGACATGTCACTGGTTAAGAGTAGACAGGTCACTGGAAAAGAGTAGACAGGTCACTGATCAGGAGTAGACAGGTCACTGTAAAAGAGTAGACAGGTCACTGGTCAGGAGTAGACAGGTCACTGTAAAAGAGTAGACATGTCACTGGTTAAGAGTAGACAGGTCACTGGAAAAGAGTAGACAGGTCACTGGTCAAGAGTAGACAGGTCACTGTAAAATAATAGACATGTCACTGGTTAAGAGTAGACAGGTCACTGGTTAAGAGTAGACAGGTCACTGGAAAAGAGTAGACAGGTCACTGGTCAAGAGTAGACAGGTCACTGGTTAAGAGTAGACAGGTCACTGGTTAAGAGTAGACAGGTCACTGGTAACCAGTAGACAGGTCACTGGTAACCAGTAGACAGGTCACTGGTTTGGAGTAGACAGGTCTCTGGTTTAGCGTAGACAGGTCACTGGTCAAGAGTAGACAGGTCCGTTGTTTAGAGTAGACAGGTCACTGGTAAAGAGCAGACAGGTCACTGGTTAAGAGTAGACAGGTCACTGGTCAGGAGTAGACAGGTCACTGGTCAAGAGTAGACAGGTCATTGGTCAGGAGTAGACAGGTCCGTTGTTTAGAGTAGACAGGTCACTGGTAAAGAGCAGACAGGTCACTGGTTAAGAGTAGACAGGTCACTGGTCAGGAGTAGACAGGTCACTGGTCAAGAGCAGACAGGTCCCTGGTTAAGAGTAGACAAGTCACTGGTCAGGAGTAGACAGGTCACTGGTCAAGAGCAGACAGGTCACTGGTCAAGAGCAGGCAGGTCACTGGTAAAGAGCAGACAGGTCACTGGTGAAGAGCAGACAGGTCACTGGCTCCTACAAGGTCAACACGCTTGTGTCCTGTGGCGGTCGTCAGGGTAATCACCTAATAGATGACGAGCTGTAATTATCCACTTGTACCCAGAGATCATCCTGATTAGGAGGAGACTGATATAGGACGCGCTCACATGTGACTCCATTGCACCTTAGTGGTTAAACTCAGGAGGTGTTTAGGCGTGTGACATTCGATCAGGGTATTATTAAGTATGGCGCCATGTTATTATGTTTTCAGCTGATCGTGTATATCTGGATCTAAATATCATCAATCAACAACTTCTATTTGCATAATGACATTTAAATGAACCTTATATGGGAAAGAATTGGTTAAATCCAGTCTTATGTTCTCATGGAATAAAAAAGATGGAAACCGAGAGAAACCGTATAAATCCCCTGAGATTGTGAGCGGCCATGTTATATAATTAGTACCTATAATGTTAGACGTCAGGCGGGGTCTCTGCCCATCTGACATATTGGGATCGCTGCTCCGACGTCCCCAGATTTATGGACCTTCCCAGAACATTGTTCCTCATCCGGTCTCTACAAATCTCACATCATGGACTGGAGGAGGAGTATATATTCAGATCACGGGCGTTCCACATGATGCGTTCCACATGACTCCAATTTCCAGTCTCCGAGGCGAATGGTAAAATTGAGAAGATCGTCCAAAATTGCATCAAAAAGTTGTCTTCTGTGGTTTGCAAACCCGTATTGCAAGCAAACCGTCCGCAACCATCCGCATCCGGGTGCATCCGGTTTTCAATTATTTGTCTATGTATACGGTTTTCAATTACAGTGACCCCCCCGACCTTCGATGGCCCCGACATACGATCATTTCAGCATACGATCACTCCTCAACATACGATGGTTTCAACAAACGATGGACCATTTGGAACGGATTCCCATCGTATGTTGAGGGACCATTGTATTTGTCTATGGATACGGTTTTCAATTATTTGCCTATGTATATGTGGTAACTGCCTTGGGGGGTGTAGTGTAGTTGGGGTGTTCCTTCGGTATATGAGGGGTTAATTTAACCCCTGTCACTCGTGAGGCCAGGGTGCGGGTTAATACGCTGAGGTGAATCTTCGGCCTATTGCCACCCTTCCCAGGAACGATAGGTGCGTGCTTAAATGAATGAAGGTCCACAATAGGGATGAACTTGGACTTGTATAAACTTTACTGAGGTATTTGCGGTACATCCAATTAACAGCAACAGTCTCAGTAATACAGTCTCTATACAGCACGGCAGTGATTGACAGATGCTGCGGACCATTGACCTATCCAAAGGATTAGTTGGATTAGGGACCTTATCTGCCTCCTCGGTGTCTGCTCCGGGCCGGGATCCCCTACATGGCCGGCGCTCTCCTTCGTCGTCATCACGTTGTCGCGCACGCTGTCCCGTTGTCCAATAGGAGCGGCGTGCGTAGCGACGTGATGGTGGTGACGGAGAGCGAGGATGCCGGGGAAGCAGAGACGTTCCGGAGCGACTGGGACACCACAGGGACGCAGCGACAGCGATGGAGGGCGACATCCAGGGCAGCGGTGACGAGCGGTGACGGTCCGGAGCGGCGGGGACACGTGAGTATTACCTCCTATACCAGTGGTCTTCAACCTGCGGACCTCCAGATGTTGCAAAACTACAACTCCCAGCATGCCCGGACAGCCGTTGGCTGTCCGGGCATGCTGGGAGTTGTAGTTTTGCAACATCTGAAGGTCCGCAGGTTGAAGATCACTGTCCTATACTTTACATTGTATTTGGTTCAGAATCTTTATTTTTTAGATTTTTATGCTTTAAAATTGGGTGCGTCTTGTATGCCGGAGCGTCTTATATGGCGAAAAATACGGTATACGGGAACCGTACTTGAAAAACGTGGTGTGAACGGAGCCTAAGAAGGGGAAGGTACCACAGGGATATCGGTAGACACCCACTAATCCCCGTGTACCATGTTTATTCTTTCAGCAGAGTCTGGATCCACAGCGGAAGCTCTGCCATAGAACTTTCCGTAGTGTGCACAGATTTTCCGCAGGGTTGAATATAATAAAGCTCCAGTCCTTCCTGGTAAAGTCTGTAGAATGGGTAATTTCGGTGGGAATGGATCGGCGGGCGCGGTGCGCTCATTGCTGGCATTGTATGTACGCTCCGTCTATTATTCCGCAGATAGAAATATGTAATTACTCCAGGCTGGGACCTCATAAATAATTTCTAAGCCGTCCCCTTCAGGTTGTGTGATTTATGGCCGCGTCAATGTGGAGCGGGTGGCTGCAAGTGATAAATAAAGGAATTGTTCCCTGAATCTGATCACATGACAAAGATGGCCGCACTAACCCCTTCACTGCCGGCAGAGGCGTAGCGTGGGGGGTGCCGGCCGCACCGGGCGCAACATCTGGGGGGGGGGGGGGGTGCTCTCCGGGATAGGAATACTTCTTTTTATGTGCCCGGGCCGGCTCCCCTGTGTGGCTGCAGGCGCATGTGAAACTACAACTCCCAGCATGCCCGGACCGGCAAAGGATGTCCGGGCATGCTGGGAGTTGTAGTTTCACAACAGTTGGAGGCCCCCTGGTTTTTAGTACACAGTATTCGTTATGCTCTGGTCGGCCGCCGCCTGCAGCCACACACGGGAGCCGGCCCGGGCACATAAAAAGAAGCATTCCTAATCCTATCCCGGACATCCCTGTGTCCCAAAAAATCTTTTCGGGACATAAGGATGTCCGCCGGTCACTCACCATTCCCCGGCGTCCTCCCGCGATCCTCCTTCGGTCCCTCGCTTCTCTGCCTCTATGGTTGTACGCATGGCATGGGACGTCCTGTGCGTACAACCATAGAGACGCAGGAGAACGCACGCCGGCCGGGGCCTGGTAAGTGACCGCGTCATCTTCTTCAGTGTTCCGGTCACCGCTCCCCCGGTCCCGGCACCTACTGATATGGTCCATAGGCCATAGCAATAGATGTGACCCCGGGCCGGAGGAGCGGTGACCGGATCACTGTGGGGGCAGCAGTACAGACATACAGCCTCCAGCCGTACACTGTATATGACTGTATGTCTGTGGGGTGGGGGGAAGCTGCCTACTATTGTGGGGGAACTGCTGACCTAATGTGGGGGGGAGCTGCCTACTATTGTGGGGGAACTGCTGACCTAACGTGGGGGGGAGCTGCCTACAAATGTGGGGGGAGCTGCCTAATATTGTGGGGGGGAGCTGCCTAATATTGTGGGGAACCTGCCTACTATTGTGGGGGAAATGCTGACCTAATGTGGGGGAGCTGCCTAATATTGTTGGGGGGAGCTGCCTAATATTGTGGGGGGAGCTGCCTAATATTGTGGGGGGGAGCTGCCTAATATTGTGGGGAACCTGCCTACTATTGTGGGAGAAATGCTGACCTAATGTGGGGGAGCTGCCTACTATTGTGGGGGAACTGCTACTATTGTGGGAGAAATGCTGACCTAATGTGGGGGAGCTGCCTACTATTGTGGGAGAAATGCTGACCTAATGTGGGGGAGCTGCCTACTATTGTGGGGGAACTGCTACTATTGTTGGGGAGCTGCCTATTAATGTGGGGGAGCTGCCTATTAATGTGGGGGAGCTGCCTATTAATGTGGGGGAGCTGCCTATTAATGTGGGGGAGCTGCCTATTAATGTGGGGGAGCTGCCTATTAATGTGGGGGAGCTGCCTATTAATGTGGGGGAGCTGCCTATTAATGTGGGGGAGCAGCCTATTAATGTGGGGGAGCTGCCTATTAATGTGGGGGAGCTGCCTATTAATGTGGGGGAGCTGCCTATTAATGTGGGGGAACTATACTGGGGAACTATTTAGATGCATTTTACTTTAATTACATCAGTATTTTCATAACAAACAATACATGTGCTTAAATCCACGGGTTAGGGGGCGCAAATGACTTGCCTTTCCCCAGGTGCTGACAACCCACGCTGCGCCACCGACTGCCGGAGCATTACACCAGCTCCCATACAGCACGTCACTGGCGCCAATGGCAGGAATAAGGGCAGAAGCGCTTCAGATACTGCGCCAGGAAAGCATCAGGTGTAAAGCCGCCATCTTGGACTCTGCCATTTTATTTGCTACGTATATTGTTCAAAGGCTGTGAGACCCCGCGAGATAGAGAAGATCCCGGACTGATAGATAGATAGATATGAGATAGATAGATAGATAGATAGATATGAGATAGATAGATAGATATGAGATAGATATGAAGTAGATAGATAGATAGATATGAGATAGATAGATTTGAGATAGATAGATAGATAGATAGATAGATAGATATGAGATAGATAGATAGATAGATAGATAGATATGAGATAGATAGCTATGAGATAGATAGATAGATAGATAGATAGATAGATATGAGATAGATAGATAGATAGATAGATAGATACATAGATAGATAGATAGATATGAGACAGATAGATTTGAGATAGATAGATAGATATGAGATAGATAAATATATATGAGATAGATAGATTTGAGATAGATAGATAGATAGATAGATATGAGATAGATAGATAGATAGATAGATAGATAGATATGAGATAGATAGCTATGAGATAGATAGATAGATAGATAGATAGATAGATATGAGATAGATAGATAGATAGATAGATAGATACATAGATAGATAGATAGATATGAGACAGATAGATTTGAGATAGATAGATAGATATGAGATAGATAGATAGATAGATATGAGATAGATAGATAGATATGAGATAGATAGCTATGAGATAGATAGATAGATAGATAGATAGATAGATATGAGATAGATAGATAGATAGATAGATAGATAGATACATAGATAGATAGATAGATATGAGACAGATAGATTTGAGATAGATAGATAGATATGAGATACATAGATAGATACATAGATAGATACATAGACTGACAAGATAGACAGATAAATACATTGATGATAGATACATATAACATAGATATAATATAAACAAATTATATAGAGGATAGATATAAGTTATCTATCTATCTATCTATCTCATATCTATCTATCTATCTATCTCATATCTATCTATCTCATATCTATCTATCTATCTATCTATCTCATATCTATCTATCTATCTCATATCTATCTCATATCTATCTATCTATCTATCTATCTCATATCTATCTATCTATCTATCTATCTATCTCATATCTATCTATCTATCTATCTTGAAAAAGGTGGTGGATATCACTGAAACGTTGCATCTGAACATGGTATAAATAAACACTGTTGTGTTTTTCCACCTGAGCCCGTGAGTGCTGTTGGATTTATTGCTGGAATCTATGGATGTGGTCTGCGACTGGGACCGCGGTTTTTCTTATTGCACCCGGACTACTACTTAGAGACTCACAGTGGTTGTGCTGTCCTCCGCCATTTGGGAATAGTATCTATCTATCTATCTATCTATCTCATATCTATCTATCTATTTCATCTATCTATCTCATATCTATCTATCTATTTCATCTATCTATCTATCTCATATCTATCTATCTCATCTATCTATCTATCTCATATCTATCTCATATCTATCTATCTATTTCATCTATCTATCTATCTCATCTATCTATCTCATATATATCTATCTATCTCATATCTATCTATCTCATATCTATCTATCTCATATCTATCTATCTCATATCTATCTATCTCATATCTATCTATCTCATATCTATCTATCTCATATCTATCTATCTCATATCTATCTCATATCTATCTATCTATCTATCTATCTCATATCTATCTATCTATCTCATATCTATCTATCTCATATCTATCTATCTCATCTATCTATCTCATATCTATCTATCTATCTATCTCATATCTATCTATCTATCTCATATCTATCTATCTATCTCATATCTATCTATCTATCTCATATCTATCTATCTCTATCTCTCTATCTATCTCATATCGATCTATCTCATATCTATCTATCTCATCTATCTAT
This sequence comes from Hyla sarda, assembly GCF_029499605.1. Lineage (NCBI taxonomy): Eukaryota > Metazoa > Chordata > Amphibia > Anura > Hylidae > Hyla > Hyla sarda. The sequence continues at coordinate 3,630,063 of NC_079200.1, forward strand.
CTCATTACTATCTATCTCCTATCTATCTATCTCATATCGATCTATCTCATATCTATCTATCTCATCTATCTATCTCATTACTATCTATCTCATATCTATCTATCTATCTATCTCATATCTATCTATCTCATATCTATCTATCTATCTATCTCATATCTGTCACGATTCGGCTTCCAGGTAGTGGATCCTCTGTGTCAGCGAGGGATTGGCGTGGACCGTGCTAGTGGACCGGTTCTAAGAGGCTACTGGTATTCACCAGAGCCCGCCGCAAAGCGGGATGGTCTTGCTGCGGCAGTAGCAACCAGGTCGTATCCACTAGCAACGGCTCTACCTCGCTGACTGCTGAGAAGGCGTGGGACAGAAGGACTAGGCAGAGGCAAGGTCAGACGTAGCAGAAGGTCGGGGGCAGGCGGCAAGGTTCGTAGTCAGGATGGGTAGCAGAAGTTCAGGTACACAGGCTTTGGACACACTAAACGCTTTCACTGGCACAAGGCAACAAGATCCGGCCAGGGAGTGCAAGGAAGGAGACTAGATAAAGGCAGGGAGCAGGTGGGAGCCAATTAAGCTAATTGGGCCAGGCACCAATCATTGGTGCACTGGCCCTTTAAGTCTCAGAGAGCTGGCGCGCGCGCGCCCTAGAGAGCGGAGCCGCGCGCGCCAGCACATGACAGCAGGGGACCGGGACGGGTAAGTGACCTGGGATGCGACTCGCGAGCGGGCGCGTCCCGCTGTGCGAATCGCATCCCCAACGGCCAAAACAGTGCAGCGCTCCCGGTCAGCGGGACTGACCGGGGCGCTGCAGGGAGAAAGACGCCGTGAGCGCTCCGGGGAGGAGCGGGGACCCGGAGCGCTAGGCGTAACAGTACCCCCCCCCTTAGGTCTCCCCTTCTCTTTGTCCGGTAACTGCCTCCCCTGGGATGAGGACACCGGGAAAGAATGGAGGGTTTCCTCAACGGCAGGCAGTACAGCAGGAGTGGGGATGGGGAGGGAGGGCAGAGGGCGAGGCCTGGCACGGGGCAGTGTGACACCAGGACGGGGGCCATGGGGAGGCACAGAGGCTTGCCTGATGGGACTGGGAGGGGGGGAGAGGCACTTCCTGTGGCAGGCAGAGTCCCAGTTCCTGATCTCCCCGGTGGTCCAATCAATGGTGGGGGAATGAAGCCGGAGCCAAGGCAGACCGAGGAGGACCTCAGAGGTACAGTTGGGGAGAATGAAGAACTCAATCCTTTCGTGGTGGGGTCCGATAGACATCAGGAGGGGTTCTGTGCGGTAACGCACGGTGCAGTCCAATCTGGCTCCGTTGACCGCGGAAATGTAGAGCGGTTTGACGAGACGGGTCACCGGGATGCTGAATTTATTAACAAAGGACTCCAACATAAAATTCCCGGAGGCACCAGAGTCCAAGCAGGCCACGGCTGAGAGGGAGGAGTTGGTTGTAGGAGAAATCCGCACGGGCACCGTGAGACGTGGAGAAGAAGACTTAGAACCAAAAGATGCAACACCCACGTGAGCTGGGTGCGTGCGTGCGTTTCCCAGGCGTGGAGGACGGATAGGGCAATCCACCAAGAAATGTTCAGTACTGGCACAGTACAGACAGAGATTTTCTTCTCTACGGCGATTCCTCTCTTCCTGGGTCAGGCGAGACCGATCCACTTGCATGGCCTCCTCGGCGGGAGGCCCAGGCGAAGACTGCAAAGGATGCTGTGGGAGAGGTGCCCAGAGATCTAAGTCTTTTTCCTGGCGGAGCTCTTGGTGTCGTTCAGAAAAACGCATGTCAATGCGGGTAGCCAAATGGATGAGTTCTTGGAGGTTGGCAGGAATCTCTCGTGCGGCCAGCACATCCTTGATGCGACTGGATAGGCCTTTTTTAAAGGTCGCGCAGAGAGCCTCATTATTCCAGGATAGTTCAGAAGCAAAAGTACGGAATTGTATGGCGTACTCGCCAACGGAAGAATTACCCTGGACCAGGTTCAGCAAGGCAGTCTCAGCAGAAGAGGCTCGGGCAGGTTCCTCAAAGACACTTCGGACTTCAGCGAAGAAGGACTGGACTGTGGCTGTGGCAGGATCATTGCGGTCCCAGAGCGGTGTGGCCCAAGACAAGGCCTTTCCTGAAAGAAGGCTCACTACGAACGCCACCTTAGACCGTTCTGTAGGAAACAAGTCTGACAACATCTCCATATGCAGGGAACACTGAGACAAAAATCCACAGCAGAGTCTGGAGTCCCCATCAAATTTGTCCGGCAGGGACAAGCGGAGGTTAGGAGCGGCCACTCGCTGCGGAGGAGGTGCAGGAGCTGGCGGAGGAGATGGTTGCTGCTGTAGCAGAGGCAGAATTTGCTGTAACATGGCGGTCAACTGCGACAGCTGCTGTCCTTGTTGGGCAATCTGCTGCAATTGCTGAGCGACCACCGTGGGAAGATCAGCGAGACTTGGCAGCGGCACCTCAGCGGGATCCATGGCCGGATCTACTGTCACGATTCGGCTTCCAGGTAGTGGATCCTCTGTGTCAGCGAGGGATTGGCGTGGACCGTGCTAGTGGACCGGTTCTAAGAGGCTACTGGTATTCACCAGAGCCCGCCGCAAAGCGGGATGGTCTTGCTGCGGCAGTAGCAACCAGGTCGTATCCACTAGCAACGGCTCTACCTCGCTGACTGCTGAGAAGGCGTGGGACAGAAGGACTAGGCAGAGGCAAGGTCAGACGTAGCAGAAGGTCGGGGGCAGGCGGCAAGGTTCGTAGTCAGGATGGGTAGCAGAAGTTCAGGTACACAGGCTTTGGACACACTAAACGCTTTCACTGGCACAAGGCAACAAGATCCGGCCAGGGAGTGCAAGGAAGGAGACTAGATAAAGGCAGGGAGCAGGTGGGAGCCAATTAAGCTAATTGGGCCAGGCACCAATCATTGGTGCACTGGCCCTTTAAGTCTCAGAGAGCTGGCGCGCGCGCGCCCTAGAGAGCGGAGCCGCGCGCGCCAGCACATGACAGCAGGGGACCGGGACGGGTAAGTGACCTGGGATGCGACTCGCGAGCGGGCGCGTCCCGCTGTGCGAATCGCATCCCCAACGGCCAAAACAGTGCAGCGCTCCCGGTCAGCGGGACTGACCGGGGCGCTGCAGGGAGAAAGACGCCGTGAGCGCTCCGGGGAGGAGCGGGGACCCGGAGCGCTAGGCGTAACAATATCTATCTATCTATCTATCTATCTATCTCATATCTATCTATCTATCTATCTCATATCTATCTATCTCATATCTATCTATCTCATATCTATCTATCTCATATCTATCTATCTCATATCTATCTATCTCATATCTATCTATCTCATATCTATCTATCTATCTCATATCTATCTATCTATCTATCTATCTTTATCTCTCTGTATTATACAGTATATTACATTATATTTTATGTTACATTTTATTTAAACAATCGTAAGGTGTTTTTTTTAAATCATTTATACAGAAACAACAATTATCATCATAATAATACGATAAATCAAATACATTTAACTCATATATTTAGTCATGAATGTGAAATCACAGATGATTGTACAGAATGGGTTTCGTTTCTCTGGTTCCTCTCATTACCCGGAACGTTCCGTCGCTCACACTCAAAATGTTGAGAATTCTCCATAGGAAAAAGCGAGTGGACTCCTCCCTCCTGTAATGTCAGACACAAGAAATGAGAACTTCTATCTATCTATGCTGCGGATATTTTTTTCTATCCATCTATCTACAGTGGGGGCAAAAAACTTATTTAGTCAGCCCCCAATTGTACAAGTTCCCCTTATAAAGATGAGGCTGTAATTCTCATCATAGGTTATAACCTCAACTATGAGACAGAATGAGAAAAATCCATAAATCACATTGTCTGATTATTAAAGAATTTATCTATAAATTATGGTTTAAAATAAGTATTTGGTTAATAACAAACAAAAGTTCCTCTCAATACTTTGTTATATCCCTTTGTTGGCAATGACAGAGGTCACATGTTTTCTGTCTTCACAAGGTTCTCATTGTTGCTGGTATTTTGGCCCATTCCTCCATGCAGATCTCCTCTAGAGCAGTGATGTTTTGGGGCTGTCGCTGGGCAACACTGACTTTCAACTCCCTCCAAAGGTTTTCTATGGGGTTGAGATCTGGAGACTGGCTAGGCCATTCCAGGACCTTGAAATGCTTCTTATGAAGCCACTCCTTTGTTGCCCGGGCGATGTGTTTGGGATCATTGTCATGCTGAAAGACCCAACCACGTTTCATCTTCAATGCCGTTGCTGATGGAAGGAGGTTTTCACTCAAAATCTCACGATACATGGCCCCATTCATTCTTTCCTTTACACGGATCAGTCGTCCTGGTCCCTTAGCAAAAAAAAACAGCCCCAAAGCCTGATGTCTCTCCCCCCATGCTTCACAGTAGGTATGGTGTTCTTTGGATGCAATTCAGCATTCTTTCTCCTTCAAACACGACGAGTTGAGTTTTTACCAAAAAGTTTTACTTTGGTTTCATCTGACCACATGACATTCTCCCAATCCTCTTCTGGATCATCCAAATTCTCTCTAGCAAACTTCAGACGGGCCCGGACATATACTGGCTTAAGCAGGGGGACACGTCTGGCACTGCATGATGTGAGTCCCTGGTGGCGTAGTGTGTTACTGATGGTAGCCTTTGTTACTTTGGTCCCAGCTCTCTGCAGGTCATTCACTAGGTCCCCCGTGTGGTTCTGGGATTTTTGCTCACCGTTCTTGTGATCATTTTGACACCACGGGGTGAGATCTTGCGTGGAGCCCCAGATGGAGGGAGATTATCAGTGGTCTTGTATGTCTTCCATTTTCTAATAATTGCTCCCACAGTTCATTTCTTCACATCAAGCTGCTTGTCTATTGCAGATTCAGTCTTCCCAGCCTGGTGCAGGTCTACAATGTTGTTTCTGGTGTCCTTCGACAGCTCTTTGGTCTTGGCCATAGTGGAGTTTGGAGTGTGACTGTTTGAGGTTGTGGACAGGTGTCTTTTATACTGATAACAAGTTCATACAGGAGCCATTAATACAGGCAACGAGTGGAGGACAGAGGAGACTCTTATAGAAGAAGTTACAGATCTGTGAGACAGAAATCTTACTTGTTTGTAGGTGACCAAATACTTATTTTCTACCATAATTTGCAGATAAATTATTTAATAATCAGACAATGTGATTTTATGGATTTTTTCTCATTCTGTCTCTCATAGTTGAGGTTATAACCTATGATGATAATTACAGCCACTTATTTTTATAAGGGGGAGAACTTGTACAATTGGGGGCTGACAATACTTTTTTGCCCTACTCTATCTCATATCTATGTATCTATCTATCTATCTATCTATTTATCTCATATCTATCTAGCTATCTCATATCTATCTATCTCTCTCTCTCATATCTATCTATCTATCTCTCATATCTATCTATCTATCTATCTCCTATCTATCTCCTATCTATCTATCTATCTATCTATCTATCTCATATCTATCTATCTATCTCATATCTATCTCATATCTATCTGTCTCATATCTATCTATCTCATATCTATCTTCTATCTATCTATCTATCTATCTTTCTATCTTATATCTATCTATCTATCTCATATATATCTATCTCATATCTATCTATCTCATATCTATCTATCTCATATCTATCTCATATCCGTCTCATATATATCTATCTCATATCTATCTCATATCTATCTCATATCTATCTATCTCATATCTATCTATCTATCTATCTCATCTATCTATCTATCTCATATCTATCTATCTATCTATCTCATATCTATCTATCTATCTCATATCTATCTATCTATCTCATATCTATCTATCTATCTCATATCTATCTATCTATCTCATATCTATCTATCTATCTCATATCTATCTATCTATCTCATATCTATCTCATATCTATATATCTATCTATCTCATATCTATATATCTATCTATCTCATATCTATCTATCTCATATCTATCTATCTATCTATCTATCTATCTCATCTATCTATCTATCTCATATCTATCTATCTATCTATCTCATATCTATCTATCTATCTCATATCTATCTATCTATCTCATATCTATCTATCTATCTCATATCTATCTATCTCATATCTATCTATCTATCTCATATCTATCTATCTATCTCATATCTATCTCATATCTATATATCTATCTATCTCATATCTGTCTCATATCTATCTATATAACATTTTTATTTTAAAGAAGCTGGTAACAGCTTTATTGTTTTTGCTACTTTAGTATATTATTATTATTGTAATTATTATTATTATTGTGATTATTATTATTATCTTCTGGTTTTATTGTATTATATATTATACTATTTCCTTTGTTATATTGTTTTATAAAAAATAATCATTTTTGTATTATTACTTATACATTTCATTATAATAATATGATAAATCATATTCATTTAGGAGGTTTGATTCAATAAATTAAAATAGTAACAAATTAACCCCAAATCACAGATGATTGTACAGAATGGGTTTCGTTTCTCTGGTTCCTCTCATTACCCTGAACGTTCCGTCGCTCACACTCAGAAAGTTGAGAATTCTCCATAGGAAAAAGCGAGTGGACTCCTCCCTCCTGTGATGTCAGACACAAGAAATGAGAACTGTACGGTTCTATAGATGGAGAGATAAAGTGGGCAGACGACCGTGACTCATCTCGCCATGGGGGGGGGGGGGGGGGCTCGAGAACGACACAGAGACATGTGACTGCGCCCAATCAGGGACCGCGCTGACCAATCGTGTCGCTCGTATTTGCATTAAGAATGAAGCTGATATTTTGTTTGCTTTGAGGTAATTAAACCACAGCCGGATAATTCGGTATCGGAACCCACGATGAGATGGAATTACAGGACAGAGATACTGCGCAAAAGGTTTCCAGTAAAACGCGGTTGACACTTTTTATATGTACATAAATGTATTTAAGAAGGGCGCAGGTTTTCCGGTGTACATTTCCGAAAATAATTGGTATTTATGGTGATGTATTTCTTTTAATTATTTCTAGAAAGTTTACTTTAGGTCAGTGTGTCCTAACCAGGGCGCCTCCAGCTGTTCAAAACTACAGCTCCCAGCATGCCAAGACAGTTCAAAGCCTGTCTTCATCCTTCAGAGGATCCACACTGCATCTGAGGTAAATCAAAGCTTGTCTCTCATCTCAGGAGCCAAAGGCTGCTGAGATGAGAAAGAAGCCTTGATTTACCTTTCAGGGAAAGTGTGAATCTGGAGAAGGCAGACAAACTGAATTTCAGTTTTGCAACAGCTGGAGGCACCAAGTTTGGGAAATTCTGGTCTGGGTAATAGTGGCCTTGTATGGTAGCATTGTACCACACGCCAGAGATAGGGGGCAAATTATCTGATATTTAAATTATATGCAAGCACTTATTTTTTTACTTACTTGTGTATACAATGTATCCAGAAAATCTTCACCCCCGGTCACTATATACAATGTATCCAGAAAATCTTCACCCCCGGTCACTATATACAATGTATCCAGAAAATCTTCACCCCCGGTCACTATATACAATGTATCCAGAAAATCTTCACCCCCGGTCACTATATACAATGTATCCAGAAAGTCTTCACCCCCGGTCACTATATACAATGTATCCAGAAAGTCTTCACCCCCGGTCACTATATACAATGTATCCAGAAAGTCTTCACTCCCGGTCACTATATACAATGTATCCAGAAAGTCTTAACTCCCGGTCACTATATACAATGTATCCAGAAAGTCTTCACCCCCCGGTCACTATATACAATGTATCCAGAAAGTCTTCACTCCCGGTCACTATATACAATGTATCCAGAAAGTCTTCACCCCCAGTCACTATATACAATGTATCCAGAAAGTCTTCACTCCCGGTCACTATATACAATGTATCCAGAAAGTCTTCACCCCCGGTCACTATATACAATGTATCCAGAAAGTCTTCACCCCCCGGTCACTATATACAATGTATCCAGAAAGTCTTCACTCCCGGTCACTATATACAATGTATCCAGAAAGTCTTCACTCCCGGTCACTATATACAATGTATCCAGAAAGTCTTCACCCCCAGTCACTATATACAATGTATCCAGAAAGTCTTCACTCCCGGTCACTATATACAATGTATCCAGAAAGTCTTCACCCCCGGTCACTATATACAATGTATCCAGAAAGTCCTCACCCCCGGTCACTATTTACAATGTATCCAGAAAGTCTTCACCCCCGGTCACTATATACAATGTATCCAGAAAGTCTTCACCCCCGGTCACTATATACAGTGTATCCAGAAAGTCTTTACCCCCAGTCACTATATACAATGTATCCAGAAAGTCTTCACCCCCCGGTCACTATATACAATGCATCCAGAAAGTCTTCACCCCCGATCACTATATACAATGCATCCAGAAAGTCTTCACCCCCGGTCACTATATACAATGTATCCAGAAAGTCTTCATCCCCGATCACTATATACAATGTATCCAGAAAGTCTTCACCCCCGATCACTATATACAATTTATCCAGAAAGTCTTCACCCCCGATCACTATATACAATGTATCCAGAAAGTCTTCACCCCCCGGTCACTATATACAATGTATTCAGAAAGTCTTCACCCCCGGTCACTATATACAATGTATCCAGAAAGTCTTCACCCCCGGTCACTATATACAATGTATCCAGAAAGTCTTCACCCCCGGTCACTATATACAATGTATCCAGAAAGTCTTCACCCCCGGTCACTATATACAATGTATCCAGAAAGTCTTCACCCCTGGTCACTATATACAATGTATCCAGAAAGTCTTCACCCCCGGTCACTATATACAATGTATCCAGAAAGTCTTCACCCCTGATCACTATATACAATGTATCCAGAAAGTCTTCACCCCCGGTCACTATATACAATGTATCCAGAAAGTCTTCACCCCCGGTCACTATATACAATGTATCCAGAAAGTCTTCACCCCCCAGTCACTATATACAATGTATCCAGAAAGTCTTCACCCCCGGTCACTATATACAATGTATCTAGAAAGTCTTCATCTCCAATCACTATATACAATGTATCCAGAAAGTCTTCATCCCGATCACTATATACAATGTATCCAGAAAGTCTTCACCCCAGTCACTATTTACAATGTATTCAGAAAGTCTTCACCCCCAATCACTATATACAATGTATCCAGAAAGTCTTCACCCCCGGTCACTATATACAATGTATACAGAAAGTCTTCACCACCGATCACTATATACAATATATCCAGAAAGTCTTCACCCCCCATCACTATATACAATGTATCCAGAAAGTCTTCACCCCAGTCACTATATACAATGTATCCAGAAAGTCTTCACCCCCCCCTATCACTATATACAATGTATCCAGAAAGTCTTCACCCCCGATCACTATGTACAATGTATCCAGAAAGTCTTCACCCCCCTCCCCCGGTCACAATATACAATGTATCCAGAAAGTCTTCACCCCCGATCACTATATACAATGTATCCAGAAAGTCTTCACCACCGATCACTATATACAATGTATCCAAGCACAATGCCAGGGTGGAGTTGTGTGAAGCCACCACCAATGGACTCTGGAAGAGACATGTTCTGTAGAGTGAGGGATCACACTTCTCTATCTGATGTCTGATGGTCCAGAGTGGGATTGGTGGACAAGGGATAATGCTTTGGGATGGTTCCTCAGGGTTGGCCTCAGCTCCTCACTTCCAGTAGAGGGAAAACTTAAACAACCACAGTCAGATTAAAACACTAGTTGTACTTTCTGGCAAAACATTAACATTTCCGATAACTTCATTACAAAAATATATATATATATTTTATAAAAATCATGGCTTATAAAAAATAAAAAAAAATAAAAAAAACACTATGGGTCCCCATTCCATCCAGAACATAATCATGCCTTGCTGCAGCATCATCTTTGTCCCAACTGAAGCACAGTCAGAGACAGAGTCCAGGAAGTGAGAGCGAGACGATCGCTCCTCTGTCCTCACTCCTGTCCTATCAGACTGCAGCATGAAAACAGGGAGGAGGGGGTTACAGAGCAGCCTGCAGTGATTGGATGAAAAGATCCAGAGAGGAAGGGGTTACAGAGCAGCCTGCAGTGATTGGATGAAAAGATCCAGAGAGGAAGGGGTTACAGAGCAGCCTGCAGTGATTGGATGAAAAGATCCAGAGAGGGAGGAAGGGGTTACAGAGCAGCCTGCAGTGATTGGATGGAGAAACCAGAGAGGAAGGGGTTACAGAGCAACCTGCAGGGATTAATTAAAAAGATCCAGAGAGGAAGGGGTTACAGGGCAGCCTGCAGTGATTGGATGAAGAGACCAGAGAGGAAGGGATTACAGAGCAGCATGCAGTGATTGGATGAGGAGACCCGAGAGGAAGGGGTTACAGAGCAGCCTGCAGTGATTAGATGAGGAGACTCAGAGAGGAAGGGGTTACAGACCAGCCTGCAATGATTGGATGAGGAGACCCAGAGAGGAAGGGGTTACAGACCAGCCTGCAGTGATTGGATGAGGAGACCAGAGAGGAAGGGGTTACAGAGCAGCCTGCAGTGATTGGATGAAGAGACCCAGAGAGGAAGGGGTTACAGAGCAGCCTGCAGTGATTGGATGAGGAGACCAGATGGGAAGGGGTTACAGAGCAGTCTGCAGTGATTGGATGAGGAGACCAGAGAGGAAGGGGTTACAGAGCAGTCTGCAGTGATTGGATGAGGAGACCCAGAGAGGAAGGGGTTACAGAGCAGTCTGCAGTGATTGGATGAAGAGACCCAGAGAGGAAGGGGTTACAGAGCAGCCTGCAGTGATTGGATGAGGAGACCAGATGGGAAGGGGTTACAGAGCAGTCTGCAGTGATTGGATGAGGAGACCAGAGAGGAAGGGGTTACAGAGCAGTCTGCAGTGATTGGATGAGGAGACCCAGAGAGGAAGGGGTTACAGAGCAGTCTGCAGTGATTGGATGAAGAGACCCAGAGAGGAAGGGGTTACAGGGCAGCCTGCAGTGATTGGATGAAGAGACCCAGAGAGGAAGGGGTTACAGGGCAGCCTGCAGAGATTTGATGAAAAGATTCAGAGAGGAAGGGGTTACAGAGCAGCCTGCAGTGATTGGATGAAGAGACCCAGAGAGAAAGGGGTTACAGAGCAGCCTGCAGTGATTGGATGAAGAGACCCAGAGAGGAAGGGGTTACAGAGCAGCCTGCAGTGATTGGATGAGACCAGAGAGGAAGGGGTTACAGAGCAGCCTGCAGTGATTGGATGAGGAGACCCAGGGAGGAAGGGTTTACAGAGCAGCCTGCAGTGATTGGATGAAGAGACCCAGGGAGGGAGGGGTTACAGAGCAGCCTGCAGTGATTGGGTGAAGAGACCAAAGAGCAAGGGGTTACAGAGCAGCCTGCAGTGATTGGATGAGGAGACCAGAGAGGAAGGGGTTACAGAGCAGCCTGCAGTGATTGGATGAAGAGACCCAGAGAGGAAGGGGTTACAGAGCAGCCTGCAGTGATTGGATGAGGAGACCAGAGAGGAAGGGGTTACAGAGCAGCCTGCAGTGATTGGATGAAGAGACCAGAGAGGAAGAGGTTACAGAGCAGCCTGCAGTGATTGGATGAGGAGACCAGAGAGGAAGGGGTTACAGAGCAGACTGCAGTGATTGGATGAGGAGACCAGAAAGGAAACGGTTACAGAGCAGCCTGCAGTGATTGGATGAGGAGACCAGAAAGGAAACGGTTACAGAGCAGCCTGCAGTGATTGGATGAAGAAACCAGAGAGGAAGGGGTTACAGAGCAGCCTGCAGTGATTGGATGAGGAGACCCAGGGAGGGAGGGGTTACAGAGCAGCCTGCAGTGATTGGATGAAGAGACCCAGAGAGGAAGGGGTTACAGAGCAGCCTGCAGTGATTGGATGAGGAGACCAGAGAGGAAGGGGTTACAGAGCAGCCTGCAGTGATTGGATGAGACCAGAGAGGAAGGGGTTACAGAGCAGCCTGCAGTGATTGGAGGAGGAGACCAGAGAGGAAGGGGTTACAGAGCAGCCTGCAGTGATTAGATGAAGAGACCAGAGAGGAAGGGGTTACAGAGCAGCCTGCAGTGATTGGATGAGGAGACCAGAGAGGAAGGGGTTACAGAGCAGCCTGCAGTGATTGGATGAGGAGACCAGAGAGGAAGGGGTTACAGAGCAGCCTGCAGTGATTAGATGAAGAGACCCAGCACAGGATGACAAACCAAGTGAGCAACAAATTTGTGAGAGAAATATAGGCGCTAGACACAAACAATTATATGCATATGATCAGGCTCAGGTACTGAGTAACATATAAACATAATTTTTCGGTGGGATATGACAGGTAGTTTTTAATGATTTGATTCCAAAACATCGTGGACAATTGTCACTTCCAGCTTTGTGGGAACAGGTAAAAAAAAACTACAAAAATGTATAACGCGTAGATAAAAATATGTAATATCATTAAAAACTTCATGTCATGGTGCAAAAAATAAACCCTAACACAGCTCCGTAGGTGGAAAATTAAAAATCTGGGTCAGAACATGGCATTGATAAAGTTATTTTTTTCTTTTTCAAGTTTTCTATTTTTTTTTCTTTTTTTTACCTTAAATTGAAACAAAAGTATCCAAGTTTGGTATTATAGGAATCGTACGGGGGGGGGGGGGGGGTTGCATTTTACTTTTGGACCCAGACAGCACAAAGTCTTGGGCCGACCCTGGGAGGTGGTTGACCAGGTAGAGAAGTGAATTCAGGTAGAAGACAGACATGGCGCACATCTGCAATCTTGTATAATGATCTGATTGCTTCTCAGCATAATATCAAAAACTAACAGGTTGTTATTATACATTTTGATCAAAAAGTACAAGCCCACTCGCCACGTCATGGCCACCAATTTAGAGTGGGTCCCTAACGTCCCTAGCATAAAATGGCGTAGCACTGGGCGGCGACCACCACCGCCAAGACACCAGTGCCCACAGGGGGAACGACCCACCGGCAGAGCGGGCCCAATGCCACTCAAACCAGTCTATGGGCCGCACCTCCCCACAGACACGGCGCCACGGCAGCAACGGACGCCGCACAGCACCACACCAGTGTGAACAAGGTGTAATGGCCACTTACCTTGCTCTCCCAGTCAGACTGAGAGGCTGCTAGGAAAGAAATGGCCCATGTGTAGCTAACTACTACTTATATAGGGTTGGGCTGAGGGGGTGGGGAAGAGTGCAGCACATGTTCAAACAAAAACGACCAGGAAGAGAAGGGAGAGGTCATGACATAGGGGGTCCGAGGCCATACACGTATAGATCCAAACGGCGACAACTCAACTAGGGATTTCAAGAAGTGGTGCACTTGGGCAATCCCCCATGGACCTAATGTCAATGTGACATTCGAAACACAGGGTCTTCCACTCCAGGAATAAAGTCTAGATTGCCATTGATTGGATTGCCATTGGGGGCAGCGCAACCGGAGCCAGCTAGGGGCTCTGAACAGGCAACTAATGTGAGGGCCCCAACACTTCTGTCTGTCAGATTATTAACCCTTATTAAAGGACAAGATGGCGGTAGATGCAGTTGGACGAGCGGCGGTCTGGACGAACAGGCAAATGTCCGATGTTCAGATCCTCATTCTATCTGGTGCACCCCCACCTTCGGCTCCAGGGGTCACGTGAATATAATTTTTCTTTTATAAACCATAAAAGACACCGCCTTTACTCCCCACATAGATCCCAGTACATAATAGACAAGCTGGTCCCGTGGGAACTACACCGCAGCCGCTTCACGGCGTCCATTACTGTCCACACAATCATTGTGTCCCCTATAACATGAAGACTCTTAAGTACAATTCACCGCAATTACAGGAATTGATGGCGGAGAAGCCAAAATAAATGTAATGTTGTGCGCGGTGGATAAGAAGCCGCCGCCGCGCGCTAATAAAATGACACTTCTCTCAGCTGAGGAGACGCGTAATCTAATTACATAGTCCTGACCCAAGGTGAATGTTTGCTTTGCTTTTAATTGCAGCCGCGTTGTACGTTCAGCGGTGGAGCGCGCCCTGCGCCGCACACAAGAGGAACGGTTTTATTCAACAAAAGTGTCGGAAATCAAGGTTAATGTGACGCAGACCTGAGAGTCGCCCCCGGCAAGACGAGGACATTCCTAATGAGTAAAGCCGAGCGGCCGCGCCGTCTATTCACCGCCGCGCAATAAAAGGGTCGATGTAACCGACCTCAGTCATAATTGTAAAGATTACCGGAGATCGCGACTGTGTGAACGGGGAACAAATCCGCAACGGTTTATTGTATTCCAGAATCTAGATAACTTTTAGACTTTCTTCCTATAATGTCCGGACTGTATTCACACGGAGCCAACAGCGTCCATCTACTATATGTAAGTATATACACTCCCTGACCTCTGTATTAGGTCTCTCTGACAGGAGGTGCCCCCGGTGTGGTCTTAGCTGACAGGAGGGGCCCCCGGTGTGGTCTTAGCTGACATGAGTGGCCCCCGGTGTGGTCTTAGCTGACAGGAGGGGCCCCCGGTGTGGTCTTAGCTGACAGGAGTGGCCCCCGGTGTGGTCTTAGCTGACAGGAGGGGCCCCTGGTGTGGTCTTAGCTGACAGGAGGGGCCCCCGGTGTGGTTTTAGCTGACAGAAGTGGCCCCCGGTGTGGTCTTAGCTGACAGGAGTGGCCCCCGGTGTGGTCTTAGCTGACAGGAGTGGCCCCCGGAGTGGTCTTAGCTGACAGGAGTGGCCCCCGTTGTAGTCTTAGCTGACAGGAGTGGCCCCCGGTGTGGTCTTAGCTGACAGGAGTGGCTCCCGGTGAGGTCTTAGCTGACAGGAGTGGCCCCCGGTGTGATTTTAGCTGACAGGAGGGGCCCCCGGTGTGGTCTCTGCTGACAGGAGGGGCCCCCGGTGTGGTCTTTGCTGACAGGAGGGGCCCCCGGTGTGGTCTTTGCTGACAGGAGGGGCCCCGATGTGGTCTTTGCTGACAGGAGGGGCCCCCGGTGTGGTCTTTGCTGACAGGAGGGGCCCCCGGTGTGGTCTTTGCTGACAGGAGGGGCCCCGATGTGGTCTTTGCTGACAGGAGGGGCCCCCGGTGTGGTCTTTGCTGACAGGAGGGGCCCCCGGTGTGGTCTTAGCTGTAAGAAGTGGCCCCCGGTGTGGTCTTAGCTGACAGGAGTGGCCCCCAGTGTGGTCTTAGCTGACAGGAGTGGCCCCCGGTGTGGTCTTAGCTGACAGGAGTGGCCCCCGGTGTGGTCTTAGCTGACAGGAGTGGCCCCCGGTGTGGTCTTGGGGAGCGGCCAGTATCGGGCTGGTGACAATGGATGAAAATTAACACAAAGAACGTGTCCAACAGAAGAATGTTTTTATTTTTACAGATACTTTTTTGGCGCTGACCGCTGGTGCAGTATAAGAAGTGACACATTCTGGACAGTGAGATAATAATAAATAATAAAACAATTTCAAACGCAAAACCGGAGCACCGGGGGCAGATGGGGGGGGGGCACCTGAGCACCGGGGGCAGATGGGGGGGGGGGGGGGCACCTGAGCACAGGAGGTAGACAGGGGGGGGGGGGGGGCATTAGTACGTACCCAACGGCATTTGGGGCATTTTTTTTTTTTTTTTAGCAATTGTACGATAACCCCTGTACATGTCCCAAGTCCCATCCGGACTATAAAATAAGTTCTTCATAGACTGCGAGTTCCGGCTGCTATCAGCAGCTTTGACCCACCGGTAATGGTGGACATCAAGGATCACGATAATGGCTGCCAGTAACCCTTCAGATGCTGTGATCATGGTGTCTGAAGTATAAGGGGGTATACAAAGACTCACCAGACCACCTGTGACACAATTACGATGGCCAGAGATCTCCTCACCTGCCTGTAGGGACGCTCTACGATCCACTGTTAGGGTTTGCCTTTTGGCAGACTATATAAGTAGATCACAGATAGCACTGATCAGTATTAGAAATCAATTAATTCTATAAATGATCCCCTGTGTGGACTTTAAAAAAAAATTATAATAATTAAGATTTTATAAAAGTAAATAAAGAAATAAAAAAATAAAGGGGTACTTCAAATCAACTTGTGCCAGAAAGTTCTACAGATTTGTAAATTACTTCTATATAAAAATCTTAACCCTTCCAGGACTTATCAGCTGCTGTATGCTCCACAGGAAGTTGTGTAGTTCTTTCCAGTCTGACCACAATGCTCTCTGCTGACACCTCTGTCCATGTCAGGAACTGTCCAGAGCAAGATAGGTTTGCTATGGGGATTTGCTCCTGCTCTGGACAGTTCCTGACACGGACAGAGGTGTCAGCAGAGAGCACTGTAATTTACATATCTGTATAACTTTCGGGGACCAGTTATTTAGAAAAAATGTTTGCCTTTGGAGTACCCCTTTAACCCCTTAAGGACCAAGGACGTACCGGTACGTCCTTGGTCCTGCTCTTCTGATATAACGCGGGGTTACACAGTAACCCCGCGTCATATCATGGCGGGCCCGGCGTCATAGTGAAGCCGGGACCCGCCTCTAATAGCGCGCAGCGCCGATCGCGGCGCCGCGCGCTATTAACCCTTTAGCCGCGCGCTCAAAGCTGAGCCGCGCGGCTAAAAGTGAAAGTGAAAGTTCCCGGCTAGCTCAGTCGGGCTGTTCGGGATAGCCGCGGCTAATCGCGGCATCCCGAACAGCTGACAGGACAGCGGGAGGGCCCCTTCCTGCCTCCTCGCTGTCCGATCGCCGAATGACTGCTCAGTGCCTGAGATCCAGGCATGAGCAGTCATCCGGCAGAATCGTTGATCACTGGTTTCTTATGAGAAACCAGTGATCAACATAGAAGATCAGTGTGTGCAGTGTTATAGGTCCCTATGGGACCTATAACACTGCAAAAAAAAAGTGAAAAAAAAAAGTGAATAAACATCATTTAACTCCTCCCCTATTAAAAGTTTGAATCACCCCCCTTTTCCAATAAAAAAAAAAACACAGTGTAAATAAAAATAAAAATAAACATATGTGGTATCACCGCGTGCGGAAATGTCCGAATTATAAAAATATATCATTAATTAAACCGCTCGGTCAATGGCGTGCGCGCAAAAAAATTCCAAAGTCCAAAATAGTGCATTTTTGGTCACTTTTTATATCATTTAAAAATGAATAAAAAGTGATCAATAAGTCCTATCAATGCAAAAATGGTACCGTTAAAAACTTCAGATCACGGCGCAAAAAATGAGCGCTCATACCGCCCTATACACAGAAAAATAAAAAAGTTATAGGGGTCAGAAGATGACAATTTTAAACATATTAATTTTCCTGCATGTAGTTATGATTTTTTCCAGAAGTCCGACAAAATCAAACCTATATAAGTAGGGTATCATTTTAATCGTATGGACCTACAGAATACATATCAGGTGTCATTTTTACCGAAAAATGTACTACGTAGAAACGGAAGCCCCCAAAAGTTACAAAACAGCGTTTTTTTTTTCAATTTTGTCGCACAATGATTTTTTTTCCCGCTTCACCATAGATTTTTGGGCAAAATGACTAACGTCATTACAAAGTAGAATTGGTGGCGCAAAAAATAAGCCATCATATGGATTTTTAGGTGTAAATTTGAAAGAGTTATGATTTTTTAAAGGCAAGGAGCAAAAAACGAAAATGCAAAAACGGAAAAACCTCCGGTCCTTAAGGGGTTAAAGGGATAGTCTGCCAAAATACATCTATCCTTTGGATAGGGGATAAGATGTCCCCGCGATCTCCGGGCCAGCAGCAGGGGCATCTGGAGCTTCCGTGTTCGTGATGTCATGACACGCCCCCTCCATTCATGTCTATGGGAGGGGGTGTGACGGCTACATAGTAGCCGTCACACCCCCTCCCATAGACATGAATGGAGGTGGCGTGGCAGCAGTAGTCGCTAGTCATCCGGCTAGTAGCAGAGTTTGCTCCGTGCACGGATGACTAAGGTGCTGCGCCGGAAATTGCGGGGGGTCCCCAGCGGCGGGACCCCCGCGATCAGTCATCTTATCCCCTATCCTTTGGACAGGGAATAAGATGTTTTTCGGTGGAGTACCCCTTTAAGGGGTTAAGTTGCATTTGAGGAAACTGGTAGAAGCAGAAAAAACGCAGACTCGTCCTCATTCCTAATCTGCGCCGTACACAAGGGGGATTAGACCGGTAATGAAGTAATTTTATTGCTTCTAATTTGCATATTTACAAATATTATAATTAAGTGTCAGGAATTATTGACTATAATAAAGTAGGGAGGGGGGGAGGATTGGGGGGGGTGGGGGCAGCAACGGGGAAGAACCTGGGGGGAGGGGAATGATGGGACAATTCCGGGATCCCACCACGTGGCGGTATTATATAGTAGCGATACGCAGGAGCCGCTTCTATCGGGAGAGTCCTGCTCACTCAATCTCCTGATATAAATTAATTAGTTATTTCGGCGCCGCGCTCGTCTCCGATAGATTTGTTACAAATTTAACAGCAATTTGCACTTCCCTCACAGTTCCTTCGCGAGCGGCGCGTCCAAGGCATTAACGCAAATCGCTACTTAATTGGATGTTTTATCTGCAGTTTACTGGTGCAAGTTATTTAATGAGGAATAAACCGTGAAGAGACGAGGAGGAACAGATCCTTCAGGTCAAGAACCCGGCGCAGCCTCCGAAGGGGAATATTAAGATCTCTGAGGAGGAAATTACACGTGAAGCGTTAACACCCCCCGCGGTAACGGGAGACGCACGCAACGTAATGAGGTCTAAGTGATTTTTATTTAGGAAAATACTAACACCACCTATTTGGGAATATTTTATTAGGCTACGTCTAATCCATTGGGAAACTTCTTTAAAGGGGTATTCCGCCCCTAGACATCCAAAGGATTAGGGGATAAGATGTCTGATCACGGGGGGATCCTGTCACTGGGGACCCCCCACGATTTTCCTGCTGCACCCGGCATTCGTTTAGAGCATCGGGTGCAGCGTCGGAGGCTTGTGACGTCACGAGCGGGTAGCGGGCCACGGCCACGCCTCCTTAATGCAAGTCTATGGGAGGGGGCGTCACGCCCCCTCCCATAGACTTGCATTAATGGGGCGTGGCCGTGATGTCACGAGCTGGGAGCAGCCGTGACGTCACCAGCCTCCACCCTGCATCGACAGTCATCCGGCACGGAGCGAAGTTCACTCCATGCACCAGATGTCTGGGGCGCCGCAGCCGAGATCGCGGGGGGACCCCCTCTCCGAAGGATGTACAGGGGCGGAGTACCCCTTTAATGCATATGGACATTATAAAGTAGCCCAGAACCCCTTTATGATTTGAAGGGCATCTCTAGTTCTTAGAACCGGTCATCACTTTCATGCTGCCTGAACACCAGTGTATAGGAAGAGATCCATCAAGATTGTCAAGCTAGTCAGAAGCCACCGGGGACCACCCTGAGGATCAGGGTGGTCCCTGGGGACTTCTGCCTGTCCTGCTGGTTTTGATAGATCTCTTCCTATACACTCATGTTTCCCAGCCTCCAGCTGTTGGAAAACTACAACTCCCAACAAGTTCAGACAGTCAAAGGCCTGTCTGCCTCCTCCAGAGGATCCACACTGTCCTTAACAGGTAAATCAAAGCTTCCCTCACAGATCAGCAGCCTGTCCAGGCAAAGAATTTTTCTGAGATGTGCCCCGAGCTGACTGAATCTATGCATTTTATAGTCTACTGTTGGTCAATATTTCCTAACCAGTGTGACTCCAGCTGTCCAAAGGCCGGTCTGACTCCTCCAGGGGATCCATACTGTTCTTGAAAGGTAAATCAAGGCTTCCCTCTCATCTCCGGAGCCTGCCAAAAAAAATTCAGAGGTGTGTCCCAGGGTGATCAAATCTATGCACGGTCTACTGTGGGTCAGTGTTTCCTAACCCGTGTGCCTCCAGCTGTTGCAAAACCATAACCTTGGACTGTCCGAGCAAGTGGGAGTTGTAGTTTTGCAACAGCTGATTGAGGAACAGATCTTGACTATAAGGTAGATGAGAACATCAGCTCCAACCTCATGGAACCCCATCGGCCCCGGGGCACATTGTGGACTGGTGAATCCACCTGGTTCAGTAGACACAAGATTTCAGGACTAATACTGCATCAGTCCAGCAATAAAAGTCGCCTTTTACTTTCCGAGCGCTCTGCGATTCGGTGGTGCCGAGAGCGCGCAATTTATTTTCATACAGGCTCCTTATGTAAATGATCTCGAGTCCCCAGTGTGTATTCCAGACTGATAAATTCATCACACAAAGGGAAACAACATCTAATTATTCAATTTAGCATGTCATTAATAAACAGAAGGGAAATCTGCGTGATGTGCGCCAAAGAAAAAATAAAGACACGGAAACAAATTGTACTACAGCGTAACAGCGTGTAAGTGTCACCGCGAGCAGAGCGATCAGCGGAGTCCCAGGGAAGTAATGGAGATATTTACCGGAAGGCGACGGGTCAGGTGACACCTGGGTGGGAACATTGTATCTATTCCCAGTTGTTTGGTTCCATAATAAAGGTAGCGCCAGGTATTCACAGCGTGTAGCCAAAATGAATCCCTTAAAGGGTACTCCGGTGCCCCAGCATTCTGAACATTTTGTGACCGACACGCCCCCTTCCATAGACATGAATGGGGGGGGCGTGTTCATGACGTCACTAACACTGCTGCAGGAACCCAGCATTTGGTTAAAACGCCAGGTGCTGCAGGAGATCACGAGGGGGGGGGGGGGGGGTTGTCCGAGATCAGACAACTTATTATAACTTGTTGTGACTCCTCTGCTGTTGATTATTATACCTTGTTGTGTCTCCTCTGCTGTTGATTATTATACCTTGTTGTGTCTCCTCTGCTGTTGATTATTATACCTTGTTGTGTCTCCTCTGCTGTTGATTATTACACCTTGTTGTGTCTCCTCTGCTGTTGATTATTATACCTTGTTGTGTCTCTTCTGCTGTGGATTATTATACCTTGTTGTGTCTCCTCTGCTGTTGATTATTATACCTTGTTGTGACTCCTCTGCTGTTGATTATTATACATTGTTGTGTCTCCTCTGCTGTTGATTATTATACCTTGTTGTGTCTCCTCTGCTGTTGATTATTATACATTGTTGTGTCTCCTCTGCTGTTGATTATTATGCATTGTTGTGACTCCTCTGCTGTTGATTATTATGCCTTGTTGTGTCTCCTCTGCTGTTGATTATTATACCTTGTTGTGTCTCCTCTGCTGTTGATTATTATACCTTGTTGTGTCTCCTCTGCTGTTGATTATTATGCATTGTTGTGACTCCTCTGCTGTTGATTATTATACCTTGTTGTGTCTCCTCTGCTGTTGATTATTATGCATTGTTGTGACTCCTCTGCTGTTGATTATTATGCCTTGTTGTGTCTCCTCTGCTGTTGATTATTATACCTTGTTGTGTCTCCTCTGCTGTTGATTATTATACCTTGTTGTGACTCCTCTGCTGTTGATTATTATACCTTGTTGTGTATTCTCTGCTGTTGATTATTATACCTTGTTGTTTCTCCTCTGCTGTTGATTATTATACCTTGTTGTGACTCCTCTGCTGTTGATTATTATACCTTGTTGTGTCTCCTCTGCTGTTGATTATTATACCTTGTTGTGTCTCCTCTGCTGTTGATTATTATGCATTGTTGTGACTCCTCTGCTGTTGATTATTATGCCTTGTTGTGTCTCCTCTGCTGTTGATTATTATGCCTTGTTGTGTCTCCTCTGCTGTTGATTATTATACCTTGTTGTGTCTCCTCTGCTGTTGATTATTATACCTTGTTGTGTCTCCTCTGCTGTTGATTATTATACCTTGTTGTGTCTCCTCTGCTGTTGATTATTATACCTTGTTGTGTCTCCTCTGCTGTTGATTATTATACCTTGTTGTGTCTCCTCTGCTGTTGATTATTATACCTTGTTGTGTCTCCTCTGCTGTTGATTATTATACCTTGTTGTGTCTCCTCTGCTGTTGATTATTATGCCTTGTTGTGTCTCCTCTGCTGTTGATTATTATACCTTGTTGTGTCTCCTCTGCAGTTGATTATACCTTGTTGTGTCTCCTCTGCTGTTTATTATACCTTGTTGTGTCTCCTCTGCTGTTGATTATTATACCTTGTTGTGTCTCCTCTGCTGTTGATTATTATACCTTGTTGTGTCTCCTCTGCTGTTGATTATTATACCTTGTTGTGTCTCCTCTGCTGTTGATTATTATACCTTGTTGTGTCTCCTCTGCTGTTGATTATTATACCTTGTTGTGACTCCTCTGCTGTTGATTATTATACCTTGTTGTGACTCCTCTGCTGTTGATTATTGTACCTTGTTGTGTCTCCTCTGCTGTTGATTATTATACCTTGTTGTGACTCCTCTGCTGTTGATTATTATAACTTGTTGTGTCTCATCTGCTGTTGATTATTATGTCTTGTTGTGTCTCCTCTGCTGTTGATTATTATACCTTGTTGTGACTCCTCTGCTGTTGATTATTATACCTTGTTGTGACTCCTCTGCTGTTGATTATTATGCCTTGTTGTGTCTCCTCTGCTGTTGATTATTATGCCTTGTTGTGTCTCCTCTGCTGTTGATTATTATGCCTTGTTGTGTCTCCTCTGCTGTTGATTATTATACCTTGTTGTGTCTCCTCTGCTGTTGATTATTATACCTTGTTGTGACTCCTCTGCTGTTGATTATTATGCCTTGTTGTGTCTCCTCTGCTGTTGATTATTATGCCTTGTTGTGTCTCCTCTGCTGTTGATTATTATACCTTGTTGTGTCTCCTCTGCTGTTGATTATTATACCTTGTTGTGTCTCCTCTGCTGTTGATTATTATGCATTGTTGTGTCTCCTCTGCTGTTGATTATTATGCATTGTTGTGACTCCTCTGCTGTTGATTATTATACCTTGTTGTGTATTCTCTGCTGTTGATTATTATACCTTGTTGTGTCTCCTCTGCTGTGGATTATTATACCTTGTTGTTTCTCCTCTGCTGTTGATTATTATACCTTGTTGTTTCTCCTCTGCTGTTGATTATTATACCTTGTTGTTTCTCCTCTGCTGTTGATTATTATACCTTGTTGTGTCTCCTCTGCTGTTGATTATTATACCTTGTTGTGACTCCTCTGCTGTTGATTATTATACCTTGTTGTGACTCCTCTGCTGTTGATTATTATACCTTGTTGTGTCTCCTCTGCTGTTGATTATTATACCTTGTTGTGTCTCCTCTGCTGTTGATTATTATGCATTGTTGTGACTCCTCTGCTGTTGATTATTATGCCTTGTTGTGTCTCCTCTGCTGTTGATTATTATGCCTTGTTGTGTCTCCTCTGCTGTTGATTATTATGCCTTGTTGTGTCTCCTCTGCTGTTGATTATTATACCTTGTTGTGTCTCCTCTGCTGTTGATTATTATACCTTGTTGTTTCTCCTCTGCTGTTGATTATTATACCTTGTTGTGTATTCTCTGCTGTTGATTATTATGCCTTGTTGTGTCTCCTCTGCTGTTGATTATTATACCTTGTTGTGTCTCCTCTGCTGTTGATTATTATACCTTGTTGTGTCTCCTCTGCTGTTGATTATTATACCTTGTTGTGTCTCCTCTGCTGTTGATTATTATGCCTTGTTGTGTCTCCTCTGCTGTTGATTATTATACCTTGTTGTGTCTCCTCTGCAGTTGATTATACCTTGTTGTGTCTCCTCTGCTGTTTATTATACCTTGTTGTGTCTCCTCTGCTGTTGATTATTATACCTTGTTGTGTCTCCTCTGCTGTTGATTATTATACCTTTTTGTTTCTCCTCTGCTGTTGATTATTATACCTTGTTGTGTCTCCTCTGCTGTTGATTATTATACCTTGTTGTGACTCCTCTGCTGTTGATTATTATACCTTGTTGTGACTCCTCTGCTGTTGATTATTGTACCTTGTTGTGTCTCCTCTGCTGTTGATTATTATACCTTGTTGTGACTCCTCTGCTGTTGATTATTATAACTTGTTGTGTCTCATCTGCTGTTGATTATTATGTCTTGTTGTGTCTCCTCTGCTGTTGATTATTATACCTTGTTGTGACTCCTCTGCTGTTGATTATTATACCTTGTTGTGACTCCTCTGCTGTTGATTATTATGCCTTGTTGTGTCTCCTCTGCTGTTGATTATTATGCCTTGTTGTGTCTCCTCTGCTGTTGATTATTATGCCTTGTTGTGTCTCCTCTGCTGTTGATTATTATACCTTGTTGTGTCTCCTCTGCTGTTGATTATTATACCTTGTTGTGACTCCTCTGCTGTTGATTATTATGCCTTGTTGTGTCTCCTCTGCTGTTGATTATTATGCCTTGTTGTGTCTCCTCTGCTGTTGATTATTATACCTTGTTGTGTCTCCTCTGCTGTTGATTATTATACCTTGTTGTGACTCCTCTGCTGTTGATTATTACACCTTGTTGTGTCTCCTCTGCTGTTGATTATTATACCTTGTTGTGTCTCCTCTGCTGTTGATTATTATGCCTTGTTGTGTCTCCTCTGCTGTTGATTATTATACCTTGTTGTGTCTCCTCTGCAGTTGATTATACCTTGTTGTGTCTCCTCTGCTGTTTATTATACCTTGTTGTGTCTCCTCTGCTGTTGATTATTATACCTTGTTGTGTCTCCTCTGCTGTTGATTATTATACCTTTTTGTTTCTCCTCTGCTGTTGATTATTATACCTTGTTGTGTCTCCTCTGCTGTTGATTATTATACCTTGTTGTGACTCCTCTGCTGTTGATTATTGTACCTTGTTGTGTCTCCTCTGCTGTTGATTATTATACCTTGTTGTGACTCCTCTGCTGTTGATTATTATAACTTGTTGTGTCTCCTCTGCTGTTGATTATTATACCTTGTTGTGACTCCTCTGCTGTTGATTATTGTACCTTGTTGTGTCTCCTCTGCTGTTGATTATTATACCTTGTTGTGACTCCTCTGCTGTTGATTATTATAACTTGTTGTGTCTCCTCTGCTGTTGATTATTATACCTTGTTGTGTCTCCTCTGCTGTTGATTATTATACCTTGTTGTGACTCCTCTGCTGTTGATTATTGTACCTTGTTGTGTCTCCTCTGCTGTTGATTATTATACCTTGTTGTGTCTCCTCTGCTGTTGATTATTATAACTTGTTGTGTCTCCTCTGCTGTTGATTATTATAACTTGTTGTGTCTCATCTGCTGTTGATTATTATACCTTGTTGTGACTCCTCTGCTGTTGATTATTATACCTTGTTGTGACTCCTCTGCTGTTGATTATTGTACCTTGTTGTGTCTCCTCTGCTGTTGATTATTATACCTTGTTGTGACTCCTCTGCTGTTGATTATTATAACTTGTTGTGTCTCCTCTGCTGTTGATTATTATACCTTGTTGTGTCTCCTCTGCTGTTGATTATTATACCTTGTTGTGACTCCTCTGCTGTTGATTATTGTACCTTGTTGTGTCTCCTCTGCTGTTGATTATTATACCTTGTTGTGTCTCCTCTGCTGTTGATTATTATAACTTGTTGTGTCTCCTCTGCTGTTGATTATTATAACTTGTTGTGTCTCATCTGCTGTTGATTATTATGTCTTGTTGTGTCTCCTCTGCTGTTGATTATTACACCTTGTTGTGTCTCCTCTGCTGTGGATTATTATACCTTGTTGTGTCTCCTCTGCTGTTGATTATTAAGCCTTGTTGTGTCTCCTCTGCTGTTGATTATTATACCTTGTTGTGTATTCTCTGCTGTTGATTATTATACCTTGTTGTGTCTCCTCTGCTGTGGATTATTATACCTTGTTGTTTCTCCTCTGCTGTTGATTATTATACCTTGTTGTTTCTCCTCTGCTGTTGATTATTATACCTTGTTGTTTCTCCTCTGCTGTTGATTATTATACCTTGTTGTGTCTCCTCTGCTGTTGATTATTATACCTTGTTGTGTCTCCTCTGCTGTTGATTATTATACCTTGTTGTGTCTCCTCTGCTGTTGATTATTATAACTTGTTGTGTCTCCTCTGCTGTTGATTATTATACCTTGTTGTTTCTCCTCTGCTGTTGATTATTATACCTTGTTGTGTCTCCTCTGCTGTTGATTATTATACCTTGTTGTGTCTCCTCTGCTGTTGATTATTATGCCTTGTTGTGTCTCATCTGCTGTTGATTATTATACCTTGTTGTGTCTCCTCTGCTGTTGATTATTATACCTTGTTGTGTCTCCTCTGCTGTTGATTATTATACCTTGTTGTGTCTCCTCTGCTGTTGATTATTATACCTTGTTGTGTCTCCTCTGCTGTTGATTATTATACCTTGTTGTTTCTCCTCTGCTGTTGATTATTAAGCCTTGTTGTGTCTCCTCTGCTGTTGATTATTATACCTTGTTGTGACTCCTCTGCTGTTGATTATTACGCATTGTTGTGTCTCATCTGCTGTTGATTATTATACCTTGTTGTGTCTCCTCTGCTGTTGATTATTATACCTTGTTGTGTCTCCTCTGCTGTTGATTATTATACCTTGTTGTGTCTCCTCTGCTGTTGATTATTATACCTTGTTGTGCCTCCTCTGCTGTTGATTATTGTACCTTGTTGTGTCTTTTCTGCTGTTGATTATTATACCTTTGTTACGCCGAGCGCTCCTGGTCCCCGCTCCTCCCCGGAGCGCTCGCAGCGTTTACCTGCTCGCAGCACCCCGGTCAGACCCGCTGACCGGGAGCGCTGCAATAGTGTCTCTAGCAGGGATGCGACCCGCGATGCGGTGACGCGCCCGCTCGCGGTTCGCATCCCAGCCTGCTTACCGGACCTGTCCTCCGGTTATCCAGTCCCGGCACGCGGAGCCCCGCTCCCTAGGGCGCGCGCGCGCCGACTCTCTGCGATTTAAAGGGCCAGTGCGCTGCTGATTGGCGCCTGGCCCAAATTAGTAATTTCACCTGTGCCTTGGTCTATATTACCTCACTTCCCCTTCCCTGTATTGCCGGATCTTGTTGCCCTTGTGCCAGTGAAAGCGTTTCCTTGTATGTCCCAAGCCAGTGTTCCAGACCTCCTGCCGTTGCCCCTGACTACGATCCTTGCTGCCTGCCCTTCTGCTACGTCTGACCTTGCTCTTGCCTAATCCCTTGTACCGCGCCTATCTCAGCCGTCAGTCGGGGTTGAGTCGCTATCGGGTGGAATGACCTGTGGGTTACCTGCCGCAGCAAGTCCAACCCCTTAGACTCCGTTCCCCTGGTACGGCCCACGTCATCACCCCACTGACACAGAGGATCCACCACCAGTATCCTCTCAGTACCCTGATCCTGACAGTAGATTCGGCCATGGATCCCGCTGAGGTCCCGCTGCCAGTTGTTGCTGACCTTACCACAGTGGTCGCCCAGCAGTCGCAACAGATAGCGCAACAAGGTCATCAGCTGTCTCAACTGACTGTTATGCTACAACAGCTTTTACCACAGCTTCAGCAACCATCTCCTCCGCCAGCTCCTGCACCTCCTCTGCAGCGAGTGGCCGCTTCCAGCCTCCGCTTGTCCCTGCCGGACAAATTTGATGGGGACTCTAAATATGCCGTGGTTTTCTCTCGCAATGTTCCCTGCATTTGGAGATGATGTCGGACCAATTTCCCACTGAACGGTCAAAGGTGGCTTTCGTGGTTAGTCTCCTGTCTGGGAAGGCCTTGTCATGGGCCACACCGCTCTGGGACCGCAAAGATCCTGTCACTGCCAATGTTTAGTCCTTCTTCGCTGAGGTTCGTAGTGTCTTCGAGGAACCAGCCCGAGCCTCTGCCGAAACTGCCTTGCTGAACCTTATCCAAGGAAATTCTTCTGTGGGCGAATACGCCATCCAATTTCGTACTCTCGCCTCTGAATTATCTTGGAACGATGAGGCCCTCTGCGCGACCTTCAAAAAAGGCCTATCCAGTAACATCAAGGATGGGCTGGCCACACGAGAAATTCCTGCTAACCTGCATGAACTTATCCATTTGGCCACCCGCATTGACATGCATTTTTCCCGAAGACACCAGGAGCTCCGCCAGGATATGGACTTTGTTCGCACGAGGCGGTTTCTCTCCCCGGCTCCTCTCTTCTCTGGTCCACTGCAATCTGTTCCTGTACCTTCCGCCGTGGAGGCTATGCAAGTAGACCGGTCTCGCCTGACACCACAAGAGAGGACACGCCGCCGCAATGAGAACCTATGCCTGTACTGTGCCAGTACCGAACACTTCTTGAAGGATTGTCCTATCCGTCCTCCACGTCAGGAAAGACGCACTCTGACTCCGCACAAAGGTGAGACAGCTCTAGGTGTGAACTCTGCTTCTCCACGTCTTACTGTGCCTGTGCGGATTTCTTCTTCTACCTTCTCCTTCTCAGCTGTGGCCTTCTTGGATTCCGGATCTGCAGGAAATTTTATTTTGGCCTCTTTCGTTAACAGGTTCAACATCCCAGTGACCAGTCTCGCCAGACCTCTCTATATCGCTTCAGTTAATGGACAAAAATTGGACTGTACTGTGCGTTACCGCACAGAACCCCTGTTAATGTGCATGACTGCATCACGAAAAAATTGAATTTCTGGTCCTTTCTAACTGCACTTCTGAAATTCTCCTCGGCTTGCCTTGGCTCCAACGCCATTCTCCTACCCTTGACTGGACCACCGGGGAGATCAAGAGCTGGGGTGCTTCTTGCCACAAAAAATGCCTCACGTCTGCTCCCAGTCCTGTCAGTTAAACCCCTGTGGCTCCTCCTATACCAGGTCTCCCCAAGGCCTATCTGGACTATGCCAATGTTTTTTTGCAAAAAACAAGCAGAGACTTTGCCTCCTCACAGGCCTTATGACTGCCCTATTGATCTCCTTTCTGGTACTACTCCACCCCGGGGCAGGATCTATCCTCTGTCCGCTCCGGAGACACAAGCCATGACGGAGTACATCCAACGACATTTAGATTTTTTCTTCTAGCCTCGAAGAACACCACCGCCATGTCCGTCTAGTGCTCCAGAGACTCCGTGACAATCAATTATTTGCCAAGATAGAGAAATGTCTCTTTGAATGCCAATCTCTTCCCTTTCTAGGTTATTTAGTCTCTGGCCAGGGACTTCAAATGGACCCAGACAAACTGTCAGCCGTTTTAGATTGGCTGACCGGGAGCGCTGCGATAGTGTCTCTAGCAGGGATGCGACCCGCGATGCAGGATGCGCCCCCGCTCGCGGTTCGCATCCCAGCCTGCTTACCGGACCTGTCCTCCGGTTGTCCAATCCCGGCGCGCGCGGCCCCGCTCCCTAGTGCGCGCGCGCGCCGGCTCTCTGCGATTTAAAGGGCCAGTGCGCCGCTGATTGGCGCCTGGCCCAAATTAGTAATTTCACCTGTGCCTTGGTCTATATTACCTCACTTCCCCTTCCCTGTATTGCCGGATCTTGTTGCCCTTGTGCCAGTGAAAGCGTTTCCTTGTATGTCCCAAGCCAGTGTTCCAGACCTCCTGCCGTTGCCCCTGACTACGATCCTTGCTGCCTGCCCTGACCTTCTGCTACGTCTGACCTTGCTCTTGCCTAATCCCTTGTACCGCGCCTATCTCAGCCGTCAGTCGGGGTTGAGTCGCTATCGGGTGGAACGACCTGGGGGTTACCTGCCTCAGCAAGTCCATCCCGCTTTGCGGTGGGCTCTGGTGAAAACCAGTAACCCCTTAGACTCCGTTCCCCTGGTACGGCCCACGTCATCACCCCACTGACACAGAGGATCCACCACCAGTATCCTCACAGTACCCGGATCCTGACAACCTTGTTGTGTCTCCTCTGCTGTTGATTATTATACCTTGTTGTGTCTCCTCTGCTGTTGATTATTATACCTTGTTGTGTCTCCTCTGCTGTTGATTGTTATACCTTGTTGTGTCTCCTCTGCTGTTGATTATTATACCTTGTTGTGTCTCCTCTGCTGTTGATTATTATACCTTGTTGTGTCTCCTCTGCTGTTGATTATTATACCTTGTTGTGTCTCCTCTGCTGTTGATTATTATACCTTGTTGTGTCTCCTCTGCTGTTGATTATTATACCTTGTTGTGTCTCCTCTGCTGTTGATTATTATACTGTGTTGTGTCTCCTCTGCTGTTGATTATTATTATAACTTGTTGTGTCTCATCTGCTGTTGATTATTATACCTTGTTGTGTCTCCTCTGCTGTTGATTATTATGCCTTGTTGTGACTCCTCTGCTGTTGATTATTATACCTTGTTGTGTCTCTTCTGCTGTTGATTATTATACCTTGTTTTGTCTACTCTGCTGTTTATTATTATGCCTTGTTGTGTCTCTTCTGCTGTTGATTATTATACCTTGTTGTGTCTCTTCTGCTGTTGATTATTATGTCTTGTTGTGTCTCCTCTGCTGTTGATTATTATGCCTTTTGTCTCTTCTGCTGTTGATTATTATACTGTGTTGTGTCTCCTCTGCTGTTGAGGAGGAGAGGAGACACAGGGCATAATGAACAGCAGATGAGACACAGAACAGGATTCTAAATCAATCACAGCAATGATGTCTACAATCCTGGTAGAGAAGAATGTTGGGAGCACTCACCATGGAATCCTTCTCTGACTATAACCATGAAGAACATGAACATCCCCCTGTGCATAGAGCGGAGCTAGGATGGCCGGAGCATGCACCTGGGTCTCCATGGTGAGTGCTCCCATCATTCTTCTCTACCAATATGATACCAGTGGATCTGAAAACCTTTTTTATCCTCCAGAGTTCCCCTTTAAGGCATTCTATGCTTAGAGCCTATAATGATCCCTCGCTGTCGGTGCGATGTGCAGGAGATCGAAGACCTTTTCTCCGCCCGGACCTGATGAAGTAGATTCCTTCTGGTTTACAGGACACATTTCTGATTAATGAAATCCACATTATTGCGCTTTCATAATTGACCAATTTTGTGTCTTTTACCCAACTTTGCTCTCAATGTTATTGACCATAATTAATTGTCAGCTTTTTTTTTTCCTTTTAGAGACTGAATAACAATTCCATAGAGTGAAGTGAAGAAAAAAGAAGATTGGGATTCAGGATATTCTGACATTTCTAGCATAGTGAATAAAGCGAAAAATCAATGGGATTCAATTAGATAATAAAGTCCAGCAACATAATTATTTACTTAATTATTTATTTATATAATTATTTATTTATTTCATTATTTATTTATATAATTATTTATTTAATCATTTATTTAGAGAACCTACTTGATACGTTTTGAGATAGTTATGCATCCACAATCTTAAAGTAATAGTTCGGATGTAGAATTTTTTTGCAACTGTTTCCCGAGTTGTGATGTATACTTACATAATGGGCAGGAATACCATAATGCTAAATGGCATATGTTTACGCTTCATAGATGGTGAGTAATGGCTGCTTTAAACAGCTAGGACTCACCGCTAATGCCGTGATCTAAAAGTCAAAATGACTAGAGCTGGTGGGTTTGAGGGCGTAATTGCGGGGCCTCATAAGCTGACATGATGGCCGGAAGTTCCGAATTGTGCCTGAACTAATGGAGCGCCGATAACACTGTTCTATGGTAGGCTGTAATAATGAACTGCCAATAACACTGATCAATGCTGTTCTATGGCAACCTGTAGTAATGGAGCGCCGATAACACTGATCAATGTTGTTCTATGGCAGGCTGTAATAGTAGAGCGCAGATAACACTGATCAATGCTGTTCTATGGCAACCTGTAGTAATGGAGCGCCAATAACACTGATCAATGCTGTTCTATGGCAACCTGTAGTAATGGAGCGCCGATAACACTGATCAATGCTGTTCTATGGCAGGCTGTAGTAATGGAGCGCCGATAACACTGATCAGTGCTGTTCTATGGCAGACTGTAATAGTAGAGCGCAGATAACACTGATCAATACTGTTCTATGGCAGGCTGTAGTAATGGAGCACCGATAACTCTGATCAATGCTGTTCTATGACAGGCTGTAGTAATGGAGTGAGGATAACACTGATCAATGCTGTTCTATGGCAACCTGTAGTAATGGAGCGCCGATAACACTGATCAATGTTGTTCTATGGCAGGCTGTAATAGTAGAGCGCAGATAACACTGATCAATGCTGTTCTATGGCAACCTGTAGTAATGGAGCGCCAATAACACTGATCAATGCTGTTCTATGGCAACCTGTAGTAATGGAGCGCCGATAACACTGATCAATGCTGTTCTATGGCAGGCTGTAGTAATGGAGCGCCGATAACACTGATCAGTGCTGTTCTATGGCAGACTGTAATAGTAGAGCGCAGATAACACTGATCAATACTGTTCTATGGCAGGCTGTAGTAATGGAGCACCGATAACTCTGATCAATGCTGTTCTATGACAGGCTGTAGTAATGGAGTGAGGATAACACTGATTAACACTGTACTATGGCAGACTGTAGTAATGGAACGTCAACAACACTGATCAATGCTGTTCTATGACAGACTGTAGTAAGGGAGTGCGGATAACACTGATTAATGCTGTTCTATGGCAAGCTGTAGTAATGAAGCGCTGATAACACTGATCAATGCTTTGCTATGGCAGGCTGTAGTAATGGGGCGCTGGTAACACTGATCAATGCTGTTCTATGGCAGGCTGTAGTAATGGAGCACCGATAACACTGATCAATGCCGTTATATGGCTACAGGCTGTAGCAATAATAAAATACAGGAATATGGGTCACTACTGTGGTAGATGTATACAATGACATTGGCTAATCCCTTAACACTGATGTAAAAATTGAGACATTCGCCAGTGTATCCTTATATGAAGGACACACCAGAGCCCGCACACCAACGCCAAGGTTTCTCAAAATGGCGCGGGACCTAATGCTAATCCTACCTGTGTGCAATAAGCAAAACAGGGGCCAGTGGGCAATTACGGCAGCATTCGGTCAACTCACAGCCTCCTCCCAGATACCCTCCAGCGTGACTGAGCACATACAATGGGAGGGGGAGGCAGACTGCAAGCCCCACCTGAGTTGGCTAATATAGGTTCATGGCTTCACAGGTGCTACCATAATGCTGCCTGGAAGATATTCAAGGTGCATTCATTTTGGAGTTTACACACCTCCACGTATAAAATTTAAACAAACAACAAAAGACGTGGTCTCAAATGGCTGGAGGTGCTCAACCCCGAATGCGGTTGTGCATTTATACTGGGGGAGCAGATCCTGCCCTTGTAGTCCGTTGCTAAGGGCGATCCCCAGCATAAAAATGCATATGATGGATAGTGTTGAGCGGCATAGGCCATATTCGAATTCGCGAATATTCGCGAATATATGGACGAATATTCGTCATATATTCGCGAATATTCGCATATTCGTTATATTCCCGTTTTATTTTCGCATATGCGAACATTCGCGTATGCGAAAACTATCATATGTGCATATTAGCATATACAAAATTAACATACGCGAAAATTCGCATATGTGAAAATTCGCATGTGCTAATTTTCGCATATGCGAATTTTCGCGCGCCAGTCTCACACAGTAGTATTAGAGCCTTCTTTACACCACACAAGCTGGAAGCAGAGAGGGATGATCACTGTGATGTGTACTGTGAAAAAAAAAAAAAAAAAAAAAAAAACGAATATTCGTAATTACGAATATATAGCGCTATATTCGCGAAATTCGCGAATTCGCGAATATGCGATATTCGCGAATAATATTCGAATTGCGAATATTCGTGAGCAACACTAATGATGGAGGATGCCTGCAGCGGACTACAAGTGCCACAATAGAATCCTACACCAGATAGACGGTGTGGATGTGTAACAATTAGAATACAATACAGGAATATGGGTCACTACTGTGGTAGATGTATACAATGACATTGGATATCCCTCAACACTGATGTTTACATTTTATACTTGGAGGTGTGTAAACTCCAAAATGAATGCACCTTGAATATCTTCCAGGCAGCATTAGGGTAGCACCTGTGAGGCCATGCACCCATATTAGCCAACTCAGGTGGGGCTTGCAGTTTGCCTCCCCCTCCCATTGTATGTGCTCAGTCACGCTGGAGGGTATCTGGGAGGAGGCTGTGAGTTGACCGAATGCTGCCGTAATTGCCCACTGGCCCCTGTTTTGCTTATTGCACACAGGTAGGATTAGCGTTAGGTCCTGCGCCATTTTGAGAAACCTTGGCGTTGGTGTGCGGGCTCTGGGGTGTCCTTCATATAAGGATACACTGGCAAATGTCTCAATTTTACCATCAGTGTTGAGGGATAGCCAATGTCACTGTATACATCTACCACAGTAGTGACCCATATTCCTGTATTGTATTATTCTAATTGTTACACATCCACACCGTCTATCTGGTGTAGGATTCTATTGTGGCACTTGTAGTCCACTGCAGGCATCCTCCATTGTATGCATTTTTATGCTGGGGATCGCCCCTAGCAACGGACTACAAGGGCAGGATCTGCTCCCCCAGTATAAATGCACAACCGCATTTGGGGTTGAGCACCTCCAGCCATTTGAGACCACGTTTTTTGTTGTTAGGCTGTAGTAATGGAGCGCTGATAACACTGATCAATGCTGTTCTATGGCAGACTGTAGTAATGGAGCGCTGATAGCACTGATCAATGCTGTTCTATGGCAGACTGTAGTAATGGAGCGCTGATAGCACTGATCAATGCTGTACTATGGCAGGCTGTAGTAATGGAGCGCTGATAACACTGATCAATGCTTTGCTATGGCAGTCTGTAGTAATGGAGTGCTGATAACACTGATCAATGCTGTGCTATGGCAGTCTGTAGTAATGGAGCGCTGATAACACTGATCAATGCTGTGCTATGGCAGGCTGTAGTAATGGAGCACTGATAACACTGATCAATGCTGTGCTATGTCAGGCTGTAGTAATGGAGCGCTGATAACACTGATCAATGCTGTTCTATGGCAGGCTGTAGTAATGGAGCGCTGATAACACTGATCAATGCTGTTCTATGGCAGGCTGTAGTAATGGAGCGCTGATAACACTGATCAATGCTGTTCTATGGCAGGCTGTAGTAATGGAACGCTGAAAACACTGATCAAAGCTGTTCTATGGCAGGCTGTAGTAATGGAGCGCTGATAACACTGATCAATGCTTTGCTATGGCAGTCTGTAGTAATGGAGCGCTGATAACACTGATCAATGCTGTGCTATGGCAGTCTGTAGTAATGGAGCGCTGATAACACTGAACGATGCTGTGCTATGGCAGTCTGTAGTAATGGAGCACTGATAACACTGATCAATGCTGTGCTATGGCAGGCTGAAGTAATGGAGCGCTGATAACACTGATCAATGTTGTGCTATGGCAAGCTGTAGTAATGGAGCGCTGATAACACTGATCAATGCTGTGCTATGGCAGGCTGTAGTAATGGAGCGCTGATAACACTGATCAATGCTATGCTATGTCAGGCTGTAGTAATGGAGCACATATAACACTGATCAATGCTGTGCTATGGCAAGCTGTAGTAATGGAGCACAGATAACACTGATCAATGCTGTGCTATGGCAGGCTGAAGTAATGGAGCGCTGATAACACTGATCAATGTTGTGCTATGGCAAGCTGTAGTAATGGAGCACAGATAACACTGATCAATGCTGTGCTATGGCAGGCTGTAGTAATGGAGCGCTGATAACACTGATCAATGCTGTGCTATGGCAGTCTGTAGTAATGGAGCGCTGATAACACTGATCAATGCTATGCTATGTCAGGCTGTAGTAATGGAGCACATATAACACTGATCAATGCTGTGCTATGGCAAGCTGTAGTAATGGAGCACAGATAACACTGATCAATGCTGTGCTATGGCAGGCTGAAGTAATGGAGCGCTGATAACACTGATCAATGTTGTGCTATGGCAAGCTGTAGTAATGGAGCACAGATAACACTGATCAATGCTGTGCTATGGCAGGCTGTAGTAATGGAGCGCTGATAACACTGATCAATGCTGTGCTATGTCAGGCTGTAGTAATGGAGAGCTGATAACACTGATCAATGCTGTGCTATGTCAGGCTGTAGTAATGGAGAGCTGATAACACTGATCAATGCTGTTCTATGGCAGGCTGTAGTAATGGAGCGCTGATAACACTGATCAATGCTGTTCTATGGCAGGCTGTAGTAATGGAACGCTGAAAACACTGATCAAAGCTGTTCTATGGCAGGCTGTAGTAATGGAGCGCTGATAACACTGATCAATGCTTTGCTATGGCAGTCTGTAGTAATGGAGCGCTGATAACACTGATCAATGCTGTGCTATGGCAGTCTGTAGTAATGGAGCGCTGATAACACTGAACGATGCTGTGCTATGGCAGTCTGTAGTAATGGAGCACTGATAACACTGATCAATGCTGTGCTATGGCAGGCTGAAGTAATGGAGCGCTGATAACACTGATCAATGTTGTGCTATGGCAAGCTGTAGTAATGGAGCGCTGATAACACTGATCAATGCTGTGCTATGGCAGGCTGTAGTAATGGAGCGCTGATAACACTGATCAATGCTATGCTATGTCAGGCTGTAGTAATGGAGCACATATAACACTGATCAATGCTGTGCTATGGCAAGCTGTAGTAATGGAGCACAGATAACACTGATCAATGCTGTGCTATGGCAGGCTGAAGTAATGGAGCGCTGATAACACTGATCAATGTTGTGCTATGGCAAGCTGTAGTAATGGAGCACAGATAACACTGATCAATGCTGTGCTATGGCAGGCTGTAGTAATGGAGCGCTGATAACACTGATCAATGCTGTGCTATGTCAGGCTGTAGTAATGGAGAGCTGATAACACTGATCAATGCTGTGCTATGTCAGGCTGTAGTAATGGAGAGCTGATAACACTGATCAATAGTGTGCTATGTCAGGCTGTAGTAATGGAGCGCTGATAACACTGATCAATGCTGTGCTATGGCAAGCTGTAGTAATGGAGCGCTGATAACACTGATCAATGCTGTTCTATGGCAGGCTGTAGTAATGGAGCGCTGATAACACTGATCAATGCTTTTCTATGGCAGGCTGTAGTAATGGAGCGCTGATAACACTGATCAATGCTGTTCTATGGCAGGCTGTAGTAATGGAACGCTGAAAACACTGATCAAAGCTGTTCTATGGCAGGCTGTAGTAATGGAGCGCTGATAACACTGATCAATGCTTTGCTATGGCAGTCTGTAGTAATGGAGCGCTGATAACACTGATCAATGCTGTGCTATGGCAGTCTGTAGTAATGGAGCGCTGATAACACTGATCAATGCTGTGTTATGGCAGTCTGTAGTAATGGAGCACTGATAACACTGATCAATGCTGTGCTATGGCAGGCTGAAGTAATGGAGCGCTGATAACACTGATCAATGTTGTGCTATGGCAAGCTGTAGTAATGGAGCACTGATAACACTGATCAATGCTGTGCTATGGCAGGCTGTAGTAATGGAGTGCTGATAACACTGATCAATGCTGTGCTATGTCAGGCTGTAGTAATGGAGCACAGATAACACTGATCAATGCTGTGCTATGGCAAGCTGTAGTAATGGAGCACAGATAACACTGATCAATGCTGTGCTATGGCAGGCTGAAGTAATGGAGCGCTGATAACACTGATCAATGTTGTGCTATGGCAAGCTGTAGTAATGGAGCACAGATAACACTGATCAATGCTGTGCTATGGCAGGCTGTAGTAATGGAGCGTGATAACACTGATCAATGCTGTGCTATGTCAGGCTGTAGTAATGGAGAGCTGATAACACTGATCAATGCTGTGCTATGTCAGGCTGTAGTAATGGAGCGCTGATAACACTGATCAATGCTGTGCTATGGCAAGCTGTAGTAATGGAGCGCTGATAACACTGATCAATGCTGTGCTATGGCAGGCTGTAGTAATGGAGCGCTGATAACACTGATCAATGCTGTGTTATGTCAGGCTGTAGTAATGGAGCGCTGATAACACTGATCAATGCTGTCCTATGGCAGACTGTAGTAATGGAGAGCTGATAACACTGATCAATGCTGTGCTATGTCAGGCTGTAGTAATGGAGCACTGATAACACTGATCAATGCTGTGCTATGTCAGGCTGTAGTAATGGAGCGCCAATAACACTGATCAATGCTGTGCTATGTCAGGCTGTAGTAATGGAGCACTGATAACACTGATCAATGCTGTGCTATGTCAGGCTGTAGTAATGGAGCGCCGATAACACTGATCAATGCTGTGCTATGTCAGGCTGTAGTGATGGAGTGCTGTTATACCTGCAAAGTGTTAGAGCAACTCCATTTCATTGTGTAGATGGATAGGAGATAGATAGATATGAGATAGATAGATAGATAGATATACAGCAACAGAAGAATACAGCAGCACACTGCCAGCACAAGGATATAGATGAAACATGAATATGCAGATAAAACATGGAGACTATACAGCTATGGTGTAATAGATGCAAATGTGAAACTATGAAATAGTGAGGCACTTAGCTCGCAAATTTGTCTCCGCCGGCGGTCATATAGCTTGGACCGTCCCACCGCGATAAGGTGGCCTCATTGGGACGGACCCTACACTGTGAATATGCCTCTGTGTGAACAGTTCAGTAAGCATGGCAGGGTCTGGAACATCCAAGACACCTTATATACACCTGATAGAGGTGGGTGGGGTGCAAGGCCAACATGGAGGTAGCCACTCCCCCGTATGTGCAATACAGACAAAGAATAAGTCAGCCAGCACTTTAGTTGATACCAAACTAATATATGGACCTGGCCTACAGGTGCACGCTACTAGGCTAGATATACAGCAACAGAAGAATACAGCAGCACACTGCCAGCACAAAGATATAGGTGAAACATGTTGCACCTATATCTTTGTGCTGGCAGTGTGCTGCTGTATTCTTCTGTTGCTGTATATCTAGCCTAGTAGCGTGCACCTGTAGGCCAGGTCCATATATTAGTTTGGTATCAACTAAAGTGCTGGCTGACTTATTCTTTGTCTAGATAGATAGATAGATAGATAGATAGATAGATAGATAGATAGATATGAGATAGATAGATAGATGTGAGATAGATAGATAGATAGATATGAGATAGATAGATAGATATGAGATAGATAGATAGATATGAGATAGATAGATAGATATGAGATAGATAGACAGATATGAGATAGATAGATTTAGATAGATAGATATCTATCTCATATCTATCTATCTATCTCATATCCATCTATCTATCTATCTCATATCTATCTATCTATCTATCTATCTCATATCTATCTCCTATCTATCTATCTATCTCATATCTATCTATCTCATATCTATCTATCTATCTATCTCATATCTATCTCATATCTATCTATCTCATATCTATCTATCTATCTCATATCTATCTATCTCATATCTATCTCATATCTATCTATCTCATATCTATCTATCTATCTCATATCTATCTGTCTATGCTGTATATTTTAGTGAGATCACACACATCTGTATATTCCTCTTCTGCTCGGTGTAGATGTAGATTTTGTCTTTTTTCCGGTCGTATTATTTCGTCTTCTTCGTTCTATTTGTTTTGAAGGATTTTTGTGATTCTTTGATTCATTACGGGGACAGAAATATCTCCTGGACAATGGGAATCTTTCCACTCGACGGCTCCGGTTTAATTACTGAATGTGCGGATGCAATTAAAGAGGCCGATTTATTTTGTGCGCTGCGCGTATTAATATGACATTTCGGCAGCCAATAGGAAGCCGCCGCCGGAGAATATCACTTATATATATATATATATATATATATATAGAGAGAGAGAGAGAGAGAGCGAGAGAGAGAGAGATTTATTATTGCAAGAATAAATATTTGCAGACACGTGCAATCTATTGCATTTTCCTGAGGAGCAGAACCTGGATGGTGAAGGATGTGGGAACCTTTCTTCGCTTTTGCACTGTATGAATCTTAATCTATTTAGCTCGGTAGTTGCTTCACGCCAGTGGTCTCTAACTGTGGCCCCTCCAGATGTTGCAAAACTTAAACTCCCAGCATGCCTGGACAGCCAGTAGCTGTCCGGGTATGCTGGGAGTTGAAGTTTTGCAAAAGCTGCTGGGCCACAGTTTGAAGACCACTTCACTAAGGGATGAGAAGGAAGCCTTGATTTACCTTTCAGGGACAGTGTGCTTCTTCTGAAGGAGGCAGACAGACGTTTGGTGTTTGGGCATTCTGGGCGATGTAATTTAGCAAAATCTGCAGGAACACAGTTTGAAGACCACTGCAGTAAGAGATAAGATGAGACGGAAGCCTTGATTTGCCTTTCAGAGACCGTGTGCATCCTCTGGAGGAGGCAGAAAGACCTGTGGTGTCTGGGCATTCATGATGTTGGAGTTTTGCAAAAGCTGCAAGGCCGCAGTTTGAAGAATACTGAACTAAGGCCGTACCAATCAGAGGACCTGATGAAGAGGGGGTCCTACCCCTTGAAACGCATAGTCCACAGCTATTTTATTAAAAGGGGTACTCCGCCCCTAGACATCTTATCCCCTATCCAAAGGATAGGGGATAAGATATCAGATTGCCTGGGGGGTCCCACCTGTTACAGCTCCGGAAGCGCTGGAGGGTCTGGGAACGGAAGATCGTGATGTCACGACTCCGCCCCGTGCGACTTTATGCCCCGCTCCCTCAATGCAAGTCTATTTTTGGGTGTTCAGTGTTGTGTCCCAGCGGTCACGGACTATGGAGCGTGCATTCTACCTGTCCTCCTTATAGTTGGCTGTTTTTTGTTTTCTTTTGGTTGAGGCCACCCTGTTAAGTAGGTGGGTCCCTCAAAAGGCAGGGACCGTGGGACGGGTCTCTAGATTAGAGTGCACTCCCTCCTTTACCCTACATTCTGCACTAGTATAGGAATCCATCTTCACTAGTACGGGATCCGTAACATCTACGTTCCCTATGATTTTCCTCTATCCTGTCATCTTGGCTGCTCCTCAGTCCATGTCCCTGGGACTTACACTGGGACTTTTGTGGAGTGTGTTATCCACATTATTTCACATTCGTATGTCCACTCTTTTGTTTCATTCAGTTGTTACTAATTATAAAGGTTATGTTTTAAAATATTGGCATTTACCTAAATGTATCTCATTAGACAGAAATGCTTCTTTCTCCTGTTATCAAACCCAGCTTTCCTGTAGCTCAGCTTTGTGTCTGCAAGACAAGTAATACAAGTCTATGGAGGAGGGAGGAGGGAGCTCCAGACAAGTAATACAAGTCTATGGAGGAGGGAGGAGGGAGCTCCAGACAAGTAATACAAGTCTATGGAGGAGGGAGGAGGGAGCTCCAGACAAGTAATACAAGTCTATGGAGGGGGGAGGAGGGAGCTCCAGACAAGTAATACAAGTCTATGGAGGGGGAGGAGGGACCTCCAGACAAGTAATACAAGTCTATGGAGGAGGGAGGAGGGAGTTCCAGACAAGTAATACAAGTCTATGGAGGAGGGAGGAGGGAGTTCCAGACAAGTAATACAAGTCTATGGAGGGGGGAGGAGGGAGCTCCAGACAAGTAATACAAGTCTATGGAGGGGGAGGAGGGACCTCCAGACAAGTAATACAAGTCTATGGAGGGAGGAGGAGGGATCTCCAGACAAGTAATACAAGTCTATGGAGGAGGGAGGAGGGAGCTCCAGACAAGTAATACAAGTCTATGGAGGGGGGAGGAGGGAGCTTCAGACAAATAATACAAGTCTATGGAGGAGGGAGGAGGGAGCTCCAGACAAGTAATACAAGTCTATGGAGGGGGGAGGAGGGAGCTCCAGACAAGTAATACAAGTCTATGAAGGGGGAGGAGGGACCTCCAGACCAGTAATACAAGTCTATGGAGGAGGGAGGAGGGAGTTCCAGACAAGTAATACAAGTCTATGGAGGAGGGAGGAGGGAGTTCCAGACAAGTAATACAAGTCTATGGAGGGGGGAGGAGGGAGCTCCAGACAAGTAATACAAGTTTATGGAGGGGAGGAGGGAGCTCCAGACAAGTAATACAAGTCTATGGAGGGAGGAGGAGGGATCTCCAGACAAGTAATACAAGTCTATGGAGGGGGGAGGAGGGAGCTCCAGACAAGTAATACAAGTCTATGGAGGGGGGAGGAGGGATGTCCAGACAAGTAATACAAGTCTATGGAGGGAGGAGGAGGGAGCTCCAGACAAGTAATACAAGTCTATGGAGGGGGGAGGAGGGAGCTCCAGACAAGTAATACAAGTCTATGGAGGAAGGAGGAGGGATCTCCAGACAAGTAATACAAGTCTATGGAGGGGGAGGAGGGAGCTCCAAACAAGTAATACAAGTCTATGAAGGGGGAGGAGGGAGCACCAGACAAGTAATACAAGTCTATGGAGGGAGGAGGAGGGAACTCCAGACAAGTAATACAAGTCTAGGGAGGGGGGAGGAGGGAGCTCCAGACAAGCAATACAAGTCTATGGAGGGGGAGGAGGGAGCTCCAGACAAGTAATACAAGTCTATGGAGGGGGGGGAGGAGGGAGCTCCAGACAAGCAATACAAGTCTATGGAGGGGGGAGCTCCAGACATGTAATACAAGTCTATGGAGGGGGAGGAGGGAGCTCCAGACAAGTAATACAAGTCTATGGAGGGAGGAGGAGGGAGCTCCAGACAAGTAATACAAGTCTATGGAGGGGGAGGAGGGAGCTCCAGACAAGTAATACAAGTCTATGGAGGGGAGAGGAGGGAGCTTCAGACAAGTAATACAAGTCTATGGAGGGGGAGGAGGGAGCTTCAGACAAGTAATACAAGTCTATGGAGGGGGAGGAGGGAGCTCCAGACAAGTAATACAAGTCTATGGAGGGGGAGGAGGGAGCTCCAGACAAGTAATACAAGTCTATGGAGGGGGGAGGAGGGAGCTTCAGACAAGTAATACAAGTCTATGAAGGGGGAGGAGGGAGCACAAGACAAGTAATACAAGTCTATGGAGGGAGGAGGAGGGAACTCCAGACAAGTAATACAAGTCAAGGGAGGGGGGAGGAGGGAGCTCCAGACAAGCAATACAAGTCTATGGAGGGGGAGGAGGGAGCTCCAGACAAGTAATACAAGTCTATGGAGGGGGGAGGAGGGAGCTCCAGACAAGCAATACAAGTCTATGGAGGGGGAGGAGGGAGCTCCAGACAAGTAATACAAGTCTATGGAGGGGGAGGAGGGAGCTCCAGACAAGTAATACAAGTCTATGGAGGGAGGAGGAGGGAGCTCCAGACAAGTAATACAAGTCTATGGAGGGGGAGGAGGGAGCTCCAGACAAGTAATACAAGTCTATGGAGGGGAGAGGAGGGAGCTCCAGACAAGTAGTACAAGTCTATGGAGGGGGAGGAGGGAGCTTCAGACAAGTAATACAAGTCTATGGAGGGGGAGGAGGGAGCTCCAGACAAGTAATACAAGTCTATGGAGGGGGAGGAGGGAGCTCCAGACAAGTAATACAAGTCTATGAAGGGGGGAGGAGGGATCTCCAGACAAGTAATTCAAGTCTATGGAGGGGGAGGAGGGAGCTCCAGACAAGTAATACAAGTCTATGGAGGGGGGAGGAGGGAGCTCCAGACAAGTAATACAAGTCTATGGAGGGGGAGGAGGGAGCTCCAGACAAGTAATACAAGTCTATGGAGGGGGAGGGGGGAGCTCCAGACAATTAATACAAGTCTATGGAGGGGGAGGAGGGAGCTCCAGACAAGTAATACAAGTCTATGGAGGGGGAGGAGGGAGCTCCAGACAAGTAATACAAGTCTATGGAGGGGGAGGGGGGAGCTCCAGACAATTAATACAAGTCTATGGAGGGGGAGTAGGGAGCTCCAGACAAGTAATACAAGTCTATGGAGGGGGAGGAGGGAGCTCCAGACAAGTAATACAAGTCTATGGAGGGGGAGGGGGGAGCTCCAGACAATTAATACAAGTCTATGGAGGGGGAGGAGGGAGCTCCAGACAAGTAATACAAGTCTATGGAGGGGGAGGAGGGAGCTCCAGACAAGTAATACAAGTCTATGGAGGGGGAGGGGGGAGCTCCAGACAATTAATACAAGTCTATGGAGGGGGAGTAGGGAGCTCCAGACAAGTAATACAAGTCTATGGAGGGGGAGGAGGGAGCTCCAGACAAGTAATACAAGTC
The DNA here is from genome assembly GCF_029499605.1 of Hyla sarda. Taxonomy (NCBI): domain Eukaryota; kingdom Metazoa; phylum Chordata; class Amphibia; order Anura; family Hylidae; genus Hyla; species Hyla sarda. The sequence continues at coordinate 3,674,143 of NC_079200.1, forward strand.
TATGGAGGGGGAGGGGGGAGCTCCAGACAATTAATACAAGTCTATGGAGGGGGAGGAGGGAGCTCCAGACAAGTAATACAAGTCTATGGAGGGGGAGGAGGGAGCTCCAGACAAGTAATACAAGTCTATGGAGGGGGAGGGGGGAGCTCCAGACAATTAATACAAGTCTATGGAGGGGGAGGAGGGAGCTCCAGACAAGTCATACAAGTCTATGGAGGGGGAGGAGGGAGCTCCAGACAAATAATACAAGTCTATAGAGCGGGGAGGGGGAGCTCCAGACAAGTAATACAAGTCTATAGAGCGGGGAGGGGGAGCACAGCCCACCAGCTCTGGGAAACCTGCAGATTGCAGATGAAGCCTGCAGAGCAGAAATTAGAATAATCCCATATACAAGTTATACAATGACCAGGAACAGTCCTTGTACACATGGCCGTGTATCCTGAAGAGTCACCAGAAGAGACAGGTATCCTTTAAGGGAATAATTACTGACCACTCAGTTGCTGTGTTCATTCCATAATCTGGTTTGTAAAAACCCTCATTGGTCGCCATATTTTTTACGCCATATTTTCCCCCCACCTAGGCCCCCTATAGTTGCTGGTATTTCCTCCCTCTATGAGCGCTGATGCCGATGGGTAGATTCAATGTTTCAACCATTGGTAGAGGAGATCCCAGGCTACATAAAAGATACAGGACATCTTCTTGAGATCTTTGAAACAATTACCTGGCGCACGGGGTGGACATGGGTGACATGTGATGTGACATCATTGTCCGGGGCCCTTAGTTGGTTTCTGGACACATATTCGGGTTACTCCGGTGGTCTGCAGGAATTAACCGTCGAGGTGGTGGATTTTTTACTTACACACATTTTTGTTTGTTTGACGGCGATTTCTTCCTGCAGACCACCGGAGCTTCAATGGGGGCTAAATTCTCCCCCTCACTAGCAAATATCTTTATGTTGATGGGAGAGGGGGGCCCTATTCTCAACACCCAATAACCCTTTTGCTTCACAGATTTGTTGTTATGGCCGCTACATCGACGACCTCCTATTTATTTGGGGGTCCGATGTAGCAGCCATTAAAGGGGTACTCCGGTCCTGAGACATCTTATGCCGTGGTGGGGGGCGACCACAGGGCCGGAGTATCGTGACGCAGGGGCGGACACAGACAGCATAGGGCCCCTGTGCAAAGAACGTGCCTGCCCCCCCCCCCCCCCCCTTACATCAATTGTTCAGGTAGAAGATAAATATGAGATATGAGATAGATAGATAGATAGATATGAGATAGATAGATATGAGATAGATAGATAGATATGAGATAGATATGAGATAGATATGAGATAGATATGAGATAGATAGATATGAGATTGATAGATATGAGAAAGATAGATATGAGATAGATAGATATGAGATAGATAGATAGACATGAGATAGATAGATATTAGCTAGATAGATATGAGATGGATAGATATGAGATAGATATGAGATAGATATGAGATAGATAGATATGAGATAGATAGATATGAGATAGATATGAGATAGATAGATATGAGATAGATAGATAGATAGATATGAGATAGATATGAGATAGATAGATAGATATGAGATAGATATGAGAAAGATAGATATGAGATAGATATGAGATAGATATGAGATAGATATGAAATAGATAGATATGAGATAGATAGATAGATATGAGATAGAAAGATATGAAATAGATAGATAGATATTAGATAGATAGATAGATAGATAGATATGAGATAGATAGACAGATATGAGATGGATAGATATGAGATGGATATGAGATAGATAGATAGATATGAGATGGATAGATATGAGATGGATATGAGATAGATAGATAGATATGAGATAGATAGATATGAGATAGATAGATAGATATGAGATGGATAGATATGAGATGGATATGAGATAGATAGATAGATATGAGATAGATAGATGGATATGAGATAGATAGATAGAGATGAGATAGGTAGATATTTAGATAGATAGTAGTGTTGCTCGCGAATATTCGCAATTCGAATTTTATTCGCGAATATCGCTATATATTCGTAATTACGAATATTCGTTGTTTTTTTTTTGTTTTTTTTCACAGTACACATCACAGTGATCCCCCCTCTCTGCTTCCAGCTTATGTGGTGTAAGATGGCTCTAATACTACTGTGTGAGACTGGTGTGCGTATTTTCGCATATGCGAAAATTTGTACATGCTAATTTTCGCATGTGCGAATTTTCACTTATACTAATTTTCGTATATGCAAATTTTCGCATATGCGAAAATAAAATGAGATTATTACGAATATGCGAATATTCGCGAATATGATGAATATTCGTCCATATATTCGCGAATATTCGCGAATTCGAATATGGCCTATGCCGCTCAACACTAATAGATAGGAGATAGATAGATATCCAAAATAGTAATCCGCGGCACTCCAGGAGTAAGGTGCAGAATAAAAGTGCTTTATTCCATACTAATACAGAGCAACGTTTCAGCTGCCTGCGGCCTTTCTCAAGCATCATAGTAATGACAAACAGGAAGTATATAAAGGTGTACAAGTGATAAAAACATTATGAATATGCAATCAATACATAACATACACATACATAACTATAAAGTGTACAGCATAATAAGATACAGGGTCATACACCACTGTAATTTAAGACAAGCAGTGAGCAGTGTATTAAAAAGAGAAAATGCAGATCAAAGGCTGCAGAGCATTATAAAGATCGCCAAAGTGCATTAACAATCATAATTAATAAACATGTGCAAAGTTTAAAATAACAATCAAGTGGGTGGAACATGACGGCTGCACTCACCCCTATGTCCATAGTGCAGCCGTCATGTTCCGCCCACTTGATTACACCTCTCTCTCTCAAGGGGGCCCTTGGCCAGTGCCTGAGGGCCCATGTGTAGTGGCGGGCCCCTGTGCAGCTGAACATGCTGCACATGTGATTTGTCTGCCCCTGTCGTGACGTCACCCCCGCCCCCGCTATGCAAGTCTAGGGGAGGGGGCGTGATGGCCATCATGACTCCGCCCCCGTGTGATGTCACCCCCGCTATGCAAGTCTATGGGAGGGGGCGTGACGGCTGTCACACCCCCTCCCATAGACTTGCATAGCGGGGGGTGACGTCACACGGGGGCGGAGTTGTGACGTCACGATACTCCGGCCCCGTTTGTGAGCTGGCACCATGGCGTGCAGCCCAAACAGGTGGATGGCGAATACAAGATTGCGGGGGTCCCCAGTGGCGGGACCCCCGCGGTGAGACATTTTCTCCCCTATCCTTTGGATAGGGGATAAGATGTCTCAGGGCCGTAGTACCCCTTTAATGATTTTGCCCTTTATTTGAATACCAACCATGTTAATTTACACTTCACGGTGTCACCAGGTTCTACAGAATTGTCCTTTTTGGACCTTGTACTGGTGGGATGCAGTGAGACAGGCAAAGTCCTAACTAACACCTTCAGAAAATCTGGTGCAGCCAACTCTATATTACACCCAACATCGTACCATCCCCCCACATCCCTAAAAACTTGCCCATGGGTGAGATGACACATATAAGACGGAATTGCACCCTGGACGATGATTTCGAGAGAGAGGCATATGAGGTGTGCGTCTAATGGATTGGGGCTGTACGAAGTGGCAGGTTGATCGCGCTATGAATATTGCAAGGTCGAAGGATAGAAAAGAACTTGTCTCTACAGATAAGCCAGTCACCTAGGCTGATCTAAAAAAATTCTGCACGCAGTAGCCAACCCATTACTTTCATAACACAATATGGCACGGATTATAAAGATATCACGAAAATCATACATAAATATAAGCCATTAGTTACGGGAAATCTGAATGTCAAGTCAATCCTTAACAGGGGCCAAAAAAAGCACTTACCATTGGCCAATGACTCTCACCAAGTCGTTTTACATCAGATACCAAGAGCACTCCTACTTGGCTTCGGAGTGTTGGAACGTATAAATGCGGACATACTAGATGTATTTGTTGTGGCCTTATGTTAGCCTCGAAGGAGTTTCGTTCCTCTACTAGGGGAGATTTATATAGGATCAAGGAATATACTAATTGTTGTCAGGGTCCGGACTGGCGGCTGGTGAAGACACTGGAGGTGGATCCCCTGTACCAGAGAGGCGATGACGCGGGCCGTACTGGGGAATCGGTTCTAAGCAGTTACTGGTGTTCACCAGAGCCCGCCGCAAAGCAGGATGGACTTGCTGCGGCAGTAACTACCAGGTCGTGTTCCCCAGTAGCGACTCGACCTCTCTAGGCGCGGTACACAAGGACTAGACAGAGGCGAGGTCAGACGTAGCAGAAGGTCAGGGCAGGCAGCGAGGTTCGTAGTCAGGGGCAACAGCAGAAGGTCAAGGTACACAGGCTTGGGACACACTATAACGCTTTCTCAGGGCACAAGGCAACAAGATCCGGCAAGGAAAGGAAGGGGAAGTGGGTTTATATAGGTTAGGGAGTGATAGGAAGTGATTGGGCCAGGCACCAATTAGTGGTGCACTGACCCTTTAAATTTAAGCAAGTCGGCGCGCGCGCCCTAGGGAGTGGGGTCGCGCGCGCCGGGAGGAAGCAGACGGGGGCGAGAGGTGAGTGAGACGGGGCGCGATCCGAGGGCGGACATGAGCCGTACCTCGGATCGCGTCCCCTCCGGGGACCAGAGAGCAGCACTTGCGGTCGGCAATGCCGACCGGAGCGCTGCAGACAGAGGCACGCCGTGAGCGCTCCGGGGAGGCAGCGGGACCCGGAGCGCTCGGCTTGACAATTGTGATATATCTGGTGACATATTGGGACTGTAATGTACAGTACGTTGGGGGCACAACTTGCCCTTTGAAAGTACGTGTTAGAAAACATTTATCTGACGTTCGTCATTTCAGTTCCCGGCATGTCTCCATGATAAGCCAAGACTGTGCTGAAATCATGTCGGCAGCACTGCAAGGTATCGAGAGAGTTAGCGATCCCATTAGAGGTGGTGATCACAAACAGAAGCTCCTTGACAGAGAAGTCTTCTGGATCATGCCCCTTGACAGTAGGTGTCCTGCCGGAGTAAATTTGCACTCTCATTAAAGCAAATTTTTGCTGTTGCACTCCTTATGGTAAATAAAAAATATTTCTAATATACTTTGTTTAAAAAAAATGAAGTTTTCTATGTTTTATTTGTGCTTAAAAAAGCTCCAGAGCACATTTCCCCCAAAGTCCAAACACAGGAAGTGCAGCCTGGAGAGCCAAGGGGTGTGGGGTGTGGCCAACCAACAGCATATGGCAGTTAAGTGTGAGAGGAGCTATGATTGGATGAGGCTGGACCCCCCCCCCCCCTTAGCACTCCAGGCTGCACTTCCTGTGTTTAGACTTCGGGGGGAAATGTGCTCTGGAGCTTTTTTAAGCACAAATAAAACATAGAAAACTTCATTTTTTTAACCAAAGTATATTAGAAATAATTTTTACTGACCATAAGGAGCGCAATAGCAAAATTTTTTTTAATGAGAGTGCCCCTTTAAATAGAAGGCAGGATGTTATTCTTCACTATGTTCAAATAAATGTCACTCTCAAATTTCCCTTACAGAGGGGTATGTGCTGCTGTCGGGATGTTTTTGAATATATGCCGTTTTTTTCTGTGTTACAACTATTCACACTAGGTCACTTTGGCGCGTTATTTGTTTTGTTCACTTACATTCCTCTTCTCCTCGAACCATCTACTCTCACCTTTGCATCTATTTATTTATTCCTTCCATCCAGATATTCACGTCCATTACTTCTGTCTTTTGACACAATTGTACGTGTGCTTTTTTGATAGCAGCAATTAGTCTTCAATTTCACAATATCTACTGTACACGCGTTTAAAGGGGTACTCCGGTGGAAAATGTTTTTTTTTTTTTTTTACTCAACTGGTGACAAAAAGTTAAACAGATTTGTAAATTACTTCTATTAAAAAATCTTAATTCTTCCAGTACTTATTAACTGCTGAATACTATGCAGGAAATTCTTTTCTTTTTGGAACACAGTGCTCTCTGCTGACATCTCTGGCCATTTTAGGAACTGTCCAGAGCAGCATATGTTTGCTATGGGGATTTTCTCCTATTGTGGACAGTTCTTAAAATGGACAGAGGTGTCAGCAGAGAGCACTGTGCTCATGATGTCAGCAGCGAGCTCTGTGTTCCAAAAAGAAAATAATTTCCTCTGTAGTATTCAGCAGCTAATAAGTACTGGAAGGATTAAGATTTTTTAATAGAAGTAATTTACACATCTGTTTAAATCAACTGGTTCCAGAAAATTAAAGAAAAAAGTTTTCCACCGGAGTACCCCTTTAACTTTCCTGTCATCAGAATTCAAGTCGTTTTTATGTTAATGAGCTTTTTATCATTTTACTTGTGTTTATAGTCATGTTTTGCCTTGTTAAGAGCAGTCAGCATGTTACCTTTGTATTTTTGAGAATGATGTATCTGGATTTTAGGGAATGTGTTATGACTCGTTTTACTTTCTACTTATAGGTTATAGGGAGGTTTCAAACCAAATTAATGAAAATCCTGTCTGTGATGGTTTTTTTTTTATAAGCGAGAACCATACGGTACCTGTTTTAAGTGTGTAGGTGCTAAGAAAGTCGAAAACAGAGCACTCACCCAGTACGTGTCCTCAAAGGTTGGCTGGTCCCCGAGCAGGGTCTTCGGCAGGGAGGAAGCGGTAGATGAAACGGCGGGAGCTCTGACACCGGCCACGGTCCGTATCCTTCCAACGGGCACTTCGTCAGGCCTTACGGCCCGTTGGCACGATAGGGACCGCGGCCGGCGCATGAGCTCCCCCCCGTTCCATCTACCGCCTCCCCACCAAAGACCCTGCTGGGGATCAGCCAACCTTTCAGGAAACGTACTGGGTGAGTGCTCCGTTTTTGGAGACCAGCCAACCTTTGAGGACAGGTACCGGGTGAGTGCTCCTTTTCAATTTTCTTGGCACCTACGAAGCGCCCGTTGGTGCGATACAGACCGTGGCCGGCATCTGAGCTCCCGCCGTTCCATCTACCGCCTCCCTGCCGAACACCCTGCTCAGGGACCAGCCAACCTTTAAGGACACGTACCGGGTGAGTGCTCCGTTTTCGATTTTCTTGGCACCTACAAAGCGCCCGTTTGTGCAATAGGGACCGTTGCCGGCGTCTGAGCTCCCCCCCCCCCCCCCCGTTCCATCTACTGCCTCCCTGCCGAAGACCCTGCTCAGGGACCAGCCAACCTTTGAGGACACGTACCGGGTGAGTGCTCCGTTTTCGATTTTCTTGGCACCTACACATTTGGAATATTCTCTGTTTCTGTGTAGCACCTCCTAGGATCTGAATTGGGACATATATGCTCCATCTCCACCCATTGTCCACATACTAACAATGTTGCATTTATAGCAGTAGCACATTCAGTGCCAATTCATTTCTGCCTCTCTCTTTTTTTTGGTCGTCACATTTACATACCTGTTTTAATCTTTGTAAGTTGGCTTGTACTTATGTGTTCGGGTGGGAGGTGTTATCCATCCACACACTAATTAGACTCGCCGCCATAAAAGCAACCCAAGGAACACAGTCTATGTATCAGTACAACTAAGATCACTGAGACGATAGAAACGCGTCGCTGCTTGTCCATGTGATTTGCTGTATACCAATAAAGATCGCACCTGCATTTGAGCTCCCGCGCTGGACATTTGTTCTTCTTGTATACAGTGTACGGTGAAGTCCGCACCGGTCCGTGACGCAGTTAGCTAACGGGGGTGAGTTGGACTTTTTCTTCTATCTCCAATATTTTTTATGATGTCGTCTTTACTGAAGATCACTAAATGCATTTTTCTTTAAATATTGTTAGTGCTGACATTCTGTCCTGGGTTCGGCCGCATGTCGAGGTTTGTAGTCACAGACCAGACTGAGCGCGAGCAGGATATCTTCTCCATCAGACCTGACCATTTCCTGAGTATGAGGTGTAAGGTGCAGCAGATTGTAGAGCGTCACATAGGACGGTTTGAATGTAGAGATAGAAATCTACTAGTGACTGCACTAGATATAAATATAACAACATCCGTGAGGGTATAAGGGGCGTGTAGTATATATAACACAGACATGAATATATGTGGGGCATGTAATATACAAGAATATAAAACAATTAAAAGGGGTAAATATATGGAGGGCATGTAATATATATAACACAGACATGAATATATGTGGTGCACGTAATATACAAGAATATAAAACAACTAAAAGGGGTAAATATATGGAGGGCATGTAATATACAAGAATATAAAACAACTAAAAGAGGTAAATATATGGAGGGCATGTAGTATATATTAAAAATACATTTACCATCCATTTTGGAAATAAAGATTTGAAAAAGAAAAAGTTCTCTATCATGGAGAGGAGGAATCTATTAGGCTCCAGCTGAAGTCTTTGTGATGTTCCTACAACATGTGGCTCCGGTTCCTCGGTTCCGCTCCTCATCTTACTCACCTCCTCTGGTAGTAACTTTACCAACTACCGACCAACGTCATAATAGCTAAAAATTAGCAATGAGCACATGTCAGGGTTGGGAGATTCTAGCTACACATTCTTTGGTGGTAAAATGTGGAATAAGGTTAAAGATGTAGATGAGATGAGAGAACGGCCCGGGTAGGGCTCCCGCCTGGCTCCCCTCTCGGGCTTCCATAGACGAGGGACTTCTTCGAAAAGGTCCCCTGTTGAGTGTAAATGACCCTCTATAATGGACGGTACCTGCCAGAGTCCTCCAGCTTGTGGAACTGCTGCTTGGACTTAGTGGCCCAGGGATGGTGCAGTCTGAGGACATGGAACTCTACCTGCCCCGGATGAGAACAGGGGAGCCAATATTATTTGTTCCAGCGATGTGGGCGAGAACCTGGCGAGGTTTGTCTCCAGTGCAGGTGGCCAAAACTAGGTCCCCTTTAAAAGCAACTGACTCCTTCATGCACAAGTATCTGTCAGAGCCCTCACACATACATGAATTTTCTCCTGCTTTTTCTCTGTCTCCACTTTCTGTTCCTCTTCTTCCTTCTTCTCTTCTTCCTCCTCCCCTTCTTTCTTCCTTTCCTCCTCCTAAACTAGGTCCCCTCTTCCTTCTCCTCTTCTTCCTCCTCCTCCTTTTCTTCCTCCCCCTACCCTTCTTTTTTCCTTTCCTCCTCAACCTCTTCCTTTTTCTTCTCCTCCTCTTTCTCTTTCTCCTCCTCCTCTTCTTTCTTCCTTTTCCCTGCCTTCTCTCCCTCTTTCTCCTCCTCCTCTTCATTCTTCCTTTTTCCCTCCTCCTCTTCCTCTTTCTCCTCTTCTTCCTTCCTTTTCCTCATCCTGCTCTTCCTTTTTCTCCTCCTCCTCTTCCTCTTTCTCCTCCTCCTCTTCCTCTTTCTCCTCTTCCTTTTTCTCCTCCTCCTCTTCCTCTTTCTCCTCCTCTTCCTTTTTCTCCTTCTCTTCCTCCTCCTCTTTCTCCTCTTCCTCTTTCTCCTCTTCCTTTTTCTCCTCCTCCTCTTCCTTTCAGAGAAAAGAAGATGGAAGACAAGACCATATTCCCTTGTTCTTGTTTGTCTCACCGCTGTTGTCATGTTGGCCTCATCCACCAGACTTTACACAGATATAATGAGACACCAATCGGAACTGTTCCCAGCAGATGATGTCAGAGTGTACCCCAAATGTGATCGATTGTCCTTGAGTCGGGGGTATGGACATAGAAGATGATGCAACGTTTTCCTATAATTGTCTATTTTGTAGCTTCCACAGTAATCAGGGCTCTAAAAACTGTTTTTCTGGCATAATGGGGAGAAAGTAGGCGGAAAGAGGGCAAATGGGCCGGGGCATTAGTGGGTTTTAGTCTCAGGCCGTGCCCCAGAGGAGAGACCAGACCACATGTCCTGTTTCTTATCACTGTAACAATTCCTGGTACAATTCATTTTATAGTTATACAAAACTTATCAGTCTTTTGGAGGGTTAGAAAATACATTTATGCCCTAATAATCTAGTTTGCACTTATGGAAATATAGAAGCATAGAATGTGTCAGCAGATAAGAACCATTCGCCCATCTAGTCTGCCCAATAATCTGATCCTATCAATAGTCCCTCATATCTTATATGAAGGATAGCCTTATACCTATCTCTATCTTATATGAAGGATAGCCTTATACCTATCCTTATCTTATATGAAGGATAGCCTTATACCTATCCCTATCTTATATGAAGGATAGCCTTATGTCTATCTCTATCTTATATGAAGGATAGCCTTATACCTATCCCTATCTTATATGAAGGATAGCCTTATACCTATCTCTATCTTATATGAAGGATATCCTTATACCTATCTCTATCTTATATGAAGGATAGCCTTATGCCTATCTCTATCTTATATGAAGGATAGCCTTATACCTATCCCTATCTTATATGAAGGATAGCCTTATACCTATCTCTATCTTATATGAAGGATAGCCATATACCTATCTCTATCTTATATGAAGGATAGCCGTATTCCTATCTCTATCTTATATGAAGGATAGCCTTATACCTATCTCTATCTTATATGAAGGATAGCCTTATACCTGTCCCTATCTTATATGAAGGATAGCCTTATACCTATCCCTATCTTATATGAAGGATAGACTTATACCTATCTCTATCTTATATGAAGGATAGCCATATACCTATCTCTATCTTATATGAAGGAAAGCCTTATGCCTATCTCTATCTTATATGAAGGATAACCTTATGCCTATCTCTATCTTATATGAAGGATAGCCTTATACCTATCTCTATCTTATATGAAGGAGCCTTATACCTATCTCTATCTTATATGAAGGATAGCCTTATGCCTATCTCTATCTTATATGAAGGATAGCCTTATGCCTATCTCTATCTTATATGAAGGATAACCTTATGCCTATCTCTATCTTATATGAAGGATAGCCTTATACCTATCTCTATCTTATATGAAGGAGCCTTATACCTATCTCTATCTTATATGAAGGATAGCCTTATGCCTATCTCTATCTTATATGAAGGATAGCCTTATACCTATCTCTATCTTATATGAAGGATATCCTTATACCTATCTCTATCTTATATGAAGGATAGTCTTATACTTATCCCTATCTTATATGAAGGATAGCCTTATATCTATCTCTATCTTATATAAAGGATAGCCTTATACCTATCCCTATCTTATATGAAGGATAGCCTTATACCTATCTCTATCTTATATGAAGGATAGCCTTATGCCTATCTCTATCTTATATGAAGGATAGCCTTATACCTATCCCTATCTTATATGAAGAATAGCCTTATACCTATCTCTATCTTATATGAAGGATAGCCTTATACCTATCCCTATCTTATATGAAGGATAGCCTTATGCCTATCTCTATCTTATATGAAGGATAGCCTTATACCTATCTCTATCTTGTATGAAGGATATCCTTATGCCTATCTGTATCTTATATGAAGGATAGCCTTATACCTATCCCTATCTTATATGAAGGATAGTCTTATACTTATCCCTATCTTATATGAAGGATAGCCTTATACCTATCCCTATCTTATATGAAGGATAGTCTTATACTTATCCCATGCATGTTTAAACTCCTTCACTGTATTTGCAGCGACCTCTTCTGCAGGAAGGCTATTCCATGCATCCACTACTGTCCACATGTTTGGCGGCCATCTTAGGATTCTAACATGGTTAGGGGCCAACTTTGTTTCTGTAATTTTGCTCTCTAATCCTTAAAACCACAACAATTGGTGTAGTCGGCAGGATTACCCCCATAAATAGTGCAATGAACAGGATTACAACCCCAGAACCAGGAACGGTTACAAAAGCAAATCAATAACTGATGGTCTTCCCTGGCAGATTAGCTAGGTTATAGTCCTCATCGACTTCCTTCTTATACAGGTGTCCCTCTTACTCTAGGAACCCAGCACCCAGTATGAAGAGTGTTGGTGCCCCCACTGCCCAGGCTGTCCACCGGCTATAGTCCTCATCGACTTCCTTCTTATACAGGTGTCCCTCTTCCTCTAGGAACCCAGCACCCAGTATGAAGAGTGTTGGTGCCCCCACTGCCCAGGCTGTCCACCGGTTATAGTCCTCATCGACTTCCTTCTTATACAGGTGTCCCTCTTCCTCTAGGAACCCAGCACCCAGTATGAAGAGTGTTGGTGCCCCCTCTGGCCAAGCTGTCCATCGGCTATAGTCCTCATCGACTTCCTTCTTATACAGGTGTCCCTCTTCATCTAGGAACCCAGCACCCAGTATGAAGAGTGTTGGTGCCCCCACTGCCCAGGCTGTCTACCGGTTATAGTCCTCATCGACTTCCTTCTTATACAGGTGCCCCTCTTCATCTAGGAACCCAGCACCCAGTATGAAGGGTGTTGGTGCCCCCACTGCCCAGGCTGTCCATCGGCTATAGTCCTCATCGACTTCCTTCTTATACAGGTGTCCCTCTTCATCTAGGAACCCAGCACCCAGTATGAAGAGTGTTGGTGCCCCCTCTGGCCAAGCTGTCCCTGAACTCATCACCTCTACGTTGTAGGTAACTTATAGGGGTTCTCTGCCTGTAGACATCTTATCCCCTATCCAAAGAGCACCAGGTGCAGCGCCAGAGGCTCATGATGTCACGTCCACACCCCGCTCGTAACGTCACAGCCACGCCCCCTCAATGCAAGTCTATGGAAGGGGGCGTCGCAAGCCTCCACCCTGCATCGCTTGTCATTCGGCACGGAGCCAAATTCGCTCCGTGCACCGGATGTCTGGGGTGCCGCAGCCAAGATCGTGGGGGTCCCCAATGGCGGGACCAGACATTTTATCCCCTATCCATAAGATGTCTAGGGGTGGAGTACCCCTTTAAATAACAGAAGCCACACCTTCCCCACAGACTGTACCATTCTCACCTAGACTAGGGGAATTTCCCTATAAATGTTCCTACCGCCCATGGGGGATCAACACATTTGCCTTTGTAATATGTTACATAATAATACAGGAACGTGATGGAATAAAACAACAACATAGCAGCAACTACATCCCAGCGTTACCGCAGAGTATTGTGCATTTTGAGGACAGATCATTGCTCCTGACACTCCATATACAGGTGTAACGTTAAATTAGGAGGCAGCACCATATGCTGAGTGCGTCCCGGACAATAGATGATTGTACCATTGTGCAGGCGGCACAATATTATTATAGGCAAATAATAGCGCTCGGTCTACGACATTCACAATCCTTGGCTTCAGGTGCCACCCAATGTCAGGAGAAGGTCAATCGCGTGTTCACGGAACAGAAGGGAATACACAAGGCACAAGGAGCTCAACCAGACGTAAACAAGATCAAGTCAGGACCATAGATAGGACCATAAATGAGTGATAACATATTCTGCACCTCACATAGTTATAGCCATGGTGTCCATCATCCTGTCACATGACTTTCACGTTAAAGGGGTTATCCACCATAAGGTGACTTAAAGGGGTACTCCGGTGGTAAACTGTTTTTTTTTTCTTCTTTAAATTACCTGGTGCCAGAAAGTTAAACAGATTTGTAAACTTTTTTTTATTTAAAAATCTTAATCCTTCCAGTACTTATCAGCTGCTGTATGCTCCACAGGAAGTTGTGTAGTTCTTTTCTGTCTGACCACAGTGCTCTCTGTTGACACCTCTGTCCATGTCAGGAACTGTCCAGAACAGGAGAGGTTTGCTATGGGGATTTCCTCCTGCTCTGGACAGTTCCTGACATGGACAGAGGTGTGAGCAGAGAGCACTGTGGTCAGACAGAAAAGAAATTCAAAAAGAAAACAACTTCCTCTGTAGTATATAGCAGCTGATAAGTATTGGAAGGTTTAAGATTTTTATATAGAAGTAATTTACAAACTTTCTGGCACCAGTTGATTTAGAAAAAAAAAATTCCACCGGAGTACCCCTTTAACTAGGTACCTGCCAGACAGTAATTCACATGCTTAGGAAGGATTTGCGCTTGTCTTGGGGATAAATGGCTATGTTGTAAGATTACCATAATGCTTTGGCTATCTTTTTGTGAAATGGCTATTTCCTGTTGGAGTTCGTTCCCTTAAACTATAAGTCCCATGATTCCTTGTTTGTAAGTGTGAGGTCACTTTTCTCTCTCCCACACATCAGCCACCCCACCCATTGAAACACACCTGTGCTACCATCCATGGAATAGACCGGTGTATTCTTAAGGGTGCGTCCAAAACTAAATTTCCCTGCAGAATGATCTCCCCTCCCACCCAGCGGTCCCTCCATCCATTGAAGCACAGACAGGCTCCCTCTGAACACCCGACTAGTGATGTAATGTCTCGGACCACACTGCAATCTGGGAACACCTGTGACGACACACATTATGTATGCTGTTTAAATTAAAATTTGGGGCAAAAATCACACAAGAATTGTGAGACCACCATAAAACACAGGCACAGACACTATATAATGAGCTACACTACCTTTACAGCCCCTTTAACATAGTCAAATAAGAAAAAGAAAATCCAGAAATACCCCTTTAATTCAATGTGACGGCTCCTTCAAACTTTCTCCAAAAATGTTCTTGCGCTACAGTGAATGAGCTGATGGGTGTCCAAGGGGTTAAAAGCGAATGATATGTGTAAATCCTATTAAAAGACGGTCTATTGATCAATCTGAAATCTATCTATCATGTAATTAACCAGAAATAGTGGTGAGCACTTAATTAGGACGGTGATAATGCGGAGGGACCCTGGGCACTGAACTGGACCTTAATAGCAAACTAATTAGATATCGATGTGTTGGTGTAATTGGGGTCCGGGACTATGTAAAATACACGGTCAGCGCTGAGGATCCCCGGCAAAGGAGGAAGATAAGAAATAAATGAAGCTTTCAGCTTCGTTGTCTTATTGCTCTTTAATTACGACCTAAAACATTACATAATAGTCAAAGCTAATGATAACCACACAACATAGGACAAGAAGCATTTTTGGGCACAAAGAACCCCGTGAAGAACATACGTTGGAGAATTTAACCTGTCTGACACAATGTATACAAATCCAATGTACGTTTCGCACGCCTTGCTTCGTCAGGGGGTGAACTTCTTGTCCTATGTTGTGTGGATACTCTTCTAGGTACACCCCCTGATGAAGCATGGCAAGAGAAAGATACGTTGGGATTTGTATATATTGTGTCATACGTGTTAAATTCTCCCACGTATGCACCCAAAAATTCTTATTGTCCTATGTTGTGTGGTTACTCTTCCAGGTATTCTTTTAGTATCATTTGATCTGCCTTGTTTCTTTTTGGGTTTCTTTACCACACCTTGGATCTATTTACATCGACCTGCCATATGTTTGCCCTGCTGTTACTTCTGTGAGTGCATATTGATATATTTTTTTTATATGTATACATACCCCAACCTATGTTTCGCTCGCCTTGCTTCATCAGGGGGCATTTGGATTTGTATATATTGTGTCAGACGGGTTAAATTCTCCCACATATGCACCCAAAAATTCTTATTGTCCTATGTTGGGTGGTTACTCTTCTAGGTATTCTTTTAGTATCATTTAACCTTCCCCCGTTTCTAAAGCAATTGTCGCACAAAAAGTCACACGGATCAATTATGGGACATTTTGTGCAACATAGAAAAAAAGCCATTAAAAAAGCTTTCTAAATGTCTGGATAAATCCCCCCCCTAACTGTTCAGTTCAGCCACTGTGACATCTCCTCCGCTCAAAGTGACAACAAGTACCATCTGACCCTTGCCCAACCACCGTGTCCACCTCGAGGGTCACCATACTACCAGGACAACCAGGCTTGTATTTAGAGCTTGTATTTACAGCATGTGTATGCCCCTACACACTGGGAAGAGCACACTGCGCTTCCCTAACATGGAAAGTGGTAAGTAGCTATGCACAGCATCACCACTTAACTCCTTGGGAGCCAGACAGTAAGCAGCAATCTACACAGATTGCAGTTTACTGTCCCCCTGCCTCCACCCCCACCAGATGGGCTTAGGGCTCTGTTCCATCTAAGTGAAGAGTGGGTAAAGTGGTGATGCATTGGATTACCACTTAAAGAGTAGTGTTGCTCGCGAATATTCGCAATTCGAATTTTATTAGCGAATATCGCATATTCGCGAATTCGCGAATATTCGCGAATATAGCGCTATATATTCGTAATTACGAATATTCTTTTTTTTTTTTTTTTTTTTTTCTTCACAGTACACATCACAGTGATCATCCCTCTCTGCTTCCAGCTTGTGTGGTGTAAAGAAGGCTGTAATACTACTGTGTGAGACCGGTGTGAGAATTTTCGCATATGCGAATTTTTGCTTATACTAATTTTTTTATACGTAAATTTTCGCATATGTAAATTTTCGCGCGTGTGAATATTCGCATATGCGAAAATAAAACGAGAATATTATGAATATGCGAATATTCGCGAATATGACGAATATTCGTCCATATATTCGCGAATATTCGCGAATTCGAATATGGCCTATGCCGCTCAACACTATTAAAGAGGTACTCTTACCTTCCTCATTATCATGGCGGCTACTATAACATAGCTTTGCTGCCCAGTGCTTCGGATAAGCAGCAAAGCTGGAGCTTTGGATCAGTGGTCATTTGACAGCACCTCACTAAATATTGGCTCCGGGCAGTGGGCCAAGGACATTGACACTTAAAGGGGTACTCCGCTGGAAAACTTTTTTTTCTTAATCAACTGGTGCCGGAAAGTTAAACAGATGTGTAAATTACTTCTATTAAAAAAATTGTACTCCTTCCAGTACTTATCAGCTGCTGTATACTCCACAGGAAGTTGTGTAGCTCTTTTCTGTCTGACCACAACACTCTCTGCTGACACCTCTGTCTGTTTTAGGAACTGTCCATAGTAGGAGCAAATCCCCATAGCAAATCTCTCCTGCTCTGGACAATTCCTGAAATGAACAGAGGTGTCAGCAGAGAGCACTGTGGTCAGAATGGAAAGAACTACACAACTTGTGGAGCATACAGCAGCTGATAAGTACTGGAAGGATTACGATTTTTAAATAGAAGTAATATACAAATCTGCTTAACTTTCTGGCACCAGTTAATTTAAAAAATATATATATTTTGCACTGGAGTACCCCTTTAAGTCCTAAGGGGCCAGGCAATGCCCATTCACATAAGTACCCAGTGCCCGAAAAAACTCTCAGTCTCTATGCGGATTCTCCATAAAGACTGTAGGACCCGCGCGGTCACATGGGCCTCATTATTTACCGCGGATTTTCTCTCTGATCTCGACATCTTGTTTATGATGAACGTTCGGGAGGAAAACGTTATTTTACAATTCAAATTGTCTCAATGTTATCGATGTTACCGCGGAAAAGTCAGCAAAATATTGGACTCTGAATTTTATATTTGTTCTTTGAATAGAAGAAAAGAACTTTTTTTTTTTTTTTTTTTTACCTTTTCACTGACAGAAATATCCGAAATGTGCAGCGTCGGCATTCGGGGTGAAGTCTGACAACAATGAAATAATTCTCCGCATTCTCACTATCCCTGGAAATAAGATATTTGATGCGGTGGATGGAATATAATCGCACAGTCCACATTTATTTAGCATCACGTAGATCCGGTGTATCGGGGTGGGGGGGGGGGGGTTGGCGATTATAATTGTTTGGCAGAGGCGACCGGCAGAACTGCGCATTTTCCTAATTTCAGATATATCTATGGGGCACTGAATGTGGAAATCTTTGGTATCATTATCCTCCTTATTTTTCTATCTCCCCGTTTATGGTGGGCCGCATGGTGATAATAACTACCTTGGTGCCCCACATAGTAATAGTGCCCCGCTGATAATAGAAACCCCAAATAGTAATGGTTCCCCTTTTAGACCTTACATAGTAATAGTTTTTCTCTTAGTGCCTCTACACAGTAATAAGAACCCCCCATTCTTTAAAAATGTTCCCCTTTGTGGCCCCACACTTTTTTGTCCTCATATAGTAATACATTTTAGTTTTTGGGGTTTTTGTGTTTCCCATAAGTGCTCACCCTTTTAAACCCATTCACTTACATGCGTTATCATTCACACACACTTTCTGCTCTCTGCTGCCACCTCTGGTGGACGACATTATGGTAATTAACCTTCTAGAGTTCACCAGAATCCTCAAAAATCTTCTAGTAAGTGTTGTCCTAGGCACTGTTGGTGCTCATTTCCCCTATTGTTAAAGGGGTACACCGCTGCCCTAGCGTATGGAAACATTTTGTTCCAAATGCTTGGTGTGAGTGGTGGGGGTCGTGACGTCACACCACACCCCCTCAATGCAAGTCTTTGAGAGGGGGCCGCCAGGCCCCCTCTCATAGACTTGCATTGAGGGGGTGTGGCATGACATCATGAGGGGTGTGGCCGCCTCCCGCACCCAACATTATACACGAACACCAGGTGCTGCACAGAGATCGTGGGGGTCCCAGAGCTGGGACCCCTGCGATCAGACATCTTATCCCCTATTCTTTGGATAGGGGATAATATATCTAGGAGCAGAGTACCCCCTTAAATGGGCCCTGTCAGAAATGTAAAAGTGCTGAGGCCAAAAAGTTACATTTTTGTCTTATTTTACCAAAGTACCTTCTTCCACATGTTTTATGTGTCCCCCACAGGGAAAACTCCAAACAGGATTTCATGAGGTCACATTCTTCTTGCCCCTCTTCAGATTTGGGGAGGACATGACTAATAGTCGTCCTGTGGGCAGATTCGCTCACCTCAGCTGTTAATCTTCAGCTCCCCGATGGTCCCCATAGGACTCTTGGTTGCTGCTCTGATAATTCTCTCCTTGCCTGGCTTGTCAGTTTGGGTAGATGGCCTTGTAGGTTTGCAGTTTTGCCATATTCTTTCCATTTTCTGATGATGGCGTCAAGGATGGGTGCAGATGAGGCTTAAAATGTGCGTGACTGCTGCTGTATACTGCTGAGTGTTGACATAAAGAAATATACACCAGACAAAATGTTGGTATAAAACTCTTTCTCAGCAAGAAACTCAAGAACTGTTCCCAAGTGTTCTCAGAGAGTTCTGTTAAATCCACGGAAGTACATACATTTTTACATTTGACAAAAAAGGGGAGGTTAGTTATCACGTCAAAATCATCATGTTACATTTTGATTGGTTATTTGAGATTTGTGTCTGTATATATTAGGATATTTAAGCATCTATTTCTTTCTTGACCAAAGTTCACTTATGCGGCTCCCTCACTCTCATACTGGAAAATCCCAGATCTTTGTCCTTCTATACAATCTGTATCTTCTTCAAATATTTTGTCTTATATTTGCCTTGGACTTCTCTACATGTTGTCCTGATATAACCAGAGATTATACCAGGACAACATGCACCGTACTGTATCTGATAAGTCACATTACGCAGACAAACCACTAATACGGTATTTCTTCTGCTGCTTTTCGTTGGTTTAATTCCTTGACTTTGTTCTTTTCTTCTTTGTCGATGACATTTTCCACTGTCTCGGTTTATTTAATCAATTGTTTCTACCTCTCTGCTTGTTTTCCAGCACAGCACGCCAATCACTCACTATACAGATGGGAGAAACTTATTTTAAAGGGGGACTCCAATGCCCCACTGTCCGGAACATTTTGTTTGGAACGCTGGGTGCGAGCTGTGAGGGTCGTGACATCATGGCCATGCCCCTAATGACGTCACGCTACACCCCTTAATGCAAGTCTATGACCCTCGCAGCTCGTACTCAGCATTCGGAACAAAATGTTCCGGACAGTAAGGAATTGGTGTCCCCCTTTAAAATAAGTTTCTGCTATCTGCCACGCCCCCTCCCATAGACTTGCATTGAGGGGGCGTAGCGTTACGAGGGGGCATGGCCTTGACGTCATGACACCGGTAGCCTGCACCCAGCGTTTGGAACAAAATTTTCTGGATGCTGGGGCAGTGGAATACTCCTTTAAGTTAATTTTAACCCGAACATTTTAAATTGGCCTCAAGCGAGTAGATCACATAGAGGGTAGCAGACAGGATTGGCATTTTGGTGTTTTATTCGGGTGTAGACTCATGCTGGACCATAAGTATAAGGTATAAGGCTATCCTTCATATAAGATAGAGATAGGTATAAGGCTATCCTTCATATAAGATAGAGATAGGTATAAGGCTATCCTTCATATAAGATAGACATAGGTATAAGCCTATCCTTCATATAAGATAGGGATAGGTATAAGGCTATCCTTCATATAAGATAGAGATAGGTATAAGGCTATCCTTCATATAAGATAGACATAGGTATAAGCCTATCCTTCATATAAGATAGGGATAGGTATAAGGCTATCCTTCATATAAGATAGAGATAGGTATAAGGCTATCTTTCATATAAGATAGAGATAGGTATAAGGCTATCCTTCATATAAGATAGAGATAGGTATAAGGCTATCCTTCATATAAGATAGAGATAGGTATAAGTCTATCCTTCATATAAGATAGAGATAGGTATAAAGCTATCCTTCATATAAGATAGAGATAGGTATAAGGCTATCCTTCATATAAGATAGAGATAGGTATAAGGCTATCCTTCATACAAGATAGAGATAGGTATAAGGCTATCCTTCATATAAGATAGAGATAGGTATAAGGCTATCCTTCATATAAGATAGAGATAGGTATAAGGCTATCCTTCATATAAGATAGAGATAGGTATAAGTCTATCCTTCATATAAGATAGAGATAGGTATAAAGCTATCCTTCATATAAGATAGAGATAGGTATAAGGCTATCCTTCATATAAGATAGAGATAGGTATAAGTCTATCCTTCATATAAGATAGAGATAGGTATAAGGCTATCTTTCATATAAGATAGGGATAGATATAAGGCTATCCTTCATATAAGATAGAGATAGGTATAAGGCTATCCTTCATATAAGATAGGGATAGGTATAAGGCTATCCTTCATATAAGATAGGGATAGGTATAAGGCTATCCTTCATATAAGATAGAAGTAGGCATAATGCTATCCTTCATATATGATAGGGATAGGTATAAGGCTATCCTTCATATAAGATAGAGGTAGCATAATGCTATCCTTCATATATGATAGGGATAGGTATAAGGCTATCCTTCATATAAGATAGGGATAGGTATAAGGCTATTCTTCATATAAGATAGAGATAGGTATAAGGCTATCCTTCATATAAGATAGGGATAGGTATAAGGCTATCCTTCATATAAGATAGGGATAGGTATAAGGCTATCCTTCATATAAGATAGAGATAGGTATAAGGCTATCCTTCATATAAGATAGAGATAGGCATAAGGCTATTCTTCATATAAGATAGAGATAGGTATAAGGCTATCCTTCATATAAGATAGGGATAGGTATAAGGCTATCCTTCATATAAGATAGGGATAGGTATAAGGCTATCCTTCATATAAGATAGGGATAGTTATAAGGCTATCCTTCATATAAGATAGAGATAGGTATAAGGCTATCCTTCATATAAGATAGAGATAGGTATAAGGCTATCCTTCATATAAGATAGGGATAAGCATAAGGCTATCCTTCATATAAGATAGGGATAGGTATAAGGCTATCCTTCATATAAGATAGGGATAGGTATAAGGCTATCCTTCATATAAGATAGGGCTAGGTATAAGGCTATCCTTCATATAAGATAAAGATAAGTATAAGGCTATCCTTCATATAAGATAGGGATAGGTATAAGGCTATCCTTCATAATAGATAGGGCCAGGGACTATTCATAGTATGCAGAATATTGGGCAGACTAGATGGGCTGAATGGTTCTTATCTGCGACACATAATATGTTACTATATAAACCCACCGCAATGTAAATATATAAGTTGCGTTATAATTTAATATATAATATTTTTAAATATAGTAAAATGGGAAATTAGAAAAAAACTACCAAAAATGTAATAAAATAAATAAATGTATAATTATAATAATAATAATAATTATTATTATTATTAGTATTAGTAGTAGTATTAGTAGTAGTAGTAGTAATAATAATAATAATAAATAAATAAATAAAAATGTTTGACATAAAAACTCGATGTAAACGATAGAAAACTCATTCAAGTGCATAGAACAAATAATAATAAGACATTATATTATAGTTCAGGAGGAGGAGAGGGATTATATTATATTATACACATATATTATATATACATTATTATATTATATTATACACATATATTATATATACATTATTATATTATATTATAGTTCAGGAGGAGGAGAGGGATTATATTATATTATACACATATATTATATATACATTATTATATTATATTATACACATATATTATATATACATTATTATATTATATTATACACATATATTATATATACATTATTATATTATATTATACACATATATTATATATACATTATTATATTATATTATACACATATATTATATATACATTATTATATTATATTATACACATATATTATTTATACATTATTATATTATATTATAGTTCAGGAGGAGGAGAGGGATTATATTATATTATACACATATATTATATATACATTATTATATTATATTATACACATATATTATATATACATTATTATATTATATTATACACATATATTATATATACATTATTATATTATATTATACACATATATTATATATACATTATTATATTATATTATACACATATATTATATATACATTATTATATTATATTATACACATATATTATATATACATTATTATATTATATTATACACATATATTATATATACATTATTATATTATATTATACACATATATTATATATACATTATTATATTATATTATACACATATATTATATATACATTATTATATTATATTATACACATATATTATATATACATTATTATATTATATTATACACATATATTATATATACATTATTATATTATATTATAGTTCAGGAGGAGGAGAGGGATTATAGTATATTATACACATATATTATATATACATTATTATATTATATTATACACATATATTATATATACATTATTATATTATATTATACACATATATTATATATACATTATTATATTATATTATACACATATATTATATATACATTATTATATTATATTATAGTTCAGGAGGAGAAGAGGGATTATATTATATTATACACATATATTATATATACATTATTATATTATATTATACACATATATTATATATACATTATTATATTATATTATACACATATATTATATATACATTATTATATTATATTATACACATATATTATATATACATTATTATATTATATTATACACATATATTATATATACATTATTATATTATATTATACAGATCATTTCTGGAGCTTTCCGTTAATTGAGACAAAATAAACTAACAGGGGAGGCCATAGAGAGCGATGGAGACCGGAACATCTGGCTGACTGTATGGAGGGAACGTACCGATACCGGGAAAGGATAAGACAGGAAGAGAAGCATCTGCCGCCTCCACCTCAATCTGCGCAGCAGGTACCGGGCACAGATGTTCTATGTTCCGAGCCCAGGAGATCCATGGATGGAGGAGGCTGGAAATGCTTCTTCTTATAGACAACTACTGCTCCTCTGTTGTGGAGTAGGCTGCTCTTCCTCGATTTCTCATCGTGAGTTCTGTACTAGATGAAGTTTAAAGTGGTACTCCGCTGGAAAGCATTTTTATTTTATTTTTTTTAAATCAACTGGTTCTAGAAAGTTAAACAGATCTGTAAATTACTTCTATTTAAAAATCTTACTCCCTCCAGTACTTATCAGCTGCTGTATGCTCAACAGGAAGTTGTGTAGTTCTTTCCAGTCTGACCACAGTGCTCTCTGCTGCCACCTCTGTCCATGTCAGGAACTGTCCAGAGCAGGAACAAATTACCATGGTAAACCTCTCCTGCTCTGGACAGTTCCTGACATGGACAAAAGTGGCAGTAGAGAGCACTGTGGTCAGATTGGAAAGAAATACACAACTTCCTGTGGATTATACAGCAGTTTATAAGTACTGGAAGGATTAAAATTCATAAATAGAAGTAAATTACAAATCTGTTTAACTTTCTGGAACCAGTTGATAAAAAAAAAAAAAAAAAAAAAGAATAATAATAAATTATTCCACCGGAGTACTCCTTTAACCTTTCACATTTCAACCTACCTGCAAGCAGTGAGATAGTTTTGTAGGCTTTGGGCCAATTCACATGGCAAAATTTCCACTTGCGAAATTCTGCCTCAATTTAAAGTCCATAGACTTCTATGGGATTCCACACTCCCATTCACACTTCTGAATTTCCGCTTGTGGAATGGAAGTGCAGAATCCTGTAGAAGTCTATGGGCTTTAATTTGAAGCAGAAATTCTGCCGTGTGAATAGAACCTTTGACTTTCCATTTTCTATTAAAGAACCCTTTATGGGCACTGTCTTTAACCCCTTAAGGACTCAGGGTTTTTCCGTTTTTGCACTTTCGTTTTTTCCTCCTTACCTTTTAAAAATCATAACCCTTTCAATTTTCCACCTAAAAATCCATATTATGGCTTATTTTTTGTGTCACCAATTCTACTTTGCAGTGACATCAGTCATTTTACCCAAAAATGCACGGCGAAACGGAAAAAAAATCATTGTGCGACAAAATTGAAGAAAAAACACCATTTTGTAAATTTGGGGGCTTCCATTTCTACGCAGTGCATATTTCGGTAACAATTACACCTTATCATTATTCTGTAGGTCCATACGGTTAAAATGATACCCTACTTATATAGGTTTGATTTTGTCGCACTTCTAGAAAAAATCATAACTACATGCAGGAAAATTTATACATTTACAAATGTCCTCTTCTGACCCCTATAACTTTTTTATTTTTCCACGTACAGGGCGGTATGAGGACTCATTTTTTGCGCCGTGATCTGAAGTTTTTATCGGTATGATTTTTGTTTTAATCGGACTTTTTGATCACTTTTTATTCATTTTTTAATGGTATAAAAAGTGACCAAAAATATGCTTTTTTTATTTTGAAATTTTTTGGCGCATACGCCATTGAGCGTTCGGCTTAATTAATGATATATTTTTATAGTTCGGACATTTACGCACGCGGCGATACCACATATGTTCATTTTTTTTTTTTTTTACACTGTTTTACTTTTTTTATGGGAAAAGGGGGGTGATTCAAACTTTTTTTAGGGAAGGGGTTAAATGACCTTTATTAACACTTTTTTTAAACTTTTTTTTTGCAGTGTTATAGGTCCCATAGGGACCTATAACACTGCACACACTGATCTCTTATACTGATCATTGTTATCCCATAGGGACCTATAACACTGCACACACTGATCTCTTATACTGATCATTATTATTCCATAGGGACCTATAACACTGCACACACTGATCTCCTATACTGATCATTGTTATCCCATTGGGACCTATAACACTGCACACACTGATCTCTTATACTGATCATTGTTATCCCATAGGGACCTTTAACACTGCACACACTGATCTCCTATGCTGATCACTGGCGTGTATTAACACGCCTGTGATCACTGTTATCGGCGCTTGACTGCTCCTGCCTGGATCTCAGGCACGGAGCAGTCATTCGTCGATCGGACACCGAGGAGGCAGGTAAGGGCCCTCCCGGTGTCCTGTAAGCTGTTCAGGACGCCATGATTTCACCGCGGCGGTCCCGAACAGCCCGACTGAGCAGCCGGGTCACTTTTACTTTCACTTTATAAGCGGCGGTCAGCTTTGACCGCCGCTTCTAAAGGGTTAATACCACACATCGCCGCGATCGGCGATGTGTGGTATTAGCCGCGGGTCCCGGCCGTTGATGAGTGTCGGGACCGACGCGATATGATGCGGGATCGCGGCGCAATCCCGCTTCATATCGCGGGAGCCAGCGCAGGACGTAAATATATGTCCTGCGTCGTTAAGGGGTTAAACGAATTTTTGCCATTACACTCCTTATGGTAATTTATAAATCTTTTTAATGTACTTTGGTAAAAGAAAAAAAAAGAAGTTTTCTTTGTTTTATTTGTGCTTAAAAAAGCTGCCACTAGGTGTCTCTCTACTTGTCAGACCACATTTCCCCCCATCTCTTGCACAGACTTTGGACTCCTGCTGATCTGGTTGAAGTCCAAACACAGGAAATGCTGAGGGGTGTGTGTGCAGCCTTTGCCAATCATAGCTCATCTCACACTGAACTGTTCTGGGCTGTGTGTAGCAGAGTGAGGGAGGAAGTTCTCCCCTGTATGGCTTCAGATGATGTCACGCCTGCTGGGGAACGCCCCTTCCCAGTCTGTGAACCTGACTGAGACTGAGCAGAAAATATAGAACAAAATCAAGGTAGAAAAATAAAAAATAATAAAAATAAAGTCCGGGGGTGGTTTATCATAATGGGGCAGTGACCTGGGGGGATTATAACATTTAACAAGATCATGAGAGGTTCTCTTTTAAAGCCATTCCTTTCTAATACCTTGTGAGCAGGGACCTGCACAGACATTTTTGGGGGCAGGGGCTGAAATAAAAAAGGCCACTTATTTATATAAATGCCCACATAATGATGCCAGACTGACCAGGACACTTATAGGAGGGACGTGAAAAGGGCAAGTGCTCGAGCCCCCTTTCTAGTCAACGTGTGCCCGTCCTTGGTTGCGAGGATCTGTTGGCACCTAAGGTAGAGGTCAAAATGCACCATCTCAGCTTTAGCTCCTAAGATGGATCATGATACTGTAGCTGTATAAGGACAATAATTAACCCATCAATCCTGAGGCAAACAATGAAGTAACATTTGGACTACTGCACTAGATGACTGATGCCTTGGTCACGTGATCCTCCCTGAGATAATGGTTGCGGGAGAAGTCCCTAGTCCAGCCTCCTTCTCCCAGAAGAAGGGATGGACCCAACCAGTTATTGCCAGTATAGGAAACCTCTCCTAGCCCTGTCCTCACTGGGCCTACAAACACCTAGGCCACATGTAAAGTCATTGTACCTGTCCACGCTGTGAGGATAAAGTTCTTCAAGTCTTCATCTCCAAAAAGGAAGAGTGTCAGAGTAGTGCACCAAGGCTGGACAAGAGTTCCTCCGCAATACACTACACCTACAGAATAAAGAGAACATGTCATTTTAACCGAAAGGGGCACACTGTGTAGAAATGACAACCCCCCCCCAAATGTTGCAAAACTTCTTATTTTGTTTCAATATTGCTCCTCAAATAGTTTTTTCAGGAGGATTATAACATTTTACAAGATCATGAGAGGTACCCTTTAAAAGCAAATAAAGAGTTTTTTTTAATTTATATCAACTGGCTCCAGAAAGTCAAACAGATTTGTAAATTACTTCTATGAAGAAAAAAAATCTTATTCCTTACAATAATTATCAGCTGCTGATGTTGAGTCTTTTTTTTCTGTCTGGAAACAGTGCTCTCTGCTGACATCTCTGCTTGTCTCAGGAACTGCACAGAGAAGAAGAGGTTTGCTATGGGGATTTGCTTCTACTCTGGACAGTTCCCGAGACACATGTCATCAGAGAGCACTTAGACAGAAAAGAACAACTCAACTTCAGCAGCTCATAAGTACTGAAAAAATGAAGATTTTTTTAATAGAAGTAATTTACAAATCTGTTTAACTTTCTGGAGCCAGTTGATATATAAAATGTTTTTTTCCTGGATAACCCCTTTAAAAGCTTGTAGTGCGGGTGACATCCGCTCCTTTGGATAGAAAATGAGATGTATAAGGCCGGAATGCCCCTTTATTCCCAAACACACCCCTGTGTCATTAGACCAGGTTTACACACTGTATTTTTTTCTGGCATTTTTGGGGGATATCTACCACTGCAGATTTTGAGCCAAAGCCAAAATTGTACTCAAGAGGGATGGGAGATATAACGGAAGGTCCTATACTTCTTCCTACTGCATCCACTTCTGACTCCTATTTATTGCCAAGGGACAAGGTAAGTGCCCCTGCCACTGCCATCTGGTACCATAAAGAATTCACAGTCCTGGTCTGATCATTCCCGAATGAAGCCCCAGGACAGAACATTTCCACCACCGTACACATTATATCTGATCCATCTTGGCCATTTGTCCTCTTTGGGTTTTCCTAGAAATCTTTTGGCCAAATGACTCAACAACTGGCCGTGTCCATCCAGAGAAAACCGTTCCGTTCCAGGAGTTGTGGTGCTTGTTTGGATGTTCATGGGCCGGTTGGTCACCACCAGATCTACTGTCTGAATGGAGCTCAAATAAAGTTACCTCAGATGTCATCACTGATAGAACTTAATTGGGGCATCTTCTTAAAGGGACTCCGTCATCAGTATCACCCACACTAACCTGTTGTGCAGGCTTGTAGTGCCGGTGACACCGATCAAAACGATACTTACCTTATTCCGATCCGTCACTGCGTTCCACTTTTATTTCACTTTTTTGTGTTATGCTAATGAGCTGCTTGGGGCATGGGCGGAGCTGTGCGCGCTTCCCCGGGTATGGTGATGTCACTGCTGCTGGGTCGGTGCTCCGCCCGACTTATCAATATTCATATTCTCCCCTCCCTGCTCGCTCAGTGGTGCCGGTTAGGGTGACATCTGTGTTGGCCCTCCCCCGGTTCATCAATATTCATATTCCCGCCCCCCTCCCTGCTTGCTCTCTCTTTGACACAGCGGCGCATGCTGATCTACCATCGGTGACTACTGCAACGGCCTTGATTACCTTAGGTGGCTATGAACAGCGCGGAGATCTTGTATCTTGTTAAAGGGGTACTCCGCTGGAAAACATCATTTTTCTATTTTAAATCAAATGATGCCAGAAAGTTGAACAGATTTGTAAATCACTTCTATTTTTTTTCAAAAATTAACCCTTCCAGTACTTATCAGCTACTGTATGCTACAGAGGAAGTTGTGCAGTTCTTTCCATTCTGACCACAGTGCTCTCTACTGACACCTCTGTCCATGTCAGGAACTGTCCAGAGGCAGGAGAGGTTTGCTACAGGGATTTCCTCCTGCTCTGGACAGTTCCTGACATGGACAGAGGTGTCAGAAGAGAGCACTGTGGTCAGAATGGAAAGAACTACACAACTTCCTGTGGAGCATACAGCAGCTGATAAGTACTGGAAGGATTAAATTTTTTTAAATAGAAGAAATTTACAAATCTGTTTAACTTTCAGGCACCGGTTGATTAAAAAAATAAAATAATAAAAAAAAACATGTTCTCCAGCAGAGTACCCCTTTAAGCAGGAACCAATGTGAATATGGTCCAAAAAAAAAAAAAAAAAAGACCACTGTCAACCGTCGGTAATGTTTAAATTAAAAAAAATTTTCTCTTCAAATTTGGTAACACAATGTATCATGGGGCTGATCTGACCTTATTCATATTACATTTTTTTCTTGAAGAGAGGTTGAAAGGACACCTTTCGAGGGGACATTTTGTCCTATTTTTGTGGCTTTTTGCTTAGTTTTGTGATCAGTAATTTCTCGCCTGCTGCAGCCCCCGGAGGTTTCCACTAACCTATCCAGATCACCGTCTGCGGTTATTTTATTTACATCAGGTTTTTTCGCAAACACCCTCGCAATAAAAATGGAGCAGCACGTCCACTAAGACGGTTCTCACAGACCGCGACTTTTTATGACGCTGCGGGAAACCGAGGAGCATTGAAAGGTTAGGTGACTACTCATACGGGATAATGTATAGTGTTATTAGAGGCGGTGGTATATGAGGGTCATAGCGTTGTATGTATGGATATACGTGTTATTTTACACCCTACATTATCTATAGATTCATTTCTTAATATTTTATTAAAGTGGTGAAAGGTCAAAGGTCATATAAAGGTCATACTCTGCCGAAATACATCTTATCCCAGCGGCAGGACCCCCGCAATCTCCGGGCTGGCAGCTTGGAGCTTCCGCCTTTGTGACGTCACGCACCCTCCATTCATGTCTATGGGAGAAGGCGTGACGGCTACTACGTAGCCATCACGTCTCCTCCCATAGACATGAATGGAGGGGGCGTGTCTGTAGTCGCCAGTCATCCTGCATGGAGCGGAGTTTGCTTCGTGCACGGATGACTAGGGTGCCGCGCCAGAGATCGCGGGGGTCCCCAGCTGGTGCTCAGCTGGTCATGGTCCTCTGAAAGAATGCTATACCGGCTAGGAGATGGTGTAGGTTTCGCCTTCGATTGGGTGCCGCGCTAGAGATCGCGGGGGTCCCCAGCTGGTGCTCAGCTGGTCATGGTCCTCTGAAAGAATGCTATACCGGCTAGGAGATGGTGTAGGTTTCGCCTTCGATTGGGTGCCGCGCTAGAGATCGCGGGGGTCCCCAGCTGGGGCTCAGCTGGTCATGGTCCTCTGAAAGAATGCTATACCGGCTAGGAGATGGTGTAGGTTTCGCCTTCGATTTATGGATGAGTAAATCCGGTCAGCACAGGAGGCTGCACCACTTTTATACTAAGATGCGGCCACCTAAACCCAAAAAGTCACATATTTGATGAGCCGCAGCAGTTCCATAGGGAAGGTGGTGATGGGATGCACTATTACTGCCACAGAGGTCCTAGCGCGGCTTAGCGCTGAGGTCTCCAGGGTATTCCGACCTCTAGTGATGCTGCCTTTGACCACTAGAGGCCGGAAACAATGACTATGGGGAAACCAAGGTGAATATGGGGTTTTTCCTTGGCGGGTGGGGGGGGGGGGGAGCTAACTACAGGGGGCTGTATACAGGGGGAAGTTACCTACAGGGCCAAGCTATTTACAGTAGGGCTTTAGGGGCAAGATTACTACAGGGGTCTTATACACTGGGGAGAAGCTACCTACAGGGTGCAAGCTAACTAAAGTGGAGCCCTACCTACTACCTACATATCGATCAGACCTACAGGGGACAAACTGCATACTGTTTGTTTGAGAGGGGGAGGGAAAACCTACTGGGACCCCTCATGATCTTGTGAACAGAGTTAGTGCGCTCCCATCTATATTCCCCGATCTCACAGACAATAAATTGACTGGTATTCCAGTTCGGGAAGTCCAGTTCTGGAGATCGGGAGGAGGTCCCTGTAGTCAAACCTCTTCATACATCTACCCTGGGAATAGGGCATAAGTGTCTATGATGGTGTAACCCCTTTAAGCGTCTTTTAGTGGTGGATGCAGACTGGCTGAAGCAGGCCCAGACTGGGACCAAAAAAAGACCCCGGCGGTGAAGAGATGTGGTCTCCATATAGATGGCTGTATAATGTACACTCCCCCTCCCGAAGGAGTTAACTAGCGCTGCTCAGCAGCACTAATTATGGGAGTTCTGCAGCCAAATTCACTTATCCCCTATCCGCAGGACAGGGGATAAGTGTCTGATCATGAGGGATCCGAATGCTGGGACCCCAGCGATCTCCTGTACGGGGGCCAAGCTCTGCTGCAGCTCTCCCGTGCAGGAGGCGTGTTGGCTGCCGCATGACGCCACAGCCGACACTCCCCTTCCATCTATTTCTATAGGAGAGGTGAAGATGTCGCTTTAGTGCATCCCCGCCACTCCCATAGAGCTGTATGGAGGGAGCATGACGTCGACCCCAGTGAGCCGCAGCAAAGCCGGTTCCCCGTACGGGAGATCACGGGGGGTCCCAGCAGTTGGACCCCCAAGATCAGACACTTATACCCTATGCTGCGGATAGGGGCTAAGTGTCTAAGACAGCAGCACTCCTTTAACTCCTTCCTTGCTGGGCTGACCTGTACTCGTTGTGATGTTGTAAGTGTTGCCGCTGGCTGTGAGTTATGATTAATAGCTTATGTAACAACTTACTATGTGACAAATGTTAAGCAAAAAAGAAGAATAGAATTAACGTAAAGAGGCTGTGCAATTATGAGAAGGGCAGTGTTTTCCAAACGGTGTGCCTCCAGCTGTTGAAAAATTACAACTCCCGGCATTCCCAGACACCCAAAGGCCTGTCTGCCTCCTCTAGAGGATCTACACTGTCCCTGAAAGGTAAATCAAGGCTTCCCTCTTACCTCTTATCTCCTACCTCTTATCTCTTAGTGCAGTGGTTAAACTGTAATCCTCCAGCTGTTGCAAAACTATATCTCCCAGCATGCCCAGACAGCCTTGGATGATCGGGCATGCTGGGAATTGTAGTTTTACAACTCCTGAAGGGTCACATGTCATTCATTTGGAAAGCTTGACTTAAATAATTAAACTTAAAGCGCACCTGCCATATAATAATGATGGACCTATATGTTCCTCACTAGGTCATGCAGATTATTTACATATGTTTTTTTATGTGTCTTACTTCTGTATTTGCCTCATAAATCCCTCTGTTCCGCTGCTCACTCATTCTGACATTCAGTGCTCAGGAAGAGGTGTGTCCAAGGCAAGCACTGAGCCTGCCCTCACTTACCATGCATTCACTTCCTCCTGACACTGCTGTGCTGTGTCTCTTCATCCAATCACTGCAGTCTGCTTTGTAACCCCTTCCTCTCTGTTTTCATGCTGCAGTCTGATAGGACAGGAGTGAGCACAGATTAGTTCTAGTCCCGCCCTCACTTCCTGGACTCTGTCCCTGCCTGTGCTTCAGCTGGGACAAAGATGATGCTGCAGCGGACAGGATTATGTTCTGGATGGTATGGGGACCCCTAGTGGTCTTTTTTTATAAGCCAAGATTTCTTTAAAGAAAAAAACATATACATTTTTATAAAGTATATTAGAAAGGTGAATGTTTTTCCAACATATTCAGCATATAAAATGTTTTTGATTCTGACAGCGCCCATTTAAAAAATATTATTGGAGAAAAACAATGGAAAACTTACTCTTTATTTGACTTCTACAATAATAATAATAATGATAATAATAATAATGATAATAATAAATAAAAAATTTTATTTGGAAGAAATTCCCCAAAACAAATATTTCCAGATAATAAGATATTCAGAGCTCGGTTCCTCTCACACATTTCTTCGATAAGAAAACCTAAATGATGTCACGTGTGGGAGGGGTCTCCTTATGGGCGCGCACCACCCGACAGATGGACCCGGCGATATCACTGGCAGTAATTGCTGCTGGCAGGATTTATGCCTCGTAATTACATCATGTAACGCGAGAAAATTCAACATGTCACCCGGCAGATAAATATTTAAGGGCGACTTGTTTCACAAACAAATCCCGGTTTCGCTTTCTTGACAAATTAGTATTTATTCCTGCAGAGGGAATCTGCGTATTCATTAAGTGCAGGGAGAAGATAACGTGATCCGGGGATATGCTTCATCAGGGACAACTGTAAATCCTGTAAAAAAAAAATGTGTCTACTGCTTATGGCTGTTTATATCTCTACCTCTGTTTTTTTTTTTTTTCTCAAACTCCCAGCATGCCTGGACAGCCAAAAGCCTGTCTGCCTCCTTCAGAGGATCCACACTGTCCCTGAAAGGTAAATGAAGGCTTCCCTCTCATTTCTTAGTGCAATGGTCAAACTGCGGCCCTTCAGCCCCCAGTATGCCCGGAGAGCCAAAGGCCTGTCTACCTTCTCATAAGGATCCACACTGTCACTCAAAGGTAAATTCAGGCTTCTTTCTTATCTTGTTCCTTAGTGCAGTAGTCACACTGTCCGGGCATGCTGGGAGTTGTAATTTTGGAATAGCTGGAGGCACCCTGGTTGGGAAATGCTGCCCTATGGTCTGGAAAATCTGGTCATGGCTCTTGGTAGATGATAATTGAGTTTATTATGGCCAAGATATGGTACAATTGCCCCAGATTGTAATTATTGTGCAGTTTGCTGGCATTATACTGCTGCTCACTGGACGGTGACTACTTCTGCTGATGGAAACAAGGACTAAGTTGTCAGCCTCCAAATAAAGAGGGGACACGAATGACTGTAACACACGGAGAGATGAGGGGACACTAATGACTGACACACAGGGGGGTACATGAAGGGCAGTAATGACTATGACACATGGGGTGATGAGAGGACACTAATGATTGTGACACAAGTAGAGATGAGGGGACAGAAATGACCGTGACACTCAAATGAGGGGACACTAATGACTAACACACAGGGGGAGATGATGGGACATGAATAACTGTGATACGGAGAGATGAGGGGACACCAAAAACTGTGACACAGGGAGAGATGAGGGGACACCAATAACTGTGACACAGGGGGAGATGAGGGGACACTAATGAGTGTGACATATTGGGAGATGAGGGGACACTAATGAGTGTGACACATTGGGAGATGAGGGGACACTAATGAGTGTGACACACCAGGAAGGTGAGGGGGGACACTAATGACTGACACACGGGGAGATGAGGGGACACTAACACAAGGAGAGATATAGCGGGGGGGGGGGGGGGGGATATGGTTTTGGTAAATAAAACTGAGCAAAAACAGTGGAAAGTTCAATAACTTCCAATGACCTTAATTTGCTGGAGTTCCCCTTTAACAGCCGGTGAAAGTTTCTAACATTAGGGATTTGGTGCCTTCCAAAGACTTTTAATGAATTATTGGCAGTCAATGTTATTTGCCAATTAAGAAAAATAAGATGCAGAATGAGATAAGACAGAAGACGCGTTCGGGCGCCCTGGCAACCGGCAATCTGGCGGTATAATGGGGGGGGGGGGGGGGCAGAGGGTCCTCGTAGCCTTACAAGCTATATTCAGAAATGAAGCGGGGATGAAAAGCTTTCTCCATGTGGGTCACCGGCTCACGGACCCATCTGATGTTCCTACAGACACCAAGCATTCTCCTCAGAGCTGCACTTCCTCCCATTATTCTGCATCAGCGAAAACGGGGGAGCGGGGACTTTTAACATTTACAAACATTTACCAAAAAAATTCTCAGGGGGTGTGGTCTGGAGAACATCATTTATAAAAAAATTTATTTCATATATTTTTATTTTACTATCTATATTATAAAATAATCCTGTAGTTCCCATTCTGGCCACTAGGGTTAAAACTAAACTGAGACTTCCTGTTCTGTACAGGTCACTTCCTGGCAATGTCCTTCTTATCAGGTGACACTATAGATTATAGAGGTGCACCCAATAGATGTTACTCACATCTCAGTCTCCCCATCCTCTATAACAGTGTTTCCTAACCAGAGTGCCTCCAGATGTCGGAAAACTACAACTCCCAGCATGCCCGGACAACCGTTGGCTGTCTGGGTATGCTGGGAGTCGTAGTTTTGCAACAGCATGCAGTTTAAAGACCGCTGCACTAAAGGATAAGATGACAGGGAAACCTTTATTTTCCTTTAAGGGACAGTGTGGATGCTCTAAAAGGAAGTAGACAAGCCTATGGCTGTCTGGGCGTACTGCAAGTTGCATATTTGCCACAGCTGGAGGCACTCTGGTTGGGAAATAAAGGCATGCTGGGAGTTGTAGTTTTAGCTGCAGTTTGGAGACCACTGCACTAAGAGATAAGATGAGAGGGAAACCTTGATTTACCTTTCAGGGACAGTGTGGATCCTCTGGAGGAGTCAGACATGCCTTTGGTTGTCCGAGCATGATGGGAGTTGTAGTTTTGCAACAGCTGGAGAGCTGCAGTTTGAAGTCCACTGCACTAAATGATAAAATGACAGGGAAGCCTTAATTTACCTTTAAGGAACAGTGTGAATCCTCTAGAGGAGTTAGACAAGCCTATGGCATGCTGGAAGTTGTAGTTTTGCAACGGCTGCAGTTTGGAGACCACTGCACTAAGAGAGTAGATGAGAGGGAAGCCTTGATTTACCTTTCAGGGAAAGTGTGGATGCTCTAGAGGAAGCAGACAGGCCTTTGGCGGTCCGAGCATGCTGGGATTTGCAGTTTTGCAATAGCTAGAGGCACACTGGTTGGGAAAAACTGTTCAAGAATGAAATCTGAGGTCACAGTAGTTGCTGTCACCTATGCCCATGGGTCCTGCAGTAAAGCATATCTCTAAATGCTGTAAAAAAAAAAAATCCTGTTCTGTACAGATCACTTCCCGGCAGTCTCCTCCTTATCAGGCATACAGTGACACTAGTTTATAGATAACAGAGGTACGCACAATAAATATTACTCACAGATCAGCCTCCCCCTCCATGTGGAATGACCGAGGGTCACAGAGAATGCCCAGTAATGTTTCCAATTCATGTGAATGAGACATCTCCTGTATAGTCTATTGTTATCTATGTACATGCGGCTTGCAGTAAAACATATCTCTAAATGCTGTATATGCTGAATATTTCTATTTGTGACTTTCTTATTTTTAAATTGAATTTCAACATTCCATTATTTGATATATTTTATATTACATTACAATAATTCTATATTGCAGTGTATTATACCTGTCAGTGATAGCATCATAGACCATCGGACCCGGACCAGGATTCAAAATGGCTGACAAATATTCCAACGGTTAAAGGGAATGTATCACCAAGGTTTATTTTTCCTCTGTAGAGTCAGATACAGAAATATGTTGTTTTTTTTGTTTTTTGTTTTCCTCAATTAGTTTATATTTTCTGATTGTAGTTTTTGGTTATTCCCTTTTTGTAGGACGGGTGTCTGGGCTCGATCTGTTACCTGTTTCTAGGTCAGAGTCCCCGTCCTCGGGATGATGTGGGGCCCTTACAGTCAGACCCGGTGCACTAGGACACCCATTCATGTCTATAGGGGTGACACCTAAAAATCTAATCTAAAAATCACATTACAGAGGCTGAAAATTACAAAAAAGAAAATGTATTTCAATGTTGTTCCCATGATGTCACTCTCACCCAAATATATGGTCACCCCCATAGACTGCAATGGATGATGGGATTGATATCCGATAGATATAGGTGCTACCGGCCCTGGTATCCGGGGCCAACACATTGAGGACGCAACGATTTTTCATTTCTGCGTTTTCCTCCATTTTTGTGAGACCCATAGGGGGCTTGTTTTTTGCGCCACCCTCTGTACTCTTTGTTTCGGTCATTTTACCAAAAATCTGAGGCAAAAAAATAAGGAAAAATCTATTATTTGTAGGACAAAAAAAATATATATCACTTTATGGTTAAAACGACACATTTCCTTTATTCTGTTGGTCCAATCCATTACCACGATTTATATAGGTTTTGTTTTATTTTACTACTTTTTAAAGAATAAAATATTTTTGTAAGAAAATGAATATGCTTAAAGAAGAAGTATCATGGACAACAACGTATTCCCGCGTGGGGGGGTGATGGTCCAAGCACTGGGGCCCCTAACAATCTCCTGTACGGAGCCCCAGCTCTCCTCCACAACGGCGCGTCACGACCCCTCTATATAGCTCTATGGGAGAGCAAAGGATTTCCAAACAGATTTTCCACAGGGCTATATGCAGGAGACGTGTCGGCCCCCGCTACTTCATCGTGCCATAGAACAGCATTGATCAGTGTTATCGGCGCTACATTACTACAGCCTGCCATAGAACAGCATTGATCAGTGTTATCGGCGCTCAATTACTACAGCCTTCCATAGAACAGCATTGACCAGTGTTATCTGCACTCCATTACTACAGCCTGCCATGGAACAGCATTGACCAGTGTTATCGGCGCTCCATTACTACAGGTTGCCATAGAACAGCATTGATCAGTGTTATCAGCGCTCCATTACTACAGCCTGCCATAGAACAGTATTGATCAGTGTTATCTGCGCTCCATTACTACAGCCTGCCATGGAACAGCATTGATCAGTGTTATCGGCGCTCCATTACTACAGCCTGTCATAAAACAGCATTGATCAGTGTTATTGGTGCTCCATTACTACAGCCTGCCATAGAACAGCATTGATCAGTGTTATCGGCGCTCAATTACTACAGCCTGCCATAGAACAGCATTGATCAGTGTTATCTGCACTCCATTACTACAGCCTGCTATAGAACAGCATTGATCAGTGTTATCGGCGCTCCATTACTACAGCCTGTCATAGAACAGCATTGATCAGTGTTATTGGTGCTCCATTACTACAGCCTGCCATAGAACAGCATTGATCAGTGTTATCAGCTCTCCATTACTACAGACTGCTATAGAACAGCATTGATCAGTGTTATCAGCACTCCATTACTACAGCCTGCCATAGAACAGCATTGATCAGTGTCATCAGTGCTCCATTACTACAGACTGCTATAGAACAGCATTGATCAGTGTTATCAGCACTCCATTACTACAGCCTGCCATAGAACAACATTGATCAGTGTTATCAGCGCTCCATTACTACAGCCTGCCATAGAACAGCATTGATCAGTGTTATTGGTGCTCCATTACTACAGCCTGCCATAGAACAACATTGATCAGTGTTATCAGCGCTCCATTACTACAGCCTGCCATAGAACAGCATTGATCAGTGTTATCAGCGCTCCTTTACTACAGCCTGCCATAGAACAGCATTGATCAGTGTTATCAGCGCTACATTACTACAGCCTGCCATAGAACAGCATTGATCAGTGTTATCAGTGCTCCATTACTACAGCCTGCCATAGAACAGCATTGATCAGTATTATCAGTGCTCCATTACTACAGCCTGCCATAGAACAGCATTGATCAGTGTTATCTGCACTCCATTACTACAGCCTGCCATAGAACAGCATTGATCAGTGTTATCTGCACTCCATTACTACAGCCTGCCATAGAACAGCATTGATCAGTGTTATCTGCACTCCATTACTACAGCCTGCGATAGAACAGCATTGATCAGTGTTATCTGCACTCCATTACTACAGCCTGCCATAGAACAGCATTTATCAGTGTTATCAGGGCTCCATTACTACAGCCTGCCATAGAACAGCATTGATCAGTGTTATCTGCACTCCATTACTACAGCCTGCCATAGAACAGCATTTATCAGTGTTATCAGGGCTCCATTACTACATACTGTTGAAGCTTCCTGCACTAATGCAACGCCAATTGAATGACACAGCCCTCCAGCAGCCATCTAGCTGATCAGGACCCCACGATTACCCCACAGAGGCCCCAATAAGTCTTTTCTCTGCATCAGCTTTGATCCAAAGTGTTAATGCGGGGCATCAGCACGGTCGCTCCTGCCTGGAATTAGAGTTGTGTCCTGGCTTATAGCAGCCATTTCCCACTATCCCTGAAGCGAGCGCAAATATATTTATGTTATTTTGCGTTAACTGTTTTTTGAATCACATTCCTTCCCATGGCGTAACTAGACGTCATAGGGTGGGAAAGGGTTAAAGGGGTACTCCGCCCCTAGACATCTTATCCCCTATGCAGAGGACCCCTGCGATCTCCGTGCTGCACCCAGTGTTTGTTTAGAGTGTCAGGTTCAGTGCCGGAGGCTTGTGACATCACAGCCACGCCCTGTTCGTGACGTCACGGCCACGCCCCCTCAATGCAAGTCTATGGGAGGGGGCGTGACGGCCGTCACGCCCCCTCCCATAGACTTGCATTGAGGGGGCGTGGCTGTGATGTCCCAAGCTTCCGCCCCGCATCGCCAGTTATCCGTCACGGAGCGAAGTTTGCTCCGTGCAGTGGATGTCTGTTGTGTCGCAGCCGAAATCGCGGGGGTCCCAAGTGACAGAACCCCTGCGTTCCTTTGGATAGGGGATACGATGTCTAGGGGCGGAGTACTCCTTTAAATATAAATGTTAATATATATATATCATTTGTTTATTATTATTATTAATTAATTTATTAATTTTTATGTTGTTAAATCAATACAAATAAAAACTTTAAAGATTCGTCTGAACGTCTATTCGCCATAGTGGGAAGACCCCTTTAATAGGATTTATAATACCCCTCTGACCTACGGTGTCTCGTCCGGTATTTAGGGTCCGGATCTCTTATCTTTGTCTCTGTACACAGACGCGATGAATCTTTAGTCGTAGTTTGGGGATTCAGCGCGTCATCTGGTTATACAAACCATCGAAGCTTTTTTTTTTTTTTTTCCTTTTTTTTTCGTTTTCAGCTCTGACCTGGTTTCCAGGAGGAAATGAACATGTTGTTCTATCCTCCACTAACGCTCTTAGTAAAATTCGCCTTGATATCTGAGCATTTCCCCGGATTGATCGCGAGGTAATTTTCCTAATGACGCAGGATCCAGTCGGTGACACAGTTATCGCTTATTACATTCGGGGGACGTGATCTTATATATCTGGATTTGTTACGGATCCCATCATCCTCCGGGACGAGTGGAAGGAGAGGGGGCGGGGTATTACAGCATATTCTATTACCCCCACCCCAAAAAATAAATAAATAAATAAATAATGTAGATCATTAAAAGGACACGGGTCCGATCCCTAACGAGGGAAAGATAATGGGGCACGAAATCTTCGCCGTAACCGAGAGAGAAATCCAGATCGGCGGCGTTTCCCCGACTTTACGTAAACACGATGTGACAATGCAGTTTCTTTCTTTTTTTTTTTTCCTATGACAGTTAATTCCAGATCAGGGAAACTGTCAAAAATGTTTAGTTCTGCATGGACGGAGTTAATTACAGGGCCCAGGGCCGCGCCGACTCTCTCCCGCTAATGGCGCTGTGCTACAGGTAAGAAATCCATTTGTGAGGATGTTTTCCTAAGCTAGAGATCTAATTTACTGAATATCAAATATTTATGCTATTGCAATTAAAGTGACAATGTTTTTCTTCCTCTTTTATTTATTTATTTTTGGTTCTGTGCTACCTTTCAGAGAAGAGAGCTTTTTCTTTTATTTATTTATTTAATCTTTTTTTTTTTGGTTTTTATTTTCTTTTTTCTTTTGTTCTGCTCACTACTAAAGGGAAAGCGTTTTATTTTTATTGTATTTTTGTATAAATTTTTTTTTGGTTTTTGTTTATTTATTCATGTTCTGTGTTTTTTGTTTAGTTTTTTTTTTTTAATGTATTAATTATTTTTTTTTGTTCCCCTCCCAGTGAAGAGAGAACTTTTTATTTTATACTGAGCCCTATACCAAGGTTCTATATCAAGGGTGACAAACCTGCGGCCCTCCAGCTGTTGCAAAACTACAACTCCCAGCATGCCTGTACAGCCGTTCGGTCTATACTGAGGCTCTATATCAAGGGTGAGCATCCTGCGGCCCTCCAGCCAGAGACAGACTGGCCATTGCACACTTACCCGGTGACACTTGGCATTTGCCCAGTGGACCGTCAGTCTGGAGGTGGAGGACAGAGGGGTCTGGTGGAGGACATAGAAGTCTGGAGGACCTAGAGGGATCTAGGTGCATATGTGGTCTGGGGGGGGGGGAAAGGGGGTGACAACAAAGGGGTCTGAAGGAGGACAGTATGAGGTGGTAGTATTATTTTCAAGGCACAGTATGTGGCAGGGTTATATTCAGGGGGAACAGTGTTTGGCAGGGTTATATTCTGGGGGCAGAGTATGTGGCAGGGTTATATTCTGGGGGCACAGTGTATGACAGGGTTATATTCTGGGGGCACAGTATGTGGCAGGGTTATATTCTGGGGGCACAGTGTATGACAGGGTTATATTCAGGGGTACAGTGTGTGGCAGGGTTATATTCTGGGGGCACAGTGTATGGCAGGGTTATATTCTGGGGGCACAGTGTATGACAGGGTTATATTCAGGGGCACAGTATGTGGCAGGGTTATATTCTGGGGGCACAGTGTATGGCAGGGTTATATTCTGGGGCCACAGTGTATGGCAGGGTTATATTCAGTAGTTACAGGATGTGGCAGGGTTATATTCAGGGGCACAATGTGTGGCAGGGTTATATTCTGGGGGCACAGTGTATGGCAGGGTTATATTCAGTAGTTACAGGATGTGGCAGGGTTATATTCAGGGGCACAATGTGTGGCAGGGTTATATTCTGGAGGCACAGTGTATTGCAGGGTTATATTCAGTAGTTACAGGATGTGGCAGGGTTATATTCAGGGTCACAGTGTCTGGCAGACTTATATTCTGGGGGCACACTGTGTGGCAGTATTATATTTAGGAGCACAGTGTGTGTCAGGCTTATATTCAGGGGCAAAGTGTGTGGCGGGGTTATATTCAGGAGCACAGTGTGGCAGAGTTATATTCAGGGGGCATAGTGTGTGCCAGGGTTATATTCAGGTGGTACAGTGTGTGGCAGTAGCATATTCAGGGGGCACAGTGTGGCAGAGTAATATTTAGGGTCACAGTGTGTGGCATGGTTATATTCAGGGGGTACAGTGTGTGGCAGGATTATATTCAAGGGTGCAGTGTGTGGCAGGGTTATATTCAGGGGGTACAGTGTGTGGCAGCATTATATTCATGGGTGCAGTGTGTGGCAGGATTATATTCAGTAGTTACAGGATGTGACAGGAATATACTCAGGAGCGCAGTGTGTGGCAGGGTTATATTCAGGGGCACAGTGTGTGACAGGGTTATATTCAGGTGGTACAGTGTGTGGCAGCATTATATTCATGGGTGCAGTGTGTGGCAGGATTATATTCGGGGGTATAGTGTGTGACAGACTTATTCAGGGGCACAGTGTGTGGTAGGGTTATATTCAGTAGTTACAGGATGTGACAGGAATATACTCAGGAGGACAGTGTGTGGCAGGGTTATATTCAGGTGGTACAGTGTGTGGCAGTATCATATTCAGGGGGCACAGTTTGTGGTAGGGTTATAGTCAGGGGCACAGTGTGGCAGAGTTATATTCAGGGTTACAGTATGTGGCAGGATTATATTTAGGGGCACAGTGTGTGGCAGAGTTATATTCAGGGTTACAGTGTGTGGCAGGATTATATTTAGGGGCACAGTGTGTGGCAGTATTATATTCAGGGGGTACAGTGTGTGGCAGGATTATATTCAGGGGCACAGTGAGTGGCAGGGTTATATTCAGGGGGCACAGTGTATTGCAGGGTTATGTTCAGGGGGCACATTGTGTGGCAGGGTTCTATTCAGAAGCTACAGTATGTGGCAGGGTTATATTCAGGGGCACAGTGTGTGACAGGGTTATATTCAGGGTAAAATTGTGGTAGAGTTATATTCAGGAGGCACAGTGTGTGGCAGGGTTATATTCAGGTGATACAGTGTGTGGCAGTATCATATTCAGGGGGCAGAATATGTGCCAGTGTTATTTTGCCTTTAAAGGAGCTAATGCAGAGTAAACCATGTGATCCTTATGCCCAATAGGATGCCCCCTACCCTGTGCCTTAATTAGTGTAGGGGGGAGAAGTCTGTGGTAACCTGAAGTCAAAAGCCTGTAACCACATATCTACAAGTGCCCTACCACACAGATCTAGTCTGGAAGTTTAGGATAGCAGGAGTTAGAAAGCCTCAAGCAACTCTAGTCAAGCAATAGTCTACAGTCCAAGCATGGCGCTAAGCTAATTCCAGGAAGCAAAGCAGTGAGTCTAAATTCAGCATGGGTGGTCTCAAGTCACAAGTCAAAGGCCTAAAAGTCAATACCTTAAAGGGGACCTTTCATCAAAAAACTTTTGATATATTATAGATTAATTGTTACGCCGAGCGCTCCGGGTCCCTGCTCCTCCCCAGAGCGCTCGTGGCGTTCTCCTCTCTGCAGCGCCCCGGTCAGACCCGCTGACCGGGAGCGCTGCACTGACACTGCCGACGGGGATGCGATTCGCATAGCGGGACGCGCCCGCTCGCGAATCGCATCCCAAGCTACTTGCCTGTCCCGGTCCCCGGCTGTCACGTTCTGGCACGCGCGGCTCCGCTCTCTAGGGCGCGCTCGCGCCAGCTCTCTAAGATTTAAAGGGCCAGTACACCACTGATTGGTGCCTGGCCCAATCACTGTAATTAGCTCCCACCTGCTCCCTGTCTATATTACCTCACTTCCCCTTCCCAGTATTGCCGGATCTTGTTGCCTTGTGCCAGAGAAAGCGTTTAGTGTATGTCCCAAGCCTGTGTTCCAGACCTTCTGCTGTTGCCCCTGACTACGACCCTTGCTGCCTGCCCTGACCTTCTGCTACGTCCGACCTTGCTCTTGCCTTGTCCTTTTGTACCGCGCCTGTCACAGCAGTCAGAGAGGTTGAGCCGTTACCGGTGGATACAACCTGGTTGCTACCGCCGCAGCAAGATCATCCCGCTTTGCGGCGGGCTCTGGTGAATACCAGTAGCAACTTAGAACCGGTCCCCCGGTACGGTCCACGCCA
Organism: Hyla sarda; assembly: GCF_029499605.1. NCBI lineage: Eukaryota > Metazoa > Chordata > Amphibia > Anura > Hylidae > Hyla > Hyla sarda. Next base: position 3,718,113 of record NC_079200.1, read on the forward strand.
ATCCCTCTCTGACACAGAGGATCCACCTCCAGCCTGCCGAATCCTAACAGTAGATCCGGCCATGGATCCCGCTGAGGTGCCGCTGCAAAGTCTTGCTGACCTACCCACGGTGGTCGCTCAGCAATCCCAACAAATCGCCCAACAAGGACAGCAGCTGTCGCAGTTGACCACCATGCTACAGCAACTTTTGCCACTGCTACAGCAGCAACCATCTCCTCCGCCAGCTCCTGCACCTCCTCCACAGCGAGTGGCCGCTCCCAGCCTCCGCTTGTCTTTGCCGGACAAATTTGATGGGGACTCTAATCTCTGCCGTGGTTTTCTGTCTCATTGTTCCCTACATTTGGAGATGTTGTCGGACCCATTTCCTACAGAATGGTCTAAGGTGGCTTTCGTAGTTAGTCTTCTGTCTGGAAAGGCCTTGTCTTGGGCCACACCGCTCTGGGACCGCAATGATCCTGCCACAGCCACTGTCCAGTCCTTCTTCGCTGAAGTTCATAGTGTATTCGAGGAGCCAGCCCGGGCATCCTCTGCCGAGACGGCCTTGCTGAACCTAGTCCAAGGAACTTCTTCCGTAGGCGAATAAGCCATCCAGTTTCGTACCCTCGCCTCAGAGTTAGCCTGGAACAATGAGGCCCTCTGCGCGACCTTCAAGAAAGGCTTATCCAGCAACGAGAAATTCCTGCTAACCTGTCAGAACTTATCCATTTGGCCACCCGCATCGACAAGCGTTTTTCTGAAAGACACCAGGAGCTTCGCCAGGAGAAGGACCTTGATCTCTGGGCACCTCTCTCCCAGTATCCTTTGCAATCTACCCCTGTGCCTCCCGCCGAGGAGGCTATGCAAGTGGATCGGTCTCGCCTGACCCATGAAGAGAGGATTCGTCGCAGAGATAAAAACTTATGCCTGTACTGCGCTAGTACCGAACATTTCCTAGTGGACTGCCCTATTCATCCTCCACATCTGGGAAACGCACGCACGCACCCTTTTCACATGAGAGTGGCGTCCCTTGGTGTGAATTCTGCTTCTCCTCATCTCACTGTGCCCGTGCGGATTGCTCCGTCTGCCAACTCCTCCTTCTCAGCTATGGCCTTCTTGGACTCTGGTTCTGCTGGAAATTTTATTCTGGCCTCTTTGGTTAATAGGTTCTGCATCCCAGTGACCTGTCTCGTCAAGCCGCTCTACATTTCTTCGGTCAACGGAGTAAAATTGGACTGCACTGTGCGCTACCGCACAGTACCCCTGCTTATGAGCATTGGACTGCATCACGAGAAAATTGAATTTTTTGTTCTGCCCAACTGCACCTCTGAAGTCCTCCTTGGTCTGCCGTGGCTCCAACGTCATTCTCCCACCTTTGATTGGACCACCAGGGAGATCAAGAATTGGGGTCCTGCTTGTCACAAACGATGCCTCACATCTGCTCCTCATAGCCCCCTTCCTGGTAACACTCTACCCCATGCCAAGCTTCACTCTCTGCCCCCCCTCCCCATTTCCACTTCTTCTGGATTGCCTGCCGCTGATGTAGCTACCCAGGACTTCCCTTTTTTCCGTAAGGAAACTCAAGAGGCACCCCCAATGTTCTCGTCTCATTTGAAGGGACAAGCAGACGAAAAGAGGGGGAGACCTAAAGGGGTGGGTACTGTTAAGCCGGGTACTCCGGGTCCCTGCTCCTCCCCGGGGCGCTCGCGGCGTTCTCCTCTCTGCAGCGCCCCGGTCAGACCCGCTGACCAGGAGCGCTGCACTGACACTGCCGACGGCGAATCGCTTCCCAAGCTACTTGCCTGTCCCGGTCCCCGGCTGTCACGTTCTGGCGCGTGCGGCTCCGCTCTCTAGGGCGCGCGCGCGCCAGGTCTCTAAGATTTAAAGGGCCAGTGCACCATTGATTGGTGCCTGGCCCAATCACTGTAATTAGCTCCCACCTGCTCCACGCCTATATTACCTCACTTCCCCTTCCCAGTATTGCCGGATCTTGTTGCCTTGTGCCAGAGAAAGCGTTTAGTGTATGTCCCAAGCCTGTGTTCCAGACCTTCTGCTGTTGCCCCTGACTACGACCCTTGCTGCCTGCCCCGACCTTCTGCTACGTCCGACCTTGCCTCTGCCTTGTCCTTTTGTACCGCGCCTGTCTCAGCAGTCAGAGAGGTTGAGCCGTTACCGGTGGATACGACCTGGTTGCTACCGCCGCTGAAAGACCATCCCGCTTTGCGGCAGGCTCTGGTGAATACCAGTAGCAACTTAGAACCGGTCCACGCCAATCCCTCTCTGACACAGAGGATCCACCTCCAGCCTGCCGAATCCTAACATTAATGTATGCAGAATAGCATGTTATTAAAAAATATGCTTCTTTCTATTACATTTTTTCAAATGACCACTAGAGGTCTCCCTACCAGTCCTTTTTTTTTTTTTTATAGATTTCAGATTCATGCTGGAGTCCTAAATCTCAGACTGCAGCCGGGACACAGACAAACTCCCTGACAGGGAGCAGTGCTGAGTTTGTCTGTGTCCCGTCTGCAGTCTGAGATTTAGGACTCCAGCATGAGTCTGAAATCTGAAAAAAAGGACTGGTAGGGAGACCTCTAGTGGTCATTTTTTCAAAGTGGAAAATGAAATAGAAAGAAGCATATTTTTTAATAACATGCTATCGGAAAGTATTTCTGCAAACATTAATCTATAATATATCAAAAGTTTTTTTGATGAAAGGTGCCCTTTAAGTCTACAGTAACTAAAATTCAGTCAATTGTAAAGTACTAAAAGTCCCAGCAAGGCAAAAAGCTCCAACAGGTTACTGTATTTCCCCTGCTCTGATCTGTACTGTTAGGGTACATTCACAATGCAAAATTCCCACAGAATTCCCCAAGTAGAATTCCGCGCAGTGAACCCAATTGTCACGATTCGGCTGGCTGGAGGTGGATCCTCTGTGCCAGAGAGGATTGGCGTGGACCGTGTTGGTGGACCAGTTCTAAGTTGCTACTGGTATTCACCAGAGCCCGCCGCAAAGCGGGATGGTCTTGCAGCGGCGGTAGCAACCAGGTCGTATCCACCAGCAACGGCTCAACCTCTCTGACAAGAGCAAGGTCGGACGTAGCAGAAGGTCAGGGCAGGCAGCAAGGATCGTAGTCAGGGGCAACGGCAGGAGGTCTGGAACACAGGCTAGGAACACACAAGGGAACGCATTCACTGGCACAATGGCAACAAGATCCGGCGAGGGAGTGCAGGGGAAGTGAGGTATAAGTAGGGAGTGCACAGGTGAAAACACTGATTAGGCCTGCTGCGCCAATCAGTGGCGCAGTGGCCCTTTAAATAGCAGAGACCCGGCGCGCGCGCGCCCTAAGGAGCGGGGCCGCGTGCGCCGGGACAAGACAGACGGGGAACGGGTCAGGTACGGGAGCCGGGATGCGCATCGCGAGCGGGCGCCTCCTGCGTCGCGAATCGCATCCCGGCTGGGAGTGATATTGCAGCGCACCCAGTCAGCAGATCTGACCGGGGCGCTGCGAATGAGAGGATGCTGCGAGCGCTCCGGGGAGGAGCGGGGACCCGGAGCGCTCGGCGTAACAGTACCCCCGCCCCTTGGGTCTCCCCCTCTTCTTGGAGCCTGGGAACCTGAGGATAAGACTTTTGTCTAGGATGTTGTCCTCAGGTTCCCAGGATTTCTCCTCTGGGCCACAGTTCTCCCAATCCACCAAAAAAAATCTTTTACCTCTGACAATCTTGGAGGCCAGAATCTCCTTCACAGAGAAGACGTCAGACGAACCGGAAACAGGAGTGGGAGAAACAACTTTGGGAGAGAAGCGGTTAAGGATGAGTGGTTTAAGGAGAGAGACATGGAAGGCATTGGGAATACGGAGAGAAGGAGGAAGAAGGAGTTTGTAAGAGACAGGGTTAATCTGGCACAAGATTTTGAAAGGACCAAGATAGCGTGGTCCCAGTTTGTAACTGGGGACACGAAAGCGGACATACTTAGCGGAGAGCCATACCTTGTCTCCGGGAGCAAAAATGGGGGGAGTTCTTCTTTTTTTATCAGCAAATTTTTTCATCCGGGATGAAGCCTGTAAAAGAGAATTTTGGGTTTCTTTCCATATGGTGGAAAGATCACGAGTCACTTCATCCACAGCGGGCAAACCAGAGGGCAAGGGAGTAGGGAGGGGAGGAAGAGTGTGACGGCCGTACACCACGAAAAATGGGGATTTAGCAGAAGATTCGGAGACTCTGAAGTTGTATGAGAATTCGGCCCATGGTAGAAGATCTGCCCAGTCATCCTGGCGGGAGGAAACAAAATGCCGTAAATAGTCACCCAGGACCTGATTAATTCTTTCTACTTGCCCATTGGATTGGGGATGATAAGAAGAAGAGAAGTTTAATTTAATCTTGAGTTGTTTACAGAGAGCCCTCCAGAATTTAGACACAAATTGGACGCCTCTATCCGAGACGATATGCGTGGGCAAACCGTGAAGGCGAAAATGTGTATAAAAAATTGCTTTGCCAACTGAGGCGCTGAAGGAAGACCAGGAAGAGGAATAAAATGTGCCATCTTGGAAAATCGATCAACGACCACCCAAACAACTGTGTTGCCACGGGATGAGGGCAAGTCCGTAATAAAGTCCATACCAATCTGTGACCAAGGCTGTTCAGGAACAGGCAGAGGATGAAGGAGACCAGCAGGCTTCTGGCGAGGAGTCTTATCCCGGGCTCAGACAATACAGGCCCGCACGAAATAAACAACATCAGTCTCCAGAATCGGCCACCAATAAAATCGAGAGATGAGTTGAAAGGATTTTTTGATGCCCGCATGGCCTGCGAGGTGGGAGGAGTGTCCCCATTTGAGAATCCCGAGACGTTGGCGTGGAGAAACGAAGGTCTTCCCTGGAGGAGTTTGCCTGATGGAAGCTGGAGAACTGGAGATCAGGCAGTCAGGAGGAATGATGTGTTGCGGAGAGGCCTCTACTTCAGAGGCATCAGAAGAACGAGAGAGGGCATCGGCCCTAATGTTCTTGTCAGCAGGGCAAAAATGGATTTCAAAGTTAAAATGGGCAAAGAACAACGACCACCTAGCCTGGCGAGGGTTCAGTCGTTGGGCAGACTGGAGGTAGGAGAGATTCTTGTGATCAGTGTATATAATAACTGGATATTTTGATCCCTCCAGCAGGTGCCTCCATTCCTCAAGCGCCAATTTAATGGCCAGTAGTTCTCGATCACCAATGGAGTAGTTTTTCTCCGCCGGAGAGAAGGTCCTAGAAAAAAACCCACAAGTAACAGCATGCCCGGAAGAATTTTTTTGTAGAAGAACTGCTCCAGCTCCCACTGAGGAGGCATCTACCTCCAATAGAAAGGGTTTAGATGGGTCAGGTCTGGAGAGCACGGGAGCAGAAGAAAAGGCAGACTTGAGATGTTTAAATGCGTCTTCCGCTTGTGGAGACCAGGACTTAGGATTGGCATTTTTCTTGGTTAAAGCCACGATAGGAGCCACAATAGTGGAGAAGTGTGGAATGAATTGTCTGTAATAATTGGCGAACCCCAAAAAACGTTGGATAGCACGGAGTCCGGAGGGGCGTGGCCAATCTAATACAGCAGATAGTTTATCTGGGTCCATTTGTAGTCCCTGGCCAGAGACCAAGTATCCTAGGAAAGGAAGAGATTGACATTCAAAGAGACATTTTTCCATTTTGGCATAAAGTTGATTGTCCCGAAGTCTCTGAAGAACCATGCGGACATGCTGGCGGTGTTCTTCTAAGTTGGCAGAAAAAATCAGAATATCATCCAGGTAAACCACAACACAGGTATATAGGAGATCACGAAAAATTTCATTAACAAAGTCTTGGAAGACGGCAGGGGCGTTGCACAGGCCAAAGGGCATGACCAGATACTCAAAGTGTCCATCTCTAGTGTTAAATGCAGTTTTCCATTCGTCCCCCTCCCTGATGCGGATGAGATTATATGCACCTCTTAAGTCCAGTTTGGTAAAGATGTGGGCGCCTTGTAGGCGATCAAAGAGTTCCGAGATAAGAGGTAAGGGGTAGCGTTTTTTTACCGTGATTTTATTAAGTCCGCGGTAATCAATGCAAGGGCGTAGGGAGCCATCTTTTTTGGACACAAAAAAAAATCCAGCTCCGGCAGGAGAGGAGGACTTGCGGATAAACCCCTTTTTTAAATTCTCTTGGATGTACTCCGACATGGCTTGGGTTTCTGGAGCAGACAGAGGATAGATTCTGCCCCGGGGTGGAGTAGTACCCGGGAGGAGGTCAATAGGACAGTCATAAGGCCTGTTAGGAGGCAAAGTCTCTGCTTGCTTTTTGCAAAAAACATCAGCATAGTCCAGATAGGCCTTAGGAAGACCAGATACCGGGGGAACCACAGGGTCACGACTGTGAGTACTGGGAACCGGTTTAAGACAGTTGTCACGATTCGGCTTCCAGGTAGTGGATCCTCTGTGCCAGAGAGGGATTGGCGTGGACCGTGCTAGTGGACCGGTTCTAAGCCACTACTGGTTTTCACCAGAGCCCGCCGCAAAGCGGGATGGTCTTGCTGCGGCGGTAGTGACCAGGTCGTATCCACTAGCAACGGCTCACCTCTCTGGCTGCTGAAGATAGGCGCGGTACAAGGGAGTAGGCAGAAGCAAGGTCAGACGTAGCAGAAGGTCGGGGGCAGGCGGCAAGGTTCGTAGTCAGGATGGGTAGCAGAAGTTCAGGTACACAGGCTTTGGACACACTAAACGCTTTCACTGGCACAAGGCAACAAGATCCGGCAAGGGAGTGCAAGGGAGGAGACTAGATAAAGGCAGGGAGCAGGTGGGAGCCAATTAAGCTAATTGGGCCAGGCACCAATCATTGGTGCACTGGCCCTTTAAGTCTCAGAGAGCTGGCGCGCGCGCGCCCTAGAGAGCGGAGCCGCGCGCGCCAGCACATGACAGCAGGGGACCGGGACGGGTAAGTGACCTGGGATGCGACTCGCGAGCGGGCGCGTCCCGCTGTGCGAATCGCATCCCCAACGGCCAAAACAGTGCAGCGCTCCCGGTCAGCGGGACTGACCGGGGCGCTGCAGGGAGAAAGACGCCGTGAGCGCTCCGGGGAGGAGCGGGGACCCGGAGCGCTAGGCGTAACAGTACCCCCCCCCTTAGGTCTCCCCTTCTCTTTGTCCGGTAACTGCCTCCCCTGGGATGAGGACACCGGGAAAGAATGGAGGGTTTCCTCAACGGCAGGCAGTACAGCAGGAGTGGGAATGGGGAGGGAGGGCAGAGGGCGAGGCCTGGCACGGGGCAGTGTGACACCAGGACGGGGGCCATGGAGAGGCACAGAGGCTTGCCTGATGGGACTGGGAGGGGGGGAGAGGCACTTCCTGTGGCAGGCAGAGTCCCAGTTCCTGATCTCCCCGGTGGTCAACTGCGACAGCTGCTGTCCTTGTTGGGCAATCTGCTGCGATTGCTGAGCGACCACCGTGGGAAGATCAGCGAGACTTGGCAGCGGCACCTCAGCGGGATCCATGGCCGGATCTACTGTCACGATTCGGCTTCCAGGTAGTGGATCCTCTGTGCCAGAGAGGGATTGGCGTGGACCGTGCTAGTGGACCGGTTCTAAGCCACTACTGGTTTTCACCAGAGCCCGCCGCAAAGCGGGATGGTCTTGCTGCGGCGGTAGTGACCAGGTCGTATCCACTAGCAACGGCTCACCTCTCTGGCTGCTGAAGATAGGCGCGGTACAAGGGAGTAGGCAGAAGCAAGGTCAGACGTAGCAGAAGGTCGGGGGCAGGCGGCAAGGTTCGTAGTCAGGATGGGTAGCAGAAGTTCAGGTACACAGGCTTTGGACACACTAAACGCTTTCACTGGCACAAGGCAACAAGATCCGGCAAGGGAGTGCAAGGGAGGAGACTAGATAAAGGCAGGGAGCAGGTGGGAGCCAATTAAGCTAATTGGGCCAGGCACCAATCATTGGTGCACTGGCCCTTTAAGTCTCAGAGAGCTGGCGCGCGCGCGCCCTAGAGAGCGGAGCCGCGCGCGCCAGCACATGACAGCAGGGGACCGGGACGGGTAAGTGACCTGGGATGCGACTCGCGAGCGGGCGCGTCCCGCTGTGCGAATCGCATCCCCAACGGCCAAAACAGTGCAGCGCTCCCGGTCAGCGGGACTGACCGGGGCGCTGCAGGGAGAAAGACGCCGTGAGCGCTCCGGGGAGGAGCGGGGACCCGGAGCGCTAGGCGTAACAACAGTCCTTGTGACAAGAAGTACCCCAGTTCTTGATTTCTCCTGTGGACCAATCAAGGGTTGGGGAATGGCGTTGAAGCCACGGTAATCCAAGAAGAATTTCTGAAGTGCAGTTAGAGAGGACCAAAAATTTAATTTTTTCGTGATGGGGTCCGATGCACATTAGGAGAGGTTCCGTGCGGTAACGCACGGTACAGTCCAATCTTTCATTGTTAACAGAATTGATGTAGAGGGGTCTGGCGAGACTGGTCACCGGGATGTTGAACCTGTTGATGAGAGAGGCCAAAATAAAATTTCCTGCAGATCCGGAATCCAAGAAGGCCATAGAAGAAGGAGAAGGTAGAAGAAGATATCCGCACAGGCACAGTAAGGCGTGGAGAAGCAGAGTTCACATCAAGAGCTGTCTCACCTTTGTGCGGAGTCAGCGTACGTCTTTCCAGGCGGGGAGGACGGATAGGACAATCCTTCAGGAAGTGTTCGGTACTGGCACAGTACAGGCAAAGATTCTCCATACGGCGTTGTGTCCTCTCTAGAGGTGTCAAGCGAGATCGGTCAACTTGCATAGCCTCCACGGCGGGAGGCACAGGAACAGATTGCAGGGGACCAGAGGAGAGAGGAGCCGGGGAGAGAAACCGCCTCGTGCAAACAAAGTCCATATCCTGGCGGAGCTCCTGACGCCTTTCGGAAAAACGCATGTCAATGCGGGTGGCCAGATGAATAAGTTCATGCAGGTTAGCAGGAATTTCTCGTGCGGCCAGCACATCTTTAATGTTACTGAATAGGCCTTTTTTAAAGGTCGCGCAGAGGGCCTCGTTATTCCAGGATAATTCGGAGGCAAGAGTACGGAATTGGATGGCGTACTCGCCAACAGAAGAATTACCCTGGACCAGGTTCAGCAGGGCAGTCTCAGCAGAAGAGGCTCGGGCAGGTTCCTCAAAGACACTTTGAATCTCCGTGAAGAAGGAGTGTACAGAGGCAGTGACGGGGTCATTGCGGTCCCAGAGCGGTGTGGCCCATGACAGAGCTTTTCCAGACAGAAGGCTGACTACGAAAGCCACCTTAGACCTTTCAGTAGGAAACTGGTCCGACATCATCTGTGCAGGGAACATTGCGAAAGAAAGCCACGGCAAAACTTAGAGTCCCCATCAAATTTATCCGGCAAGGATAATCGAAGGATGGAAGCGGCCACTCGCTGCGGAGGAGGTGCAGGAGCTGGCGGAGGAGAAGATTGCTGGAGCTGTGGTAATAGCTGCTGTAGCCTCAATGTCAGTTGAGAAACCTGGTGGCCTTGTTGCGCTATCTGTTGCGACTGCTGGGCGACCACCGTGGTGAGGTCGGCGACAACTGGCAGCGGGAATTCAGCGGGATCCATGGCCGGATCTACTGTCACGATTCGGCTGGCTGGAGGTGGATCCTCTGTGCCAGAGAGGGATTGGCGTGGACCGTGTTGGTGGACCGGTTCTAAGTTGCTACTGGTATTCACCAGAGCCCGCCGCAAAGCGGGATGGTCTTGCAGCGGCGGTAGCAACCAGGTTGTATCCACTAGCAACGGCTCAACCTCTCTGACTGCTGAAGATAGGCGCGGTACAAGGGAGTAGACAAGAGCAAGGTCGGACGTAGCAGAAGGTCAGGGCAGGCAGCAAGGATCGTAGTCAGGGGCAACGGCAGGAGGTCTGGAACACAGGCTAGGAACACACAAGGAAACGCTTTCACTGGCACAATGGCAACAAGATCCGGCGGGGGAGTGCAGGGGAAGTGAGGTATAAGGAAGGATTTTTGGTGGCAGCCATCTGACATAATCTCCGCTCGCGGAGGAGATTACGCGAGAAGAGATTACGCAGTGTAAACCACTTGCGAAATTCCTCCTCAAATAAAAGTCCAATGCACTTCTATAGCAGTCCACACTCACATTCACACTTCTACAGAATTTCCGCATGGATTCCTCACCAATTCTGCATTAATTCCGCACCCATTCAGCACAATATCCACATTGGAGCGGATGAGCAGAAATTCTGCCGTGTGAATAGACCCTAAGGGATTTTAACAACATCTATTTTAACCTCAGTAAAAGGCTGTTTTCTGTAACGCTGCATCTGAGGTCGTTATTGCCCCAGTGCTTGACCCAGAAGAACTGCTGAACCTTGAAGTGTGTTGGTTAACGCTACCCTGGTGTCACAAACTGTCTCTTTGTCCCCATTACACTGGTCAGTGTACAACACACAGGTAGTGCATCACATGGACAGATCCTCATGAAGATCTTGTTCCTTCTTCCTCGGAGTGTGTCCCTCAGCATTAAACCTCCATTAGATGAACACTGTAAGTAACAGAGCTCGATCCCCCCGGGGCTTTGTACTGAACACAGTCACCTACGGATTACACTGACTACAACGCGCAGCCACAGATCCGAAAATGTCCTGTACTCCACCCCACCCGGAACCTCCAATCACTGACACCTTAAGACATCCAGTGTGGCAGCGATCCCGCCATCTTCACCTCATAGAATTATTTCAACATAAAATCAGTTCAGCAGCAGCATAATAATTATAATAATAATAATAATGATAATAATGATAATAATGATAACATGGAGAAGGAGAGACTTGATGTGAGGGTCTTTCACACTGCAGTGTCCCAGTACAGATTTCTTATGGTTTGGAGGCCGATCATCTGATCTTCTTATACTGCAAGTAATCTGTACAGTACTGTAACAACCTGACGAAGGTCCCTATCTATCTATCTATCTATCTATCTATCTATCTATCTATCTATCTATCTATCTATCTATCTCATATCTATCTATCTATCTCATATCTATCTCACATCTATCTCATATCTATCTATCTAATTAACTACCTATCTCCTATCTATCTATCTATCTATCTATCTATCTATCTATCTCATATCTATCTCATATCTATCTATCTATCTATCTCATATCTATCTATCTCATATCTATCTCATATCTATCTATCTATCTCATATCTATCTCATATCTATCTATCTATCTATCTCATATCTATCTATCTCCTATCTATCTATATATCTATCTACCTCAAATCTATCTATCTCCTATCTATCTATCTCCTATCTATCTATCTCATATCTATCTATCTATCTCATATCTATCTATCTCATATCTATCTATCTATCTCATATCTATCTATCTCATATTTATCTATCTCATATCTATCTATCTATCTATCTCATATTTATCTATCTCATATCTATCCATCTCTATATCTACAGTACTTTATCTCTATATCTACAGTACTTTACCTCTATATCTACAGTATTTTATCTCTATATCTACAGTATTTTATCTCTATATCTACAGTACTTTATCTCTATATCTACAGTATTTTATCTCTATATCTACAGTACTTTATCTCTATATCTACAGTATTTTATCTCTATATCTACAGTACTTTATCTCTATATCTACATTACTTTATCTCTATATCTACAGTACTTTATCTCTATATCTACAGTATTTTATCTCTATATCTACAGTATTTTATCTCTATATCTACAGTACTTTATCTCTATATCTACAGTACTTTATCTCTATCTACAGTATTTTATCTCTATATCTACAGTACTTTATCTCTATATCTACAGTATTTTATCTCTATATCTACAGTACTTTATCTCAATATCTACAGTATTTTATCTCTATATCTACAGTATTTTATCTCTATATCTACAGTACTTTATCTCTATATCTACAGTACTTTATCTCTATATCTACAGTACTTTATCTCTATATCTACAGTACTTTATCTCTATATCTCAGTCTCCACAGATATTTTCGTCCTTAGACTTCAAGAACAAATCTTTTTCTGCTCATCTAAGATTTCTCGATCTTCTCAGTAAATTCATTACGAGGACGAATCTGCGGAATATTTTAATGGACAAATTATTTTAAACTAAACATTTGCCATCTGTCGCCTCTTAATAATGAATGCAAACAGAAGATTTCGTAGAAATAAAAGGGAAACAAAGAATAAGAGATTGGAGAAGGAAATGTTTTGGTCCATGGAATAAATCTGCTCTTCTTGTATTAACTCTTTCCTGGTATATACAGTTACTTATCTATACACAGGATCTATTATTACAGCTGATCTATTATTGTGGAGCAGAGGGGATCAGCTGAAAATCATAGTAGATCAGAATAGAACAGCTGTAGAACAGAGTGAATCATATGCAGATCAGCTATAGATCAGAGTAGATCAGTTGTAGATCATAGTGGATCAGCTATAGATCAGAGTAGATTAGTTGTAGATCAGATTAGATTAGCTGTAGATCAGATTAGATCAACTGTAGATCAGATTAGAGCAGGTATAGATCAGATTAGATCAACTGTGGATCAGATTAGATCAACTGTGGATCAGATTAGATCAACTGAGGATCAGATTAGAGCAGGTGTAGATCAGATAAGATCAGCTGTAGATCATGTAAGATCAGCTGTAGATCAAGTGTAGATCAGAGTAGATCAGGTGTAGATCAAATTAGATCATCTGTAGATCAGGGTAGATCAGGTGGAGATCAGTTGTAAATTAGAGTAGATAAACTGTAGATCAGATGTAGATCAGATTGGATCAACTGTACATCAGATTAGATCAGGTGTAGATCAGAGTGGATCAGTTGTAGATCAGATTAGATCAACTGTAGATCAGATTGGATCAGGTGTAGATCAAAGTAGTGTTGCTCACGAATATTCGCAATGCGAATATTCATAGCGAATATAGCATATTCGTGAATATTTAGAATATCGCAAATAATATTCATGATTACGAATATTCATTTTTTCCCCAAACTTGTTTAAACACAGATCACATTATAGTGATCTCCATCGACGGATAATTGCATTGCTGGTATGATTAGAGACCATGGGGGGAGAATCTAAGGCGATTCGTTTGTGCATTCGTATTGCGAATATTCGCGAATATTTCCCACGCCCTTCTTATGCCTCTGAGCCAATGATAGTTCTGCAACCTCCCTAGCAACCAATAGAAACGTGCTGGCACGACCAGTATATAAGATCACTCCCAGCAGGATTTCCTTGCAGATTCACATGGTGGTTTGGAGAGTGCAGCGGCTTCTGTCATTTCCCAGCATCCTTTGTGCTTCATTATACGACCTTAGACCCGGCTGCTTTTTTCAAAGCACATTTGGGAAACACTGCGCGACCTTATATCATGACTAGATGGTAAATTATGATTCATAACTTTTAATCTAGTCTAAAATGAAGTTAAATATAATTAACTAACAGTGGTGAAAACACAAATCAGAACTCTCTCCTCACTTTCGCTGACATTACTTCCCACCATCTTCGCTTCGCTTATTCGCGATCTCACTGGCAAGCATCCAGGAAACAATCTCTGTTATCGCATGATGTAATAGCGCGCATGCGCCCGAGCGACGTAATTTTCGCAATCAGTTATTTTCGCAATTATTTTTGCAATTGCCGAAAATTCGCAATGTTTAAAAATCAACTCGAATATAACAAATATTCGAAATTCACGAATATATGACGAATATTCATCCATATAATCGCGAAATATGGCCTATGCCGCTCAACACTAGATCAAAGTGGATTAGAAGTAGATCAGATTAGATCAGATGTAGATCAGATTAGATCAGATGTAGATCAGATTAGATCAGGTGTAGATCAGATTAGATCAGGTGTAGATCAGATTAGATCAGGTGTAGATCAGATTAGATCAGGTGTAGATCAGATTAGATCAGGTGTATATCAGATTAGATCAGATGTGGATCAGGTGTAGATCAGAGTGGATTAGCTGTAGATCAGATTAGATCAACTATAGATCAGAATGGATCAGATGTAGATCAGATTAGATCAACTGTAGATCAGATGCAGATCAGATTAGATCAGGTGTAGATCAGATTAGATCAGGTGTAGATCAGATTAGATCAGGTGTAGATCAGAGTGGATCAGATGTAGATCAGATTAGATCAGAGTAGATCAGAGTGGATCAGCTGTAAATCAGAGTAGATCAGAGTGGATCAGCTGTAAATCAGAGTGGATCAGTGGTGGATCAGAGTAAATCAGATGTTGATCAGAGTGGAGTGGCTGTCCGGGCATGCTGGGAGTTGTAGTTTTGCCACATCTGGAGGGACACAGTTTATAGTGAACAATAATAATAGCACAGAATGAGGACACTCACTGAGCGGACAATGGCTGAACCAAGGATCTAACTCACCCAAATCACAACATATCCTTATTTTCTTCTATTACTTTTCTTCCCATTCCTTTCCATTAGCTTGAGGCTTCTGGTCAGCAGGAATCGGTAATTGATGTAAATAATTCATGTTCAGAGCATCCATAATACTTACAAGCAATAATTACATGTATTATATACATGAGCGCCGAAGCCCATCAAACAGCTGATTGGGAGGGGGGGTGAATATTATCACCATAAATGACTAAATCCTGTATACTGAGACCAATATTACCAATAATACCAGTATACAAGGAGGAATATTATCACAATACATATCACCATCATACTGTTACTGACAAAATCCTGTATACTGAGACCAATATTACCAATAATACCAGTATACAAGGAGGAATATTATCACAAGACATATCACCATCATACTGTTACTGACAAAATCCTGTATACTGAGACCAATATTACCAATAATACCAGTATACAAGGAGGAATATTATCACCAAACATCCAATATAACCAATATTACCAGTCTATAAGGAGGAATATTATCACCATACATATTACATCATTATGTTACTGACTAAATCCTGTATACTGAGACCAATATTACTGATAATACCAGTATACAAGGAGAAATATTATCACCTTATATGTTTATTTTTATTTACACAGTTTTTTCACTTTTTTTTTGCAATGTTATAGCTCCCATAGGGGGTCATAACACTGCACACACTGATCATTGTTATACCATAGGAGACTATAACACTGTACACACTGATAATTGTTATCCCATAGGGGACTATAACACTGCACACACTGATCATTGTTATCCCATAGGAGAACAAAATAGAAGGTGAAATCCAGCTCCCAGGTGTGTATGAAAAAGGGATTTTAAAACTTAGCCTTTAATAATTTTTTAATGGATCGATTAAAGGCTAAGTTTTAAAATCCCTTTTTCATACACACCTGGGAGCTGGATTTCACCTTCTATTTTGTTCCACTATTGCTACGGGGAAGATCGGTTTCATCCGTGCTTCTGGACCCCTATCTACAATGCCGGCATATCTACAAGTGGTGAGCTGATTTCTACCTTCCTCTCTTGTGTATATCCCATAGGAGACTATAACACTGCACACACTGATCATTGTTATCCCATAGGAGACTATAACACTGCATGCACTGATCTTTGTTATCCCATAGGAGGCTATAACACTGCACACACTGATCTTTTACATTGATCAATGGTTTCTCATAGGAAACCATTGATCAATGATTCTGCTGCTTGACTGCTCAGTCCTGGATCTCAGGCACTGAGCAGTCATTCGGCGATCGGACACGAGGAGGCAAGGTAAGGGACCCTCCAGCTGTGTCACAGCGGTTCAGGATGCCGCGATTTCGCTGCGGACATCCCAAACAGCCCCCTGAGCTAACCGGCAATGATTTACTTTCACTTTAGAGGCGCATTCAACTTTGATTGCCGCTTCTAAAGGGTTAATAGCACGCAGCACCGTGATCAGTGCCGCGCGCTATTAGCCATGGGTCCCAGCCGTGGCCCCACGTTATAGAACGGGAGCGGACTCATGACGTACCGGTACGTCATGGATCCTTAAGGGGTTACTGAGTGAAAATACCAGTATACAAGGAGGAATATTATCACTATATATATTACCATCACACTGTTACTGACTAAATCCTGTATACTGAGACCAATATTACTGATAATACCAGTATACAAGGAGGAATATTATCACAATACATATTACTATCATACTGTTACTGACCAAATCCTGCATACTGAGACCAATATTACTGATAATACAAGTATACAAGGAGGAATATTATCACAATACATATTACTATCATACTGTTACTGACCAAATCCTGTATACTGAGACCAATATTACTAATAAAACCAGTATACAAGGAGGAATATTATCCCCATACATTTTACCATCATACTATTCCTGACTAAATCCTGTATACTGAGACTAATATTACTAATAATGCCAGTATACAAGGAGGAATATTATCACCATACATATTACCATCATACTGTTACTGACTAAATCCTATATACTGAGACCAATATTCCTGATAATACCAGTGTAAAAGGAGGAACATTATCACCCTACATATTATCATCATACTGTTACTGACCAAATCCTGTATACTGAGACCAATATTACCAATAATACCAGTATACAAGGAGGAATATTATCACCATACATTTTACCATCATACTATTCCTGACTAAATCCTGTATACTGAGACTAATATTACTAATAATGCCAGTATACAAGGGGGAATATTATCACCATACATATTACCATCATACTGTTACTGACTAAATCCTGTATACTGAGACCAATATTACCAATAATATCAGTATACAAGGGGGAATATTATCACAATACATATCACCATCATACTGTTACTGACAAAATCCTGTATACTGAGACCAATATTACCAATAATACCAGTATACAAGGAGGAATATTATCACCATACATTTTACCATCATACTATTCCTGACTAAATCCTGTATACTGAGACTAATATTACTAATAATGCCAGTATACAAGGAGGAATATTATCACCATACATATTACCATCATACTGTTACTGACTAAATCCTATATACTGAGACCAATATTACTGATAATACCAGTATAAAAGGAGGAATATTATCACCATACATATTATCATCATACTGTTACTGACCAAATCCTGTATACTGAGACCAATATTACTGATAATACCAGTATAAAAGGAGGAATATTATCACCCTACATATTATCATCATACTGTTACTGACCAAATCCTGTATACTGAGATCAATATTACCAATAATACTAGTATACAAGGAGGAATATTATCACCATACATATTACCATCATACTGTTACTGACCAAATCCTGTGTACTGAGACTAATATTACTAATAATGCCAGTATACAAGGAGGAATATTATCACCATACATATTACCATCATACTGTTACTGACTAAATCCTATATACTGAGACCAATATTACTGATAATACCAGTATACAAGGAGGAATATTATCACCATACATATCACCATCATACTGTTACTGACCAAATCCTGTATACTGAGACCAATATTACTAATAATACCAGTATACAAGGAGGAATATTATCACCATACATATTATCATCATACTGTTACTAACCAAAAAGGCCCCTTCTATGCCTTCATAGCTCCCCCCCTGTGCCCCCCCATATAGCATTAGACCTACCACCATGTGTCCCCAGCATTCCTCACCTCTATACAAACACCAAATCTTTTTTTGCCCTTCTATGCTCTCATATAGTAGTTAGGTCCACTTTGTGCCCCAATATAGCAGTTAGGCCCCCTATGTGCCCCCATAAAGTAGTTTGGCCTCCTCTTTGCCCCACATAGTACTTAGCCCCCCCCCCCCCCCCATGACGCATATAGTATTTAGGCCCCTTCTGTGCTCCCATATGATAGAAGGCCAATCTGTACCCCCATATAGCAGTAAGGCACCCTCTGTGCCCCCCATATAGTAGTTAGGTCCCCCTTTTCCCCCATTTAGTATTGAGGACCACTCTATGCTCCCATATGGTATAAGGACTCTCTGTGCCTCCCATATAGCAGTAAGGCCCCCTCTGTGCCCCCATATAGCAGTAAGGCCCCCTCTGTGCCCCCCATATAGCAGTAAGGCCCCCTCTGTGTCCCCATATAGCAGTTAGGCCTCCTCTGTGCCCCCATATAGCAGTTAGGCCTCTCTGTGCCCCCATATAGTATATAGGCCCCCCTAAATAGTAAAAACTATGCAGCTGATATAAGTATTGGAAGGACACATTTTTAATAATAGAAGAAATTAAGGATTGAATATCTCCATAACTTACAGGGACTCCCAGGTTGTTCTGCTCAGTGAGTAGGACAAATTTGCATATATATATATATATATAGAGAGAGAGAGAGAGAGAGAGAGAGAGAAATAGCGGAGGGCAGCACACCTTGTAGAAAGTATCTGGTGCAAGCAGCCAAGATGGACCCCGGTCACTGGTCCCCAATGCAGAGAACAAAAAGAGGTTGCAGCACACAAAATAGGTGAAAAAATAGTGGTAGCTTTAATCCATTATAAATACAAATGCAACGTTTCAGCTGCCAATGTTGCATTTGTATTTATAATGGATTAAAGCTACCACAATTTTTTCACCTATTTTGTGTGCTGCAACCGCTTTTTGTTTTCTATATATATATATATATATATATATATATATATATATATATATACCATATAGATCAATAATTGAATCGCTTCTCGGCCTTTTGGCTAAGATTAAGTGTAGTATCTGTTCTTATCAGTTTAATGCAGGTGGCAGGTGATGCCAGTGTGGAGCTGGTGGGGATGGGTGCTGCATGGTAGGGGCAGGTGTATTGGGGCATTCCGGGGCTGGTTCTGAGGAATCAGCTCGACGGCTGCCCCAATGTGACCTGTTACCTCCGGGTCTCGCCATGAGGCTGAGAGGGCCTAGAGCCGAGGTACTTTAGTGCCGAAACTCACTGGGTGTATTGGCTCACTGAGTTGAAGCATGGGCACCATGATATCTGCCCCTTTGTGGCACTCACCTCTTGATTCCCGGCCTTCTGGCTAGGATCAGAGACATTTTTATAGATCCGGCCGGATGTCCGGGCAGTTTATCTGCACACATTCACTTACATAGTTACATAGTTAGTACGGTTGAAAAAAGACAGACGTCCATCAAGTCCAACCAGGGGATTGAAGGGAAGGATGTAAGGGGATAAGGGAAAGGGATGTAGTTTTATAATTCTGCATAAGCATTAATGTTATTTTGTTCCAGGAATGTATCTAACCCTGCTTTAAAGCTGTTAATTGTTCCTGCTGTGACCAGTTCCTGAGGTAGACCGTTCCATAAATTCACAGTCCTCACGGTAAAGAAGGCGTGCCGCCCCTTTAGACTAAACCTTTTCTTCTCCAGACGGAGGGAGTGCCCCCTCGTCCTTTGGGGGGGTTTAACCTGGAACAGTTTTTCTCCATATTTTTTGTATGGGCCATTTATATACTTATATACGTTTATCATATCCCCCCTTATACGTCTCTTCTCAAGACTAAACAATTGTAACTCCTTTAATCGCTCCTCATAGATAAGATGTTCCAGGCCCCATATTAGTTTAGTCGCGCGTCTCTGCACCCTTTCCAACTCCGCAGTTTCCCTTTTATGAACAGGCAACCAAAACTGAACAGCATATTCCAGGTGAGGCCGTACCAATGCTTTATAAAGGGGGAGTATTATACACTATAGACTGTACCAATGCTTTATAAAGGGGGAGTATTATGTCCCTGTCCCTTGAGTCCATGCCTCTTTTTATACATGACAATATCCTGCCGGCTTTGGAAGCAGCAGCCTGACATTGTGCTATTCTGTAGTCTGTGATCTACAAGTCACCCAGATCCTTCTCTACCAGTGACTCTGACAGTTTAATCCCCCCTAAGACATACGACGCTGCAGGTTATTAGTACCCAGATGCAGAACTTTACATTTATCCACATTGAACCTCATTTGCCAAGTGGATGCCCAGACACTTAGTCTATCCAAGTCATCTTGTAACTTATGCACATTCTCTATAGACTGTACCGTGCTACAAAGCTTGGTGTCATCTGCAAAGATAGAAACAGAGCTGTTAATACCATCCTCTATATACACAGCCCCCCTCTATATACACAGCCCCCCTCTATATACACAGCCCCCCTCTATATACACAGCCCGCCTCTATATACAGAGCTGTTAATACCATCCTCTATATCATTGATAAATAAATTAAACAGCAGCGGGCCCAGTACAGAACCTTGGGGTACACCACTAATAACCGGGGACCAATCAGAGTACGAATCATTGACCACCACTCTCTGGGTACGTTCCATGATCAGTGTTCAATCCAGTTACAAACTAAAGTTTCCAAGGCCAAGGACCTTAACTTACCTGTCAGACGTCTGTGAGGGACAGTATCAAATGCTTTGGCAAAATCCAGAAACACTATATCCACAGCCCCCCTCTATATACACAGCCCCCCTCTATATACACAGCCCCCCTCTATATACACAGCCCCCCCTCTATATACACAGCCCCCCTCTATATACACAGCCCCCCCCTCTATATACACAGCCCCCCTCTATATACACAGCCCCCCTCTATATACACAGCCCCCCTCTATATACAGAGCCCCCCCTCTATATACACAGCCCCCTCTATATACACAGCCCCCCTCTATATCCACAGCCCCCCTCTATATACACAGCCCCTCCTCTATATACACAGCCCCCCTCTATATACACAGCCCCCCCTCTATATACACAGCCCCCCTCTATATACACAGCCCCCCCCCTCTATATACACAGCCCCCCTCTATATACACAGCCCCCCCTTCTATATACACAGCCCCCCCCTCTATATACACAGCCCCCCTCTATATACACAGCCCCCCCCTCTATATACACAGCCCCCCCTCTATATACACAGCCCCCCCTCTATATACACAGCCCCCCTCTGTATACACAGCCCCCCTCTATATACACAGCCATTCCTCTGTCAAGGCTTCTACTCACCTCTTCATAAAAGCAAATTAGATTGGTTTGACAACTTCTATCCTTAGTAAACCCATGCTGGCTATCACTTATAATACTATTATCCCCTATGTATTCCTGTATGTAATCCCTTATAAGTCCTTCAAACAATTTACCCACAATGCACGTTAGACTTACCGGTCTACAATTGCCTGGCGAAGACCTAGAGCCCTTTTTGAAGATTGGCACCACATTAGCCTTGCGCCAGTCCCTTGGCACAATACCAGACACCAGAGAATCTCTAAATATCATGAACAAGGGTACAGATATTACTGAACTTACCTCTCTAAGAACTCTTGGGTGTAGTCCATCCGGCCCTGGAGATTTGCTTACATTTACTTTACTTAACTTACCTTGTACCATCTCTACATTAAGCCAGTTGAATACATTATATGATGTGTTACCAGCACTGACCTGTACATGATGTGTTGCCAGCACTGACCTGTACATGATGTGTTACCAGCACTGACCTGACCAATGTCAGCTCCTTCTTCCATAGTATATACAGAACTAAAGAACCCATTCAGTAGCTCCGCCTTCTCTTGATCACCCGTGACAACCTCCCCATTATCATTATTAAGGGGTCCTACATGCTCTGTCCTTGTTTTTTTTTGCATTTATATATGTAAAAAAATATTTAGGATTAGTTTTGCTTTCTTCGGCCACCTGTCTCTCATTTTGAATTTTTGCTGTTTTTATTACATTTTTACAGATTTTATTAAGCTCTTTGTACTGTTTAAATGTTATAGCTGACCCATCAGATTTGTATTTTTTGAAGGCTATTTTTTTTGTTGTTTATTGCTCTTTTAACATCATTTGTCAGCCATGTAGGATTTAGTTTTAATGGTTTATATTTGTTCCCCTTTGGTATATATTTAGCTGTATAGTTATTTAGAGTTGATTTAAAGATGTCCCATTTACCTTCTGTATCAGTATTTGAGAACCCCTCCCCCAGTCTATGTCCTGTAGTGCAGATCTCAGCCCAGGGAAATTTGCCTTTTTAAAGTTATATGTTTTTGCTTTCCCCGCCTGTCTTTGTTTTCTACATTTTAAGTGAAAAGTAACTATATTGTGGTCGCTATTACCAAGGTTTTCCCGCACAGTTACATTACCAATCAGCTCTGCGTTGTTGGAAATGATCAGATCCAACAAGGCATCACTTCTTGTTGGGTCCTCCACAAACTGGCCCATAAAATTATCCTGCAATAAATTTAGGAATTGTCGCCCCTTTGTAGTTTTAGCCAACCCCAGACCCCAATCTATATCTGGATAGTTAAAATCTCCCATTATTACCACTGTACCTGCCCGGGCGGCCCTCTCTATTTGTTTATGAAGCTGAACTTCTATCTCTTCAGTGATATTAGGGGGTCTGTAGATTACACCAAATATTATTTTTTCAGTATTTCCCTCCTTTTGTAATTCTACCCACAGTGATTCCACCTCCTCAGAATCATCACACACTATGGCATCGTTCACACTGACTTTCATACAACTTCTTACATACAGACAGACTCCACCACCTTTTCTGTTCATTCTATCCTTGCGAAACAATGTAAACCCCTGCAGATTGACAGTCCAGTCATGTGAGGAGTCCAGCCATGTCTCAGTGACCCCAACTATATCACCAGCCATGTCTCAGTGACCCCAACTATATCACCAGCCATGTCTCAGTGACCCCAACTATATCAATGTGTTCCTCCAGTATCAAGGCCTCAAGCTCCCCCATTTTATTTTCTAGGCTTCTGGCATTTGTGAACATACACTTTACATTTCCATTAAGTTTTACACATATAGTCTCACTAATGGGATTTTCAGAGTTATTGGGGTTAATGTCATTTTTTGAGTTATAAGGGCTAATTGTACTATTTAAGTTATTGGGGCTAATGGGATTTTTTGAGTTATTGGGTCTAATGTTATTATTTAAGTTATTGGGGCTAATGGGATTTTTTGCGTTATTGCGTCTAACGTTGTTATTTAAGTTATTGGGGCTAACGGTATTTTTTGAGTTAATGGGGCTTATTGTAGTTATTGAGTTATTGGGGCTAATGGAATTTTTTGAATTATTGAGATTACAATTTTTCGGGCTACATTTATTTTTACAGCTGGTTTGTAACGCATGAATCTCCTTATCCACTGCTCTTAACCTCCCCCCACAGGACTCCTCTCCACCCGCCATTATGTCCTGAACTTAGCTATTTCTTTTTGTCTCACTGTGTCACTTTTTGTGTGTTGTGTGTTCACAGGATTGTCAGGGTGCGGTGCCCTTCTGGGTGTCCCTCCTGGCGGTCTAGAGGAGGTGTGTGTGGCCATTAGGTTTCGCACCTCCCTGCAAACACCCTGGGTCCTCCTGCTTTGGCAGGGTACCGACCGGTATCGGCTCTGCGGGCAGATACCTTGGCCAACGCCTAGGGGGATGCGGCGAGCATTTGTGGTCCCTTAGTAGCTTCGGCGAGAAGGGACATCCAACCTGAAACCTCGCAGGTACCTTTCAGTCCAGAGGCGAAGGATAAGGTTTGTTGGGGGGTCTCTCTCCTATCGGAGAAGGGCTTGCGATAGACCTCATCCTCTGTGCACGTTTTTTTAGTGTAACACGTTTGCACTTTTTCTTGCACTTTGGGTGATTCGAGAGCACGTTCCTCGGCTCTTAAAAAGAAAAAATAGATCAATAATTGAAAGAAGGGGATGATGGGAAACACCCCTGACTATGAGTTCAGTGCAGGAGTCATGCAGGCGCTGAGCGATCCATCATGGTCTTACACCCTTGCCTGGGATTTCAATCATATTGCGGTATGAATGGTCGTATATCTCACATGTCACATTGTTGCAGTTAAATCATAATGAGTTTCAGGAAACATATCAGGAGAGAAGCATGTGAACCGATCCAGGGGAAGTGATGTATGTATTAGTGGATATCATTTATTTATAACTCTGCAGCATATCGCACCTCGCAAACATTCTATGTAACAGTAAACAACTGCAAAATCTTCCTCCATGTAAGAAAGAGCATCTTGGTGTGATGTCCGAATCAGAACCTATGTGTGATGTCCGAATCAGAACCTATGTGTGATGTCTGAGCCTATGTGGGATGTCTGAATCAGAACCTATGTGTGATGTCCGAATCAGAACCTATGTGTGATGTCCGAATCAGAACCTATGTGTGATGTCCGAATCAGAACCTATGTGTGATGTCCGAATCAGAACCTATGTGTGATGTCTGAATCAGAGCCTATGTGTGATGTCTGAGCCTATGTGGGATGTCTGAATCAGAACCTATGTGTGATGTCCGAATTAGAACCTATGTGTGATGTCCGAATCAGAACCTATGTGTGATGTCTGAGCCTATGTGGGATGTCTGAATCAGAACCTATGTGTGATGTCCGAATTAGAACCTATGTGTGATGTCCGAATCAGAACCTATGTGTGATGTCTGAGCCTATGTGGGATGTCTGAATCAGAACCTATGTGTGATGTTGGAATCAGAACCTATGTGTGATGTCGGAATCAGAACCTATGTGTGATGTCCGAATCAGAACCTATGTGTGATGTCCGAATCAGAACCTATGTGTGATGTCCGAATCAGAACCTATGTGTGATGTCCGAATCAGAACCTATGTGTGATGTCCGAATCAGAACCTATGTGTGATGTCCGAATCAGAACCTATGTGTGATGTCCGAATCAGAACCTATGTGTGATGTCTGAGCCTATGTGGGATGTCTGAATCAGAACCTATGTGTGATGTCCGAATCAGAACCTATGTGTGATGTCGGAATCAGAACCTATGTGTGATGTCCGAATGAGAACCTGTGTGTGATGTCCGAATCAGAGCCCATGTGTGTTGTCTGAATCAGAGCCTATGTGTGATGTCTGAACCTATGTGTGTTGTCTGAATCAGAACCTATGTGTGATGTCTGAGCCTATGTGGGATGTCTGAATCAGAACCTATGTGTGATGTCCGAATCAGAACCTATGTGTGATGTCCGAATCAGAACCTATGTGTGATGTCCGAATCAGAACCTATGTGTGATGTCCGAATCAGAACCTATGTGTGTTGTCTGAATCAGAGCCTATGTGTGATGTCTGAATCAGAACCTATGTGTGATGTCCGAATCAGAACCTATGTGTGATGTCGGAATCAGAACCTATGTGTGATGTCCGAATCAGAACCTATGTGTGATGTCCGAATCAGAGCCCATGTGTGTTGTCTGAATCAGAGCCTATGTGTGATGTCTGAATCAGAACCTATGTGTGATGTCTGAACCTATGTGTGTTGTCTGAATCAGAACCTATGTGTGATGTCTGAGCCTATGTGGGATGTCTGAATCAGAACCTATGTGTGATGTCCGAATCAGAACCTATGTGTGATGTCCGAATCAGAACCTATGTGTGATGTCCGAATCAGAACCTATGTGTGATGTCCGAATCAGAACCTATGTGTGATGTCCGAATCAGAGCCCATGTGTGTTGTCTGAATCAGAGCCTATGTGTGATGTCTGAGCCTATGTGGGATGTCTGAATCAGAACCTATGTGTGATGTCCGAATCAGAACCTATGTGTGATGTCCGAATCAGAACCTATGTGTGATGTTCGAATCAGAACCTATGTGTGATGTCCGAATCAGAACCTATGTGTGATGTCTGAATCAGAGCCTATGTGTGATGTCCGAATCAGAGCCCATGTGTGTTGTCTGAATCAGAGCCTATGTGTGATGTCTGAGCCTATGTGGGATGTCTGAATCAGAACCTATGTGTGATGTCCGAATCAGAACCTATGTGTGATGTCCGAATCAGAACTTATGTGTGATGTCCGAATCAGAACCTATGTGTGATGTCGGAATCAGAACCTATGTGTGATGTCCGAATCAGAGCCTATGTGTGATGTCCGAATCAGAACCTATGTGTGATGTCCGAATCAGAACCTATGTGTGATGTCTGAACCAGAACCTATGTGTGATGTCTGAACCAGAGCCTATGTGTGATGTCCGAATCAGAGCCTATGTGTGATGTCCGAATCAGAGACTATGTGTGATATCTGAATCAGAACCTATGTGTGATGTCCGAATCAGAACCTATGTGTGATGTCCGAATCAGAACCTATGTGTGATGTCCGAATCAGAACCTATGTGTGATGTCCGAATCAGAACCTATGTGTGATGTCCGAATCAGAACCTATGTATGATGTCTGAATCAGAGCCTATGTGTGATGTCCGAATCAGAACCTATGTGTGATGTCCGAATCAGAACCTATGTGTGATGTCCGAATAAGAGACTATGTGTGATGTCTGAATCAGAACCTATGTGTGATGTCTGAATCAGAACCTATGTGTGATGTCCGAATCAGAACCTATGTGTGATGTCCGAATCAGAACCTATGTGTGATGTCCGAATAAGAGACTATGTGTGATGTCTGAATCAGAACCTATGTGTGATGTCTGAATCAGAACCTATGTGTGATGTCTGAATCAGAGCCTATGTGTGATGTCTGAATCAGAACCTATGTGTGATGTCTGAATCAGAGCCTATGTGTGATGTCTGAATCAGAACCTATGTGTGATGTCCGAATCAGAACCTATGTATGATGTCTGAATCAGAGCCTATGTGTGATGTCCGAATCAGAACCTATGTGTGATGTCGGAATCAGAACCTATGTGTGATGTCCGAATCAGAACCTATGTGTGATGTCCGAATCAGAGCCCATGTGTGTTGTCTGAATCAGAGCCTATGTGTGATGTCTGAACCTATGTGTGTTGTCTGAATCAGAACCTATGTGTGATGTCTGAGCCTATGTGGGATGTCTGAATCAGAACCTATGTGTGATGTCCGAATCAGAACCTATGTGTGATGTCCGAATCAGAACCTATGTGTGATGTCCGAATCAGAACCTATGTGTGATGTCCGAATCAGAACCTATGTGTGTTGTCTGAATCAGAGCCTATGTGTGATGTCTGAATCAGAACCTATGTGTGATGTCCGAATCAGAACCTATGTGTGATGTCGGAATCAGAACCTATGTGTGATGTCCGAATCAGAACCTATGTGTGATGTCCGAATCAGAGCCCATGTGTGTTGTCTGAATCAGAGCCTATGTGTGATGTCTGAATCAGAACCTATGTGTGATGTCTGAACCTATGTGTGTTGTCTGAATCAGAACCTATGTGTGATGTCTGAGCCTATGTGGGATGTCTGAATCAGAACCTATGTGTGATGTCCGAATCAGAACCTATGTGTGATGTCCGAATCAGAACCTATGTGTGATGTCCGAATCAGAACCTATGTGTGATGTCCGAATCAGAGCCCATGTGTGTTGTCTGAATCAGAGCCTATGTGTGATGTCTGAGCCTATGTGGGATGTCTGAATCAGAACCTATGTGTGATGTCCGAATCAGAACCTATGTGTGATGTCCGAATCAGAACTTATGTGTGATGTCCGAATCAGAACCTATGTGTGATGTCGGAATCAGAACCTATGTGTGATGTCCGAATCAGAGCCTATGTGTGATGTCCGAATCAGAACCTATGTGTGATGTCCGAATCAGAACCTATGTGTGATGTCTGAACCAGAACCTATGTGTGATGTCTGAACCAGAGCCTATGTGTGATGTCCGAATCAGAGCCTATGTGTGATGTCCGAATCAGAGACTATGTGTGATATCTGAATCAGAACCTATGTGTGATGTCCGAATCAGAACCTATGTGTGATGTCCGAATCAGAACCTATGTGTGATGTCCGAATCAGAACCTATGTGTGATGTCCGAATCAGAACCTATGTGTGATGTCCGAATCAGAACCTATGTATGATGTCTGAATCAGAGCCTATGTGTGATGTCCGAATCAGAACCTATGTGTGATGTCCGAATCAGAACCTATGTGTGATGTCCGAATAAGAGACTATGTGTGATGTCTGAATCAGAACCTATGTGTGATGTCTGAATCAGAACCTATGTGTGATGTCCGAATCAGAACCTATGTGTGATGTCCGAATCAGAACCTATGTGTGATGTCCGAATAAGAGACTATGTGTGATGTCTGAATCAGAACCTATGTGTGATGTCTGAATCAGAACCTATGTGTGATGTCTGAATCAGAGCCTATGTGTGATGTCTGAATCAGAACCTATGTGTGATGTCTGAATCAGAGCCTATGTGTGATGTCTGAATCAGAACCTATGTGTGATGTCCGAATCAGAACCTATGTATGATGTCTGAATCAGAGCCTATGTGTGATGTCCGAATCAGAACCTATGTGTGATGTCGGAATCAGAACCTATGTGTGATGTCCGAATCAGAACCTATGTGTGATGTCCGAATCAGAGCCCATGTGTGTTGTCTGAATCAGAGCCTATGTGTGATGTCTGAACCTATGTGTGTTGTCTGAATCAGAACCTATGTGTGATGTCTGAGCCTATGTGGGATGTCTGAATCAGAACCTATGTGTGATGTCCGAATCAGAACCTATGTGTGATGTCCGAATCAGAACCTATGTGTGATGTCCGAATCAGAACCTATGTGTGATGTCCGAATCAGAACCTATGTGTGTTGTCTGAATCAGAGCCTATGTGTGATGTCTGAATCAGAACCTATGTGTGATGTCCGAATCAGAACCTATGTGTGATGTCGGAATCAGAACCTATGTGTGATGTCCGAATCAGAACCTATGTGTGATGTCCGAATCAGAGCCCATGTGTGTTGTCTGAATCAGAGCCTATGTGTGATGTCTGAATCAGAACCTATGTGTGATGTCTGAACCTATGTGTGTTGTCTGAATCAGAACCTATGTGTGATGTCTGAGCCTATGTGGGATGTCTGAATCAGAACCTATGTGTGATGTCCGAATCAGAACCTATGTGTGATGTCCGAATCAGAACCTATGTGTGATGTCCGAATCAGAACCTATGTGTGATGTCCGAATCAGAACCTATGTGTGATGTCCGAATCAGAGCCCATGTGTGTTGTCTGAATCAGAGCCTATGTGTGATGTCTGAGCCTATGTGGGATGTCTGAATCAGAACCTATGTGTGATGTCCGAATCAGAACCTATGTGTGATGTCCGAATCAGAACCTATGTGTGATGTTCGAATCAGAACCTATGTGTGATGTCCGAATCAGAACCTATGTGTGATGTCTGAATCAGAGCCTATGTGTGATGTCCGAATCAGAGCCCATGTGTGTTGTCTGAATCAGAGCCTATGTGTGATGTCTGAGCCTATGTGGGATGTCTGAATCAGAACCTATGTGTGATGTCCGAATCAGAACCTATGTGTGATGTCCGAATCAGAACTTATGTGTGATGTCCGAATCAGAACCTATGTGTGATGTCGGAATCAGAACCTATGTGTGATGTCCGAATCAGAGCCTATGTGTGATGTCCGAATCAGAACCTATGTGTGATGTCCGAATCAGAACCTATGTGTGATGTCTGAACCAGAACCTATGTGTGATGTCTGAACCAGAGCCTATGTGTGATGTCCGAATCAGAGCCTATGTGTGATGTCCGAATCAGAGACTATGTGTGATATCTGAATCAGAACCTATGTGTGATGTCCGAATCAGAACCTATGTGTGATGTCCGAATCAGAACCTATGTGTGATGTCCGAATCAGAACCTATGTGTGATGTCCGAATCAGAACCTATGTGTGATGTCCGAATCAGAACCTATGTATGATGTCTGAATCAGAGCCTATGTGTGATGTCCGAATCAGAACCTATGTGTGATGTCCGAATCAGAACCTATGTGTGATGTCCGAATAAGAGACTATGTGTGATGTCTGAATCAGAACCTATGTGTGATGTCTGAATCAGAACCTATGTGTGATGTCCGAATCAGAACCTATGTGTGATGTCCGAATCAGAACCTATGTGTGATGTCCGAATAAGAGACTATGTGTGATGTCTGAATCAGAACCTATGTGTGATGTCTGAATCAGAACCTATGTGTAATGTCTGAATCAGAGCCTATGTGTGATGTCTGAATCAGAACCTATGTGTGATGTCTGAATCAGAGCCTATGTGTGATGTCTGAATCAGAACCTATGTGTGATGTCCGAATCAGAACCTATGTATGATGTCTGAATCAGAGCCTATGTGTGATGTCCGAATCAGAACCTATGTGTGATGTCCGAATCAGAACCTATGTGTGATGTCCGAATAAGAGACTATGTGTGATGTCTGAATCAGAACCTATGTGTGATGTCTGAATCAGAACCTATGTGTGATGTCTGAATCAGAGCCTATGTGTGATGTCTGAATCAGAACCTATGTGTGATGTCTGAATCAGAACCTATGTGTGATGCCTGAATCAGAACCTATGTGTGATGTCTGAATCAGAGCCTATGTGTGATGTCCGAATCAGAGCCTATGTGTGAAGCCCGAATCAGAACCTATGTGTGAAGCCCGAATCAGAACCTATGTGTGATGCCTGAATCAGAACCTATGTGTGATGTCTGAATCAGAACCTATGTGTGATGTCTGAATCAGAACCTATGTGTGATGTCTGAATCAGAACCTATGTGTGATGTCAGAATCAGAACCTATGTGTGATGTCAGAATCAGAACCTATGTGTGATGTCCGAATCAGAACCTATGTGTGATGTCCGAATCAGAACCTATGTGTGATGTCCGAATCAGAGCCTATGTGTGATGTCCGAATCAAAGCCTATGTGTGAAGTCTGAATCAGAGACTATGTGTGATGTCTGAATCAGAACCTATGTGTGATGTCTGAATCAGAACCTATGTGTGATGTCTGAATCAGAACCTATGTGTGATGTCTGAATCAGAACCTATGTGTGATGTCTGAATCAGAGCCTATGTGTGATGTCCGAATCAGAGCCTATGTGTGATGTCCGAATCAAAGCCTATGTGTGAAGTCTGAATCAGAGACTATGTGTGATGTCTGAATCAGAACCTATGTGTGATGTCTGAATCAGAACCTATGTGTGATGCCTGAATCAGAACCTATGTGTGATGTCTGAATCAGAGCCTATGTGTGATGTCTGAATCAGAGCCTATGTGTGAAGTCCGAATCAGAACCTATGTGTGATGTCTGAATCAGAACCTATGTGTGATGTCCGAATCAGAACCTATGTGTGATGTCCGAATCAGAACCTATGTGTGATGTCTGAATCAGAACCTATGTGTGATGTCTGAATCAGAACCTATGTGTAATGTCTGAATCAGAACCTATGTGTGATGTCTGAATCAGAACCTATGTGTGATGTCTGAATCAGAACCTATGTGTGATGTCTGAATCAGAACCTATGTGTGATGTCTGAATCAGAACCTATGTGTGATGTCTGAATCAGAACCTATGTGTGATGTCCGAATCAGAACCTATGTGTGATGTCCGAATCAGAACCTATGTGTGATGTCTGAATCAGAGACTATGTGTGATGTCTGAATCAGAACCTATGTATGATGTCTGAATCAGAACCTATGTGTGATGTCCGAATCAGAACCTATGTGTGATGTCTGAATCAGAGACTATGTGTGATGTCTGAATCAGAGACTATGTGTGATGTCCGAATCAGAACCTATGTGTGATGTCTGAATCAGAACCTATGTATGATGTCTGAAACCCATGTGTGTGACGTCACGAGCGGGGCCTGACTGTGATGCCACTAGCCTCCATCCCGCATCGCCAGTCAAGTTCACTTCGTGCACAGAAGTCTTGAGTGCCGCAGCCAAGATCGCGGGGTCCCCATCGGAGGGACCCCCATTATGAGACATATTATCCGCTATCCTTTTGATAGGGAATAATATGTATTGGGGCAGAGTACCCCTTTAAGGGGTTAGAAAAGAGAGTTAGCACATTAGGAGAGAGTCATACAAGTTTTCCAGATAAGTTGTCTAGGGGTGAAGTACCCCTTTAAAAATGTTATCTCCTTTTCCTAGAAATCATGGATTATAAAAAAAAGACCACTAGTGGTCCTCACACTATCCAGAACATAATCCTGTCCAACTTCAGCACCATCTTTCTCCCAGCTGAAGCACAGGCAGAGACAAAGTCCAGAAAGTGAAGGCAGGACTAGAACTCTTCTGTGCTCACTCCTGTCCAATCAGACTGCAGCATGAAAACAGAGAGGAAGGGGTTACAGAGCAGCCTGCAGTGATTGGATGAGGAGACCAGAGAGGAATGGGTTACAGAGCAGCCTGCAGTGATTGGATGAGGAGACCAGAGAGGAAGGGGTTACAGAGCAGCCTGCAGTGATTGGATGAAGAGACCCAGAGAGGAAGGGGTTACAGAGAAGCCTGCAGTGATTGGATGAGGAGACCAGAGAAGAAGGGGTTACAGACCAGCTTGCAGTGATTGGATGAGGAGACCAGAGAGGAAGGGGTTACAGAGCAGCCTGCAGTGATTGGATAATAAGACCAAGAGAGGAAGGGGTTACAGAGCAGCCTGCAGTGATTGGATGAAGAGACCAGAGAGGAAGGGGTTACAGAGCAGTCTGCAGTGATTGGATGAGGAGACCAGAGAGGAAGGGATTACAGAGCAGCCTGCAGTGATTGGATGAGGAGACCAGAGAGGAAGGGATTACAGAGCAGCCTGCAGTGATTGGATGAAGAGACCCAGAGAGGAAGGGGTTACAGAGCAGTCTGCAGTGATTGGATGAGGAGACCAGAGAGGAAGGGATTACAGAGCAGCCTGCAGTGATTGGATGAGGAGACCAGAGAGGAAGGGGTTACAGAGCAGCCTGCAGTGATTGGATGAAGAGACCCAGAGAGGAAGGGGTTACAGAGAAGCCTGCAGTGATTGGATGAGGAGACCAGAGAAGAAGGGGTTACAGACCAGCTTGCAGTGATTGGATGAGGAGACCAGAGAGGAAGGGGTTACAGAGCAGCCTGCAGTGATTGGATAATAAGACCAAGAGAGGAAGGGTTTACAGAGCAGCCTGCAGTGATTGGATGAAAAGACCCAGAGAGGAAGGGGTTACAGAGCAGCCTGCAGTGATTGGAGGAGGAGACCAGAGAGGAAGGGGTTACAGAGCAGCCTGCAGTGATTGGATGAAGAGACCAGAGAGGAAAGTGTTACAGAGCAGCCTGCAGTGATTGGATGAGGAGACCAGAGAGGAAGGGGTTACAGAGCAGCCTGCAGTGATTGGATGAGGAGACCAGAGAGGAAGGGGTTACAGAGCAGCCTGCAGTGATTGGATGAAGAGACCAGAGAGGAAGGGGTTACAGAGCAGCCTGCAGTGATTGGATGAGGAGACCAGAGAGGAAGGGGTTACAGAGCAGCCTGCAGTGATTGGAGGAGGAGACCAGAGAGGAAGGGGTTACAGAGCAGCCTGCAGTGATTGGATGAAGAGACCAGAGAGGAAGGGGTTACAGAACAGCCTCCAGTGATTGGAGGAGGAGACCAGAGAGGAAGGGGTTACAGAGCAGCCTGCAGTGATTGGAGGAGGAGACCAGAGAGGAAGGGGTTACAGAGCAGCCTGCAGTGATTGGAGGAGGAAACCAGAGAGGAAGGGGTTACAGAGAAGCCTGCAGTGATTGGATGAAGAGACCCAGAGAGGAAGGGGTTACAGAGCAGCCTGCAGGGATTGGATGCAGAGACCAGAGAGGAAGGGGTTACAGAGCAGCCTGCAGGGATTGGATGCAGAGACCAGAGAGGAAGGGGTTACAGAACAGCCTGCAGTGATTGGATGAAGAGACCAGAGAGGGAAGGGGTTACAGAGCAGCCTGCAGTGATTGGATGAAGAGACCCAGCACAGCACAGCAGACTCAGGGAGGAAGTGAATGCATGGTGAGTGGGAGCGGGTTCAGTGCTTGCCTCAGACAAGCCCCTTTCTGAGCAGTGGATGTCAGAGTGAGTGAGCAGCAGAACAGAGGGATTTGTGAGCCAAATACAGAAGCGAGACACATAAGAAAGACATGTAAAGAATCTGCTGGACCCAGTGAAGAACATTATTATTATTATTATTATTAATATATATATATATATATATATATATATATATATATATATACATATATATTTTTGTGATCTGACAGGGCACTTTAAGGATACTGCTGTTTCTTACTTTTCAGAATTTTAAAGCTATTATTACTTTTATGAATTACTTGAGAGTCTCAGTGTTATCTATAGCGTCCTGCAATCCAGATGCCTGCAGCAGTTTTATGCTTCCTGCATTTCGAGCAGCATAAAACGGATTACAGGTTACCTTTACACTAACCACTCCCAAAAGTCTACATAGTGTTGCGTCTCCTTCGTCCCCTCCCTTTCCTCTGTCTCCCTCCCTACCTAAGCTCTAGATTAGTGTTTCCCAACCAAGGTGCCTCCAGTTGTTGCAAAATTACGATTTCCAGCATGCCCGGACAGCCAAAGGCCTGTCTGTCTCCTCCAGAGGATCCACACTGTCCCTGAGAGGTAAATCAAGGCTTCCCCCTCATCACATCCATTAGTGCAGTTGTCCTTAAACTGTGTCCCTCCAGCTGATGCAAAACTACAACTCTCAGCATGCCCGGACAGCCAGAGGCTGTCCGGGCATGCTGGGAGTTGTAGTTTTGCAACAGCTGAAGACACCTGATTGTTCTTACGTCCAGAAACAACACATTGCCACAGATTTGCAAACTGCAAGACACCTTCCGTAATTATTGTGCTTAAATAAGCCTTTCTCCGGCATTCCCCGGGCTTAGCGCGGCGCCTTGTGCGTTCACGTAATTCGCTATTAATTACGCTTTTTCTGTTTTTGGATTCTCTCCATTTGCAGAGAACCATCTGGCTGAGCTGCCCCGCTTCCCCGCTTCCCCAGGGGACACTTTCTTATGATCACTATTTATACTCTGGGCTGATGTGAACAATTGAGAGTTACCTGTATTTAAGAACATTAAAACAGCGAACGCTGGCGGGGACGGCGGCCCGCTGTGGCTTACGGCAACTGCGCTAAATGGGAAATGATTAAACCTTTGGCTGCAAATCGAAGAGGAATGGGCGCTCTGCAAGGTCGTGCGAGCTGCCCTGCACATCGTTTGTCCAGACGGGGGCGATTAAGAGATAGTAATAGGATATGCAATTTTTGGATTATTATTTTTAAATAAATAAATAGAATGAATAAAAATAAATATATAAAATAAATAAATGAATCAAAAGTAAATATATCAATATTAAAATACAATAAAAAATGTTTTAATAAAAACTATTTAAATTAAATAAAATAAAAATTAATAAATAAAAATATATAAATATACAAATATCACAAATAAAATAAAAATTGTTATACATTTTTTTTATAAATTTAATAAATAAATAAAGTAAAAAATAAAGAAATAAAATTAATTAATGAAATAAAAAATATATATATATATATCTATAATATCCATGCTTAAGAATGATGGCGTCATGCCGTCGAAACGTCGCATCCACTTCTGACCATGGGTCAATAAACTTCGTTTTTTATTCACTTATCTCTGGAGTGCTGTTGGGTCTTGGGTGGATTTGGGATCTTAAAGGGGTTATCCAGGAAAAAAAACTTTTTTTTATATATCAACTGGCTCCAGAAAGTTAAGCAGATTTGTAAATTACTTCTATTAAAAAATCTTAATCCTTTCAGTACTTATGAGCTGCTGAAGTTGAGCTGTTCTTTTCTGTCTAAGTGCTCTCTGATGACACTTGTCTCGGGAACCGCCCAGTTTAGAAGCAAATCCCCATAGCAAACCTCTTTTACTCTGCTCTCTGCTGACATCTCTGCTTGTCTCGGGAACTGCACACTGTTGCCAGACAGAAAACAACAACTCAACTTCAGCAGTTGATAATTATTGAAAGAATTAAGATTTTTTAATAGAAGTAATTTACAAATCTGTTTAACTTTCTGGAGCCAGTTGATATATAAAAAAAAGTTTTTTCATGGAATACCCCTTTAATATAAGTCCGCTACTGGGACTGTGCTTGCGTCCACTTCCACCCTGCACCTTGGTTTATTCACATTACTTACCTGGCCGTGCTGCTTCAGCTTTTGTTTATATATATATATATATATATATATATATATATATATATATAGATATAGATATAGATATAGATATAGATATAGATATATATATATATATATATATATATATATATATACTAATAAAAAAATTCTATTAAATAAAAAATAAATAAAATGTAATAAATAAAATATAACAAAACAATAAAATTTTTTATAAATTAAATAAATAAATAAATGAAAATAAATAAATAAATGAATAAAAAATCCTATTCCTAAACACAAGCAGCTAATAAATATTTATACTTGATATAAGAAAATATTATTATTGTCAATCATCAATGTTAGAGAGTAGAGATGAGCGAGCCGAGCCCGCAAACTCAGTCTTGTTCAGAATATTGGAGCGACAGTGGCTCGCCGAACTTTAGAGCATTGCCCGTTGGAGCCTGTAGCGGGGATAATAATAGTAGGTGGGATGAGGAACACTTGGGATTTTGGCGTGTGAATGAAAGGAGGAGGAACTGGGAGCACTGAGATGACGTCGGGGTAGCCCAGCATACCTTGCAGCTCTCAGCAAGATCACATGACCCCAGGTTATCCAATCATTGCTTGCATTTATGTGCAATACAATTCCCAGGCCAATCAGGAGTTTAAGAGGCTAATAAAGCCCCATGCACTGCAGCCACTGTAGCCACTATTTTGGACAAAGAAAGCTGAGAGAGAGAGAGCAAGAACTACTGATCCCCGAAAGCCTTCATAAATCCTTTCGTATTTCAAAGCAAGCTGAGAAAAGCATTAATCAGTGGGCTAAACTCAGACAGAAACCTCCTATATTCTGCAGTACTGTATTCACTTGGTGCACTACAAATTCCAGCCAGCAGTGAACGAACCCATAAAAACTATCACATTACAAATACCTAGCAAACTAAGAAAAGCAGTGTGCTGACCTGTATATTTACATAAATACGCATTAAAAGCAATGTGAATGTGAAATATGCATTTTAGGCGAAGTTATGTGTATTTTCTTGGTTTAATCAAACATATAGTTTTTCTAAATTGCTTTAAGATAACAACGCATTTAAAATGGTTGTAAGTGCAGATTAGCCATCTAAGGACAAGTTCCGTGCATTTTCTGGGTTTAAGTGAACATATAGGCCCTGATTTCCTAAGAGTGGAGTGTAAGTTTCTTTGTGGGTTTTAATTCCCTACATTTTTACTAAGGTTTCCCTACATTTTCCACTTTCCCTATCTGTGATCTGTGGGGTTTTCCTCAGCTGAAATCCACCACATTTTCTGTGAAAACCCTGTGAAAATGTCAGGAACACACTCATTTTCGGTGACCACGCTCCCTTTTCCTGACAGCCACACCCCTTTTCAGTTTTTCTTAGTAAAATGGAGAGTTAGTCTGTTTTTTTTTTTTTTTTTTTTATTCTGGCGCAAATTCTGGCACAGACAGAATTTCTGGCACACAACACAACAAAACATGAGTTTGCATTAGTAAATGTGGGACCTCATTCTGACTGGGACTGTTTCCACCTGGGGTTGACAAAACTAGGCATTTGAAAATGTTAAGAGTGAACATAGAGTAGCTATTTAAGCACAGTTATGTGTATTTTCTGGGTTTGGGTTTAATTAAAAATAAATAGCATTTATAACTGGGTTTAACATAAGTATGCATTTCTAGCATTGAGACTGAATGTTGACTAGTAGGTGAGTAAAAAATCTGTAAAAAAATCACCATGAAACATTAAAATGATCTTCAAATCTTTTTCAAAAAAAGGCATTGTTGGACAGGGTAGAGGACAGAAGACCCCTGCCGTAAGACCCCTGGCAGTAAGAATGTTAGTGGCAGTACCAGCACCAGTATAGGTAGCAACAGCAGTCAGGTGCCTGGTGGTAGTAGTAGCAGCTGCAGCAGTAAACAAAAGATTTTACTGTCTTTCAGGGGTTGGGTGACTTAACAGGATAGTACGGCCCTTGTGGACTGGTTGGCTTATTCAAAGTCTTTTCAGGAGGAGGAAGAAGAGTCTAACGACATAACGTTGAGCCAGGTGTCCGTGAATTCCTCATTGTCTACAGTTACATACAGTCTACAGCCACCCTGATGGTGAGTGAGGGCGGGCTCAGTATTTGCCTCGGACATGCCCCTTTCTGAGCAGTGGATGTCAGAATGAGTGAGCAGCAGAACAAAGGGATTTGTGATCCAAATACAGAAGTTAGACACATAAAAAAACATGTAAAGAATCTGCATGACTTAGTGAGGATCATTATTTTTTGTAACATGGAGACGTGGAGGAGGCCGTAGGAGGGCAATAACCCAGCAGCAGGACCGCTACCTCCGCCTTTGTGCAAGGAGGAGCAGGAGGAGCACTGCCAGAGCCCTGCAAAATAACCTCCAGCAGGACACAAATGTGCATGTGTCCACTCAAACTGTCAGAAACAGACTCCATGAGGGTGGTATGAGGGCCCGAGGTCCACAGGTGGGGGTTGTGCTTACAGCCAAACACCGTGCAGAAAGTTTGGCATTTGCCAGAGGACACCAAGATTGGCAAATTCACCACTGGTGCCGTGTGCTCTTCACAGATGAAAGCAGGTTCACACTGAGCACATGTGACAGACGTGACAGAGTCTAGAGACACGGTGAAGAACTTTCTGCTGCCTGCAACATCCTCCAGTATGACCGGTTTGGTGGTGGGTCAGTAATGGTGTGGGGTGCCATTTTTTGGGGGGGCCGCACAGCCATCCATGTGTTGCCAGAGGTAGCCTGACTGACATTAGGTACCGAGATGAGATCCTCAGACCCCTTGTGAGACCATATGCTGGTGCGGTTGGCCCTGGGTTCCTCCTAATACAAGACAATGCTAGATCTCATGTGGCTGGAGTGTGTCAGCAGTTCCTACAAGAGGAAGGCATTGATGCTATGGACTGGCCGCCCGTTCCCCTGAATCCGATTGAGCACATCTGGGACGTCTCGCTCCATCCACCACAGACTGTCCAGGAGTTGGCGGATGCTTTAGTCCAGGTCTGGGAGGACATCCCTCCACCTCATCAGGAGCATGCCCAGGCATTGTAGGGAGGTCATACGGGCACGTGGAGGCCACACACACTACTGAGCCTCATTGTGACTTGTTTTAAGGACATTACATAAGGTTGGATCAGCCTGTAGTGGGGTTTTCCACTGTGATTTTGAGTGACTCCATATCCAGACCTCCAGGGGTTGATACATTTCATTTCCATTGATAATTTTTGTGTGATTTTGTTGTCAGCGCATTCAACTATGTAAAGACGAAAGGATCTCATACGATTAGTTAATTCATTCAGATCTAGGATGTGTTATCTTAGGGTTCACTTAATTTTTTTGAGCAGTGTATTAGTAGATTTGGCTTTCAGTACCATCTCTACACTGACAACACCCTGTGCACTGCTAGGGATAGACATGTCACTCAACACAGGTGGCACATAGCACTAGTGGCACTGGTGGTGGAAGGTGTGGTGGGGATACTGTAAGGCATCATGGGGATAGTCTGAGGGGGAGCAAGGAGCCCATGATCAGACATAAGAAGTTTGTGCAGAGAGGAGTAGTGGGGACAATGGGGGAGATTTATGAAAACCTGTCCAGAGGAAAAGTTGCTGAGTTGCTCATAGCAACCAATCAGATTGCTTCTTTCATTTTTAACAAGGTCTCTGCAAAATGAAAGAAGGGATCTGATTGGTTGCTATGGGCAACTGGGCAACTTCTCCTTTGCACAGGTTTTGATAAATATCCCCCAATGAGGACAATGAGGATGTATTGTTGGACATGATGTGGTGTCCCGGTACCGTATCCTATCCGGTACCTTTGTATATAGGTCCCCTTAGCCAGAGTCCCTAGGACGTTGGGGTCCTTATTGTTTAGTTCACCCCTAGTCACCTCTCATCCAGATAGTAATTATCCAGTAACCATTTGGGATTTATGTCTATAGGATTGTATAAATGTAAATAAATAGTTAATTACCTATCCATAGCGTAGAAGGACCTGCAGGTCACGTGATCAGGTGAACTCTATGGTTTTGTGCTTCAGGACCTTTGGAGGCCCCTATGACGTATTTCTCCCATCACTCCTTGTAACGGTGAGTGACAGTTAATTGGACCAGTGAAATCGGCCCTGCCCATATAAGGGAGCGGCAGCCATTGCTCTTTCTCTTTGCTCCTGATGAGGAAGGACCTGTACAAATATCTCCCGCAGTGAGTTAGGCCCGAGCCTTGCGGCAACGGCTGATCAATTCTAAATTGAGACTGTATCAATCCCTAAGCACTCTGCAAGATCACCGGACCTTATCTATCCCCTAAATCCGGACGGATCTGCAAAATTACCCTAAATTCAGAGACTGTATCTAAAGTCAAGGTCCGCAGTAACGGTCAGTCATTGCACTATATAGAGACTGTATTCCTGAGACTGTTATTGTGCATTGGATGTGTCGCAAGCCTTTCAGTAAAGTTATCCAAGTTCAAGTACCTTGTGGACCTTCAGTCATTTTGTATATGCACCTATCATTACTGGGAAGGGCGGCGATAGGCCGGAGAATTACCTCAGCATACTAGCCCTCAGCCTGGCGTCACGAATTATAGGGTTAACATTAACCCCTCATCTACCGAAACAATACCCCAACTACCATACACCCCCCAAGGCATACCACAAAGCCTTTTTGGCCTTGCACGAACAGGATACGGGTGTGTGCCTGCTACAGTCGCCACTAGTGAAAGTGTACTC
Organism: Hyla sarda; assembly: GCF_029499605.1. Lineage (NCBI taxonomy): Eukaryota > Metazoa > Chordata > Amphibia > Anura > Hylidae > Hyla > Hyla sarda. The sequence goes on from NC_079200.1 coordinate 3,758,797, forward strand.
CCCCCCCAGAAAACTAACTTTATTCATGTGCTATAAACTGTGTTGCTGTGTACGGGAGCGGTGCTTGTGTTGCACCATACAAGGGGGCCACGAGAAAAGTAAGGGGGAGGCAAAAATTTATCTACAACTGAAATGTGTAAACTGTGCAATGAGTTTGTGCTGCGATCCTCTGGTCCAGTCGGCACAGGCGGAGCAGAACTGCCGCCAGTAAAGCGCACAAAGAAAGCCTGCGCTGCGCCATGCCCCAACCCCTGAGCGTGGCCACCAAGTTGCAGCGTCGTAGCCCAAAGGGAACTCAGAGATACAGGATTCATTTCTGGAGGGACTGGAAGTCGGGGCTGCACCGATAGTGTCCTTCCTGCCGGGCGCCATTTTGGAGAAGCCCACTATAAAAGACGCCACACACAGCGACCTCTTCAGTCTACACGGAGAGCCGGAGAGTACAGACATGGCATAGAGCAGCGTTCCACGTGGTGAAGTTGGCAAAATGGCGCCGGAAAAGCGGAAAGTTGTGGCAGTCGCAGCCCGACTTTTCCAAGAACTTGCTGACCGTCTGCAGCGGTTGTCATTAGACGAAGAGGGGGCCTGCAATCTTCCCCCACTGCCTGATGATGATGACGATTGGCCAGAGACACCTCCAGCGGAAAGCGCAGGGACACCTGGAGGTGCATCACCAGTGAGATTGTCCCCTCACCACAGGACCTGGGGCTCGTGGGCAGAGATCCCGTCGGAGGAGTCTGCTGTGAGTACCCCGCCAGAGGCGGCCTATTCTTCCTCCTCCAGCCCTGAGGTCATACCTCTATCAAGCTTGGCAAGTGCACGACCGTGCTCACCAAAATTGCCGCAATGGGTGTTTGGAGATGAGCCGGAGCTGATCGAGTACATGCACAGAGTACTTCAACCATTACCTGGGAGGCCACTTCCACCAATCCCAAGTGCAGAAAAAGAAAGGGCCGTCAAGAAGCCGAGCTGGCCGAATTGATGGAAAAGGTAAAGGCCGACACAAAGAACTCTATGCCCCCAAGCATGTGCATTTGTCTTATGAAAAAAAAGTGCGGTATCAAGAAAATACCAAAGAAATGGAGGCATTGTACATATGCAAATGGGATCACTCCCGTGAAGGGGAGGAGCCATTAGAAAGAAGAAGAGCTACTGTGGCCAAGTTCGACAAGGTCGGAGGTTATGGGACACTCCTTGACTGCCACACTAGGAAGACCATCCTCGTAAACCGGCGAGCAGTGCAAAGGCCATATCTCCATAAGAAGTTCTACACCTTGGAGGTGGGTGAAATTGTGGAGTACACCCCCGTCCAGAGCCTTCGTGGAGAATGGGCTGCAGCGGTCCGATCCCTTCAACTTGAGGCCGACAAGGTCTGCTCCTAAAGCCTCCACCAGTGTACCCAAGGAGGAGGAGCTTAAAGAGTCAAGTTCATCATCTTCTATGTACAGCAAAGAGTCAAGTTCTTCATTTTCTACAGATCGTCGAGAGTCAAGTCCTGCTCAAGTTCAAGAAAGCAAGCCCAAATTGCGGGCACCAAAGACCGTACCTAGGCCCTCTCGGAGCAATGAGAGTTTGCCTCCTGCACAGGTACCAACCTATGTACCAAGGCCCTCTTCTGACATGGAGAGTTTGCCTGCTTCCAGGGTACCAACGAAAGAGTCATGGGTCCATCCTAGTTTGGAGATGGTACTCAAGCCCTATTTCCCCACTTTGATCCCGGCTAGTAAGCCTATAACCCCTGCTAATGCTGCTTTTCACCACTCCATCCTCACCAATGTGGTGTGGCAAAGTTATGTCAATTCTAATCCTGCCCCTGATGTTGGCAGATACAGAGGAATCCAGAGAGGCACTAGAAGAGTAAAGAAGAATATCCTCTAAAGAAACTCTAAAGTAATGTCAGATTGTTTCTTATCTTAACCACTTTTATTTTGAACCAACCGAGTTCAAGAATTGTGCCTAGCAGGACTGTGCTAAGATTGTTCCAGTTCAAGTTCAGCAACGTAACCATCAAGCTTGTGCCTGACTATTAAGTCAAGAGACTCCTAGCCTGTAAGAGATTCATTAAGGACTGTACCTGGCTGAGTTGTGGTTAAGGCCGTGTTTACCTTTCCCTCCCTGAACTCTTAGTGTAGGTGGACTGCTGATCCTTACACGCCACTTTGTATATTTTCTTTGGACTCCTAGTTTAGGTGGACTGCTGATCCTTACACGTATGTTTTGTGTATATACCAGCAACTTCACAAGAACTCTTATGCTAAAGGTTGCACTTATCAGGTGAATGGGCCTGAACCATGTTGGAGTGTTGATAAATGTATAGTAAAAATGTATATGATTCTTGTACACAGGAAGATATCCTCGTGTCTGTGTACATATAAAAAAAATAAGTAAGGTTTGTACATAGAAAAAATAGTCTAATGTCTATGTACATAAAAAGTCAGTCAGAGCTGTACACAGAAAATATTGCCGTACTGCACGTGTACACTCAACACTAGAAACATAAATAATTCTTGTACATACAAATGTATAGAATGCTAAAGGTGTTTAGTAGGTAACTCAACAGGTGACACCACGGCTCCTCCTAGGGTAGTATTATTGCTGTCGCCCATTACTAGCACCTGTCTCAACAAAAGAATAGGGAAGATTCCCCTTCAAAATAGTACTTACACACATAGCACTTTAACTTACTGACTTAAATGTACTACCTCAAGTTTCTCTAGTACATACACCAAAATAAATATCTCACTTAAGAAAACACTTTAGGAATTGTAGCATATTGATACCCAATTCCTGCCACTGTTAGGTACATTTCTTCTTCTCCTTCATTGCGTGTGTGAGATGCTCTGCCTGGCCAGTAGGTGCTATTGCGAATACATGTATTTCTAAGAATAACCTAGTTAGGTGGTTTTGAAAGTGCTCTAGGGGTAAGTAGCATGTAGCCAATAGACCCTAGCAGCCACCCTTACTGTGACCTAGCTTCCGGCTAGCCAGTATACCTTTCGTGTACTAACAGGTAACTTATTGTTGGCGAATAAAATGTGTGAGATAATAAAAATGTCTAGTCAGCTTGAAACTAAACTTATATAGAGCTGTACTAACATTCCGTTTAGCCTCATAAAAATGTGTAGAGAGCTAATAAAATGTCTTAGGAACTAGCAACTACATGTCAGATAGCTGCCTAATTGTCTAATAAGCTTTAAAGTGTATAGTAAATTTAATAAAATGTTTAAGAAGCTAGAAACTAAAGGATAGGTAGCTTCGTTAATGTCTAGATAGCATTTATATCTAGATAGTACCAATGTCTAGATAGATTTCTAATTGTCTAGTCCAGATACTAGTAATCAGAGTATCAGAGAATGTAAATGTGTTCCATGTTTACTTAGGATGTATAGCAAAAGCAAATTTATAGATCATCCTGTTCTAGTCCTAGTCCCTCTGTCTTAGTGGACAGGCGTTGAGGTCAACTTATCTTAAGTAAGGGGGTTTGTGGTGTCCCGGTACCGTATCCTATCCGGTACCTTTGTATATAGGTCCCCTTAGCCAGAGTCCCTAGGACGTTGGGGTCGTTATTGTCTAGTTCACCCCTAATCACCTCTCATCCAGATAGTAATTATCCAGTAACCATTTGGGATTTATGTCTATAGGATTGTATAATTGCAAATAAATAGTTAATTATTTGTACATAACGTAGCAGGACCTGCGGGTCACGTGATCAGGTGAAGTCTATGGTTTTGTGCTTCAGGCCCTTTGGAGGCCCCTATGACGTATATCTCCCATCACTCCTTGTAACGGTGAGTGACAGTTAATTGGACCAGTGAAAGCGGCCCTGCCCATATAAGGGAGCGGCGACCATTGCTCTCTTCTCTTTGCTCCTGCGCTCCTGACTAAGAAGGACCTATACAGCTATCTCCCGCAGTGAGTTAGGCCCGAGCCTTGCGGCAACGGCTGATCAATTCTAAATTGAGAGTGTTTCAATTCCTAAGCACTCTGCAAGATCACCGGACCTTATCTATCCCCTAAATCCGGACGGATCTGCAAAATTACCCTAAATTCAGAGACTGTATCTAAAGTCAAGGTCCACAGTAACAGTCAGTCATTGCACTATAAAGAGACTGTATTCTTGAGACTGTCATTGTTCATTGGATGTACCGCAAGCCTTTCAGTAAAGTTATCCAAGTTCAAGATCAAGTACCTTGTGGACCTTCAGTAATTTTATACATGCACCTATCGTTACTGGGAAGGGCGGCGATAGGCCGGAGAATTACCTCAGCATACTAGCCCTCAGTCTGGCGTCACGAACTATAGGGTTAACATTAACCCCTCATCTACCGAAACAATACCCCAACTACCATACACCCCCCAAGGCATACCACAATGATGTGGGATGAGGAGGAGGAGGTGACATGTTCAGAGCAGGAGGGTAGTGTTAGTGTCAGCAAATAAGACCAGAGCCGAGGTAAGGGCAGAACACCTATCAAACATTACAGACATACAGTAGGTGTTGGTGACGATACTCCATCTGTATGCTCAAGAAATAAATCTTTTAAAGTTGGGGCACAGTCAGATGGTGGTGTACATGTCTGGTATTCTGCGGTGTGGAAATTTTTTAGTAGCTTATCAGATGCAGAAATCATGGCACAGTATCATCCCGCCATCAGACCCCCGCGATCACACATCTTATCCCCTATACTTTGAATAGGGGATAAGATGTCTAGGGGCAGAGTACCCTTTTAACAAAGGAAACTCCCTTCTTCCTCATCATACAAGATGCACTTCATGGATCACCTGCAGTTGTCTCCTCTTTCTGTATTTCTCTCTGTCCCGGAGGGTCTTATATCCGTCCTTTATGAGGAGTTACTCACTGACTTATATATCACCACTCCTGGCTGTTTACACAGATGGAGCAAAGAACTGGTCATCACCTTTAGAAGACAAGAGATCTCGTCTATTGTGAAGCTTGAGCTACTGACTGGTGGTAGAGGACGCCTGATTGAGACAATTGAGAACGGATGTTGACGGTATGGGTCACCTGCTCGAAAATATTTCCCTTCCGCAACAGTGCTCTAGTCATGGTAAGACGAATAACTGGCATAATTATCCCATTGTCTAACCCTTAGATTCTACTATGGTAACAACATCCAGCAAATCTGATTTGGTCACCTAGAAGTTGGTGGCAGCAAAACTTTTCATCCCTACTTCATGGCGGTCCACCGAACCTCTGGGAGTCCAAAGTGGAGACTCTTTGTCAATTCAAGGAAGCAGGATGCACAACGCCTACTGTACGATCTGGGCTCCATAGAAAAGCTATAGAGTAATTCCAATCTTATAAGAGATGCCTTCCCTATATGGAGGCAAATAGTATATAAAGAGACTTGGGGGATTTTACAAAGTACTTGGTCCTTTTCCTACCTCCCCAACTCCCCCAACATTTGAAGTTCTTGATATATCCTTATTACTACGTAAGACTTTTTTCTTTAATTCAATGGGTGCTGTAAGTTTCTAAAACTTCTTTTACATTTGTACATTTTGGCAAAACATTAACCTTTTTAATATCCTTCATAATTTTTTTATCTCATTTTTATAAAAATCATAGCTTATAAAAAAGACCCCTAGGGGTCCCCATACCATCTAGAAACCGCATTGTCTTTGTCCCAGCTGAAGCACAGGCAGGGAAAAATTCCAGGGCGGAACTAGCACTCCTCTGTGCTCACTCCTGTCCTATCATACTGCAGAATAAAAACAAGAGGAGGGGGTTACAGCCTGCAGTGATTGGAAGAAGAGACCCAGCACAGCAGACTCAGGGAGGAAGTGAATGCATGGTAAGTGAGGGCGGACTCAGTGCTTGCCTCAGACACGCCCCTTCTTGAGAAGTGAATGTCAGAATGAGTGAGCAGCAGAACAGAGGGATTTGTGAGCCAAAAAGACATGAAAAGAATCTGCATGACTGAGTGAGGAACATATAGAAGGGTTATTTTTTTCTGTGATATGCCAGGTACATCATCCGACATGCTATATGAGAGGTGATATTACTGTTCAAGCCTCCTTCCTATTTCTAATCTAAGTTTCCTATAAGAAATAAAGCTTTATATGTTCTTACCATACATGTAAATAGTTATGGGCATGGCTCTATTTCTTTCGTGTGATTTGTCTCATGTACCGCAGCTTTAGACAATGTGCATTATTATTGACATCTTTAACCTTTTGGATATGCAATATAGTCATCTCACTGACTTTATAAGGAATGAAGGACAATTTTGCTCACTTGGACCAATGGTCAACATCAAACTATCTGGGGAAATGTGACACAGACCGGAATAAATAATCCCCATAATGTAATGATGTCTTCATGTGAACCACAAGCTGCATTTTCTGGGAAGGGAATATTCTTTCTGTGAAAACGGGGAATGTTTGATGTCTTTGAATTTTGGTGATTGTGAAAACTTTTTAGAATATTGTGCATGTTGAGCAAAACACACAAGGGTCTCCATGAATAAACATGGCCTCCAAGAGTCACCATGAGTAAATGTGGTCTTCAAGAGTCTCCATGAGTAAATGTCGTCTTCAAGAGTCTCCATGAATAAATGTGGTCTTCAAGAGTCTCCATGAGTAAATGTGGTCTTCAAGAGTCTCCATGAATAAATTTGGCCTTCAAGAGTCACCATGAGTAAAAGTGGTCTTCAAGAGTCTCCATGAGTAAATGTGGTCTTTAAAAGTCTCCATGAAAAAATTTGGTTTTCAAGAGTCTCCATAAATAAATGTAGTTTTCAAGAGTCTCTATGAGTAAATGTGGCCTTTAAGAGTCTTCATGAATAAATGTGGTCTTCAAGAGTCTCCATTAATAAGTGTGGTCTTCAAGAGTCTCCATTAATAAGTGTGGTCTTCAAGAGTCACCATTAATAAGTGTGGTCTTCAAGAGTCACCATTAATAAGTGTGGTCTTCAAGAGTCTCCATGAATAAATGTGGTCTTCAAGAGTCTCCATGAATAAATTTGGCCTTCAAGAGTCTCCATGAGTAAATATGGCCTTCAAGAGTCACCATGAGTAAAAGTGGTCTTGAAGAGTCACCATGTTTAAATGTCGTCTTCAAGAGTCTCCATGAGTAAATATGGCCTTCAAGAGTCTCCATGAATAAATATGGCCTTCAAGAGTCACCATGATTAAATGTGGTCTTCAAGAGTCTCCATGATTAAATGTGGTCTTCAAGAGTCTCCATTAATAAATGTGGTCTTCAAGAGTCACCATTAATAAGTGTGTTCTTCAAGAGTCACCATTAATAAATGTGGTCTTCAGGAGTCTCCATGAATAAATGTGGTCTTCAAGAGTCTCCATTAATAAATGTGGTCTTCAAGAGTCTCCATGAATAAATGTGGTCTTCAAGAGTCTCCATTAATAAATGTGGTCTTCAAGAGTCACCATTAATAAGTGTGTTCTTCAAGAGTCACCATTAATAAATGTGGTCTTCAGGAGTCTCCATGAATAAATGTGGTCTTCAAGAGTCTCCATTAATAAGTGTGTTCTTCAAGAGTCTCCATTAATAAATGTGGTCTTCAAGAGTCTCCATGAATAAATGTGGTCTTCAAGAGTCTCCATTAATAAATGTGGTCTTCAAGAGTCTCCATGAATAAATGTGGTCTTCAAGAGTAGTGTTGCTCGTGAATATTCGCAATGCGAATTTTATTTGCGAATATCGCATATATAGGGCTTCAAAAGCATATATTTATAGTTATGTTCAGCTTCTTTATACTTACAAATTTCAGCTTTATAAGTCCTTAGAGGAGTCAGGATGACAGTCGGAGAGGCGGAGACCCCGGGTTTGCTCTGCTCCGGGCCGCACCGCCTCTTTCTGCCTATGAAGCGTAGTTTATTTGCATGGAAAGAACGCGCATTCAGCAGAGCTACACAGGGTAGGCAAGCCTTGCCTATCAATCAACTACGCAACGTAGGCAGAAAGAGGCGGTGCGGCCTGGAGCAGAGCAAACCCGGGGTGTCCGCCTCTCTGACTGTCATCCTGACTCCCCTAAGGACTTAGAAACCTGAAATCTGTAAGTATAAAGAAGGCGATCGTAACTATAAATATATATATGCCTAGAATATGCTTGTGAAGCCCTAGTGTGTAGCTTCATATTCTTGGTGCCACTTACCCTTTAACATTGGATTGATTCAGCTTTAATACCTTCTAAATTGCAAACACGAAGGGGAGGCCTGCGATCAAAGTAAAAAGTCTTCAGTTTATTGGAAACTTTAAAAACTCGCAAAGAGAAGATAGAATTGACGCTTTTCGTGTCCAAGGACACTTCCTGAATGGACATGAAACGCATGAATTCCATCTTCTCTTTCATGTTTTTTTTGTCCTGATGGTCACGCTGGGATTTAAAAGTTTCTTAAAGACTTTTTACTGTGATCGCTGCCCTCCCCTTCGTGCTGGCCGCGCTGATCATAGGTGGTGAGCGGATCTTCATTCTTCCTTTACGTACCTTCTACATTGGATACTTTATACATGTATGTGTGGAATGGATCAGAGCGCTGTTGGTTTCCACATTTCTGATGTCCAGGCTGTGGCCCCGTTTTGTCCAAATGCGGCAGCATCTCCTCGCTTATGGACTCCACTGTGTCAGTGACGTTGTCTTCATGTAGCCCCCGCAGAAAGAAGTCACAAGGCATGGCCAGGAAGCCAACAGCTGAAGATCCACAGGTTGGAGAACACTGGTCTACACCATGTCCACACTATGTTCTAGTATATGAACACAAGAAATGTCATATAGTATATAAAATAGGACCTAGGTCTCCAAACTGTGGACCTCCAGCTGTTACAAAACTACAACTCAATCCTAACTCTAACCTTAACCCCTTAAGGACTCAGCCCATTTTGGCCTTAAGGACTCAGACAATTTAATTTTTACGTTTTCATTTTTTCCTCCTCGCCTTCTAAAAATCATAACTCTTTTATATTTTCATCCACAGACTAGTATGAGGGCTTGTTTTTTGCGCGACCAGTTGTCCTTTGTAATGACATCACTCATTATATCATAAAAGGTATGGCGCAACCAAAAAACACTATTTTTGTGGGGAAATTAAAACGAAAAAACGCAATTTTGCTAATTTTGGAAGGTTTTGTTTTCACGCCGTACAATTTATGGTAAAAATGAAGTGTGTTCTTTATTCTGAGGGTCAATACGATTAAAATGATACCCATTATTATATACTTTTATATTATTGTTGCGCTTAAAAGAAATCACAAACTTTTTAACCAAATTAGTACGTTTATAATCCCTTTATTTTGATGACCTCTAACTTTTTTATTTTTCCGTATAAGAGGCGGGATGGGGGCTCATTTTTTGCACCATGATCTGTATTTTTTTTATACCACATTTGCATGTAAAAAAACTTTTAATACATTTTTTATAATTTTTTTTAAATAAAATGTATAAAAAAAAGTAGGAATTTTGGACATTTTTTTTTTTTCGTTCACGCCGTTCACCGTACGGGATCATTAACATTTTATTTTAATATTTCGGATATTTACGCATGCGGCGATACCCAATATGTCTATAAAAAATGTTTTTTACGCTTTTTGGGGGTAAAATAGGAAAAAACGTGCTTTTTACTTTTTTATTGGGGGAGGGGATTTTTCACTTTTTTTTAACTTTTACTTTTACATTTTTTTACATTTTTTTTTACACTTGAATAGTCCCCATAGGGGACTATTCATAGCAATACCATGATTGCTAATACTGATCTGTTCTATGTACAGGACATAGAACAGATCAGTATTATCGGTCATCTTCTGCTCTGGTCTGCTCGATCACAGACCAGAGCAGGAGACGCCGGGAGCCGCACGGAGGAAGGAGAGGGGACCTCCGTGCGGCGTTATGAATGATCGGATCCCCGCAGCAGCGATGCGGGCGATCCGATCGTTCATTTAAATCGCGAACTGCCGCAGATGCCGGGATCTGTATTGATCCCGGCACCTGAGGGGTTAATGGCGGACGCCCGTGAGATCGCGGGCGTCGGCCATTGCCGGCGGGTCCCTGGCTGCGATCAGCAGCCGGGATCAGCCGCCCATGACACGGGCATCGCTCCGATGCCCGCGGTTATGCACAGGACGTAAATGTACGTCCAGGTGCGTTAAGTACCACCTCACCAGGACGTACATTTACGTCCTGCGTCCTTAAGGGGTTAAAGGGGTACTCCGCTGCTCAGCGTTTGGAAAAAACTGTTCCTAACTCTGGAGCCGGCGGCGGGAGCTCATGACGTCATAGCCCCACCGCCTCATTACATCACACCCCGCCTCCTCAATGCAAGTCTATGGGAGGGGGTCTGACAGCTGCCACGCCCCCTCCCATAGACTTGCATTGAGAGGGCAGGGTGTGACATCATGAAGGGGCAGGGCTATGACATCACGAGCTCCCGACGCTGGCTCTAGCATTCAGAGCAGTTTGCTCCAAACTTAAACCGGAGTCAAAACCGTAGTTGACCATGATTTTGTCTCCGGTTTAAAAACCGTACGGCAACCGCATACGTTTTTTTTAACATGGACGTCAATGGGAAACGCACATGTATACGATTTCATACGGGAAAAAAGTATACGTTTTTACTTTGCACATGCAAATCCTAAATCCTGAATCCTAAAGTCCCCACCCAAGACCCCTCCCATTAAAAATGGACATTTTCAAAAACGTATGTTTTTTTTTTCCATAAAAACTGATAGAACTGTATGCACTTTTAAAAACAGTATACTGTTTAAAAACGCAAACGGTTTACTTTTTTCCATACTGTTCCATCCGTTTTTTTGCCATACGGTTTTCTTTAGAAAAACGGATTGAAGACAGTATGGCAAAAACGTGATGGGAACCCAGCCTAACTAAAAAAAGTTTTCCACCGGAGTACCCCTTTAAAAGGTGAGGAGGAAATAAGGAAAAAGCAAAAAAAGGAAAATTGGCTGAATCCTCAAGGGTTTATCCAGGGATAGAGAAACAGAACAGCTTTCTTCCCTAATCAGCGCCCCACTTATCCTCAGGTGGGGTGCGGCATTGAAACTCGGTTCCATTAAAAAGAATGGATCCAAGTTGTAATACCACACACAACCTGAAGACAGGGGTGGCGCTATACAGGGAACTAATCTGCTCTGCTTTTCTATTTCTGGATAACCCCCTAATGGAGGGCGGTATTGACCAATGGTCATGGAGAGCGAGAGGAAATAACTACCAGACGCCATAATAGGAGCTCAATCCGATATTCACTATGGGGCCCCCTATCTTCTATGAACGCCACTGACTGTTACCTTAAAGGGATTATACAGTATTAGAAAAGCAAAGCTGAGTTATTCCAAAAACAGCGCCAGCCCTCTCCTCAGGTTGTGTGCGGTATTACAGCTCAGTACTATTGAAGTGAATGGAGCCGAGTTGTAATTCCACATACAACCTGAGAACAGGGGTGGTGCTATTCTTGAAAAAAAAAATCGACTCTGTTTCGTCTATTAACCCCTTAAATGGAGGAATTAACCACCGGACGCCAAAATTGGAGCGCCCATTATGATATTTGCTATGGGGCCCCCTATCTTCTATGTACGACACTGTGTCCTGCAGGTATCGAAGCGCGCCATAGTTTTGTTTCCAAGCAGGGAAGTCTTCCGCATGGCGCCCTGCAGGCTGCTGTCTGACCTATGGTGACACCGTTGATGTGTAATTATCGGTATCACATGGGCGCCCCCCCCCCCCCCGCCAGTGAGGCGCTATCACTTTACGGTTGTTTCTCATCGCGGCGACAGCGCAGATTATTACGGGCACGAAATCAATTACCGCAGAATTAGTTTCTACCCCGGCGATTCTGCAATTAACACGGACTATCACAACGAGTTAACGGCGAATGACAACCGCGGACGGCGCCGGTTCACACACCGCTTCGGAGCACGGTCTTTTTTTGTATTTTTTTTGTATATATTTTTTTGTCAATCCCATGTATTTTTTTTTTTTTTTTATTATTATTATTTTTTTCTTGACACCAGAAAAGAAAAAAAGGAGCAGAAATAGAAACAGATGCGCGCCATTCATGCCATCCACAGAGCTGAAAATAATTGGCTCTGATGTTCCTGCTTTCTCCGCATAATGGTGTGCCTGTCCCTTTAAGGCGGATTTGCTGATCTCCATCCTTCTAATTGGGTGCAGCGGTTGTTATGGAAACATCTCTCAAAAGCCAGGACTTCGCTCGCAAAATAGCATCTTCTATATGCACGGGGAAAAAAAGAAAAGGAAAAAAAAAACGTAAACGTGCAGAACCTCGAAAGAGGCCGAGAGCGAGAAGGCGGCTGGAGATTACTAACAGGTTCCCCTGCAGAACGCACGACGCGCCGACACCGGTCGCTACAGTGGAATAGATTTTATAGAAACAGAAACAATGATAACATGTATCACAGTGGATCCCAAACAGGGGGCCTCCAGTTGTTGCAAAACTACAACTCCCAGCATGCCCGGACAGCCAACGGCTGTCCGGGCATGCTGGGAGTTGTAGTTTTGCCATCTCTGAAGGTTCACAGTTTGGAGACCGCTGCTCTATACAATGAGCGATGCAGTCAGGGCATGCTGGGAGTTGTAGTTGTGCAACCTCTGGAGGTCCACAGTCTGGAGACCACTGCTCTATATAATGAGCAATGCAGTCAGGACATGCTGGGAGTTGTAGTTTTGCAACCTCTGGAGGTCCACACTTTGAAGACCACTGTCCTATACAATGAGCAATGCAGTCAGGGCATGCTGGGAGTTGTAGTTTAGCAACATCTGGAGGTGCACAGTTTGGAGACCACTGCCCTATATAATGAACGATGCAGTCAGGACATGCTGGGAGTTGTAGTTGTGCAATCGCTGGAGGTCCACAGTTTGGAGACCACTGTCCTATACTATGAGACAAGCAATCGGGGCATGCTGGGAGTTGTAGTTTTGCAACCTCTGGAGGTCCACACTTTGGAGACCACTGCCCTATACAATGAATGAGTGATGCAGTCAGGACATGCTGGGAGTTGTAGTTGTGCAATCTCTGGAGGCCCACAGTTTGAAGACCACTGCCCTATACAATGAGCGATGCAGTCAGGGCATGCTGGGAGTTGTAGTTTTGTAACCTCTGGAGGTGCACAGTCTGGAGACCACTGCCCTATACAATGAGTGATGCAGTCAGGGCATGCTGGGAGTTGTAGTTTTGCAACATCTGGAGACCCACAGTTTGGAGACCACTGCCCTATACAATGAGTGATGCAGTCAGGACATGCTGAGAGTTGTAGTTTTGCAACCTCTGAAGGTTCACAGTTTGGAGACCACTGCCCTATATAATGAACGATGCAGTCAGGACATGCTGGGAGTTGTAGTTGTGCAATCGCTGGAGGTCCACAGTTTGGAGACCACTGTCCTATACTATGAGCCAAGCAGTCAGGGCATGCTGGGAGCTGTAGGTTTGCAACAGCTGGGGGCATATTTGTAATGCTGCAGACCTATATGTTGTTGCTGATTGTACCTTGTAATCACCTTCTATTTCCCCACAATATCTTTATTGTAATGTTGATGAATTTAATTTCTACACCGAACACTTAATGGTATAAATGATGGATTCACTTCATCCTGTAGGTCCATACGATTACGACATTACCCAGTTTCTATAGGTTTTGCTTTATTTTTTTTATATTAACCCCTTAGGCGCGCAGTAATTTTTTACTTTTGCACCTTGTTTTTTTTCCTCCTCGTCTCCAGAATCTCCACCCTGAAAAACTCCTTCTGCACATTTGTATGTTCTGCTGGGAAATGCGCCGTCTCTATACATGACAATGCACTTCCGAGCAGATTCCGCCGTTTATGTTTTTGGCGGACACAGAATTGCTATTTCCGGTTGTGTGAGGGACTATTTTACTGCACCGTGATCTGTGTTTTTTTTCATAGAAACATAGAACGTGTCGCAGATAAGAACCATTTGGCCCATCTAGTCTGCCCAATAATCTGAATCCTATGAATAGTTCCTGTCCCTATCTTATATGGAGGATAGCCTTATACCTATCTCTATCTTATATGAAGGATAGCCTTATACCTATCTCTATCTTATATGAAGGATAGCCTTATACCTATCTCTATCTTATATGAAGGATAGCCTTATACCTATCTCTATCTTATATGAAGGATAGCCTTATACCTATCCCTATCTTATATGAAGGATAGCCTTATACCTATCTCTATCTTATATGAAGGATAGCCTTATACCTATCTCTATCTTATATGAAGGATAGCCTTATACCTATCCATATCTTATATGAAGTATAGCCTTATACCTATCCCTATCTTATATGAAGGATAGCCTTATACCTATCCCTATCTTATATGAAGGATAGCCTTATACCTATCTCTATCTTATATGAAGGATAGCCTTATACCTATCCCTATCTTATATGAAGGATAGCCTTATACCTATCCCTATCTTATATGAAGGATAGCCTTATACCTATCTCTATCTTATATGAAGGATAGCCTTATACCTATCCATATCTTATATGAAGTATAGCCTTATACCTATCTCTATCTTATATGAAGGATAGCCTTATACCTATCCCTATCTTATATGAAGGATAGCCTTATACCTATCCCTATCTTATATGAAGGATAGCCTTATACCTATCCCTATCTTATATGAAGCGTAGCCTTATACCTGGCCCTATCTTATATGAAGGATAGCCTTATACCTATCCCTATCTTATATGAAGGATAGCCTTATACCTATCTCTATCTTATATGAAGGATAGCCTTATACCTATCCCTATCTTATATGAAGGATAGCCTTATACCTATCTCTATCTTATATGAAGGATAGCCTTATACCTGTCCCTATCTTATATGAAGGATAGCCCTATACCTATCCCTATCTTATATGAAGGATAGCCTTATACCTATCTCTATCTTATATGAAGGATAGCCTTATACCTATCCCTATCTTATATGAAGGATAGCCTTATACCTATCTCTATCTTATATGAAGGATAGCCTTATACCTGTCCCTATCTTATATGAAGGATAGCCTTATACCTGTCCCTATCTTATATGAAGGATAGCCTTATACCTATCCTTATCTTATATGAAGGATAGCCTTATACCTGTCCCTATCTTATATGAAGGATAGCCTTATACCTGTCCCTATCTTATATGAAGGATAGCCTTATACCTATCTCTATCTTATATGAAGGATAGCCTTATACCTATCCCTATCTTATATGAAGGATAGCCTTATACCTGTCCCTATCTTACATGGAGGATAGCCTTATACCTATCTCTATCTTATATGAAGGATAGCCTTATACCTATCCCTATCTTATATGAAGGATAGCCTTATACCTATCTCTATCTTATATGAAGGATAGCCTTATACCTATCCATATCTTATATGAAGTATAGCCTTATACCTATCTCTATCTTATATGAAGGATAGCCTTATACCTATCCCTATCTTATATGAAGGATAGCCTTATACCTATCCCTATCTTATATGAAGGATAGCCTTATACCTATCCCTATCTTATATGAAGCGTAGCCTTATACCTGGCCCTATCTTATATGAAGGATAGCCTTATACCTATCCCTATCTTATATGAAGGATAGCCTTATACCTATCTCTATCTTATATGAAGGATAGCCTTATACCTATCCCTATCTTATATGAAGGATAGCCTTATACCTATCTCTATCTTATATGAAGGATAGCCTTATACCTGTCCCTATCTTATATGAAGGATAGCCCTATACCTATCCCTATCTTATATGAAGGATAGCCTTATACCTATCTCTATCTTATATGAAGGATAGCCTTATACCTATCCCTATCTTATATGAAGGATAGCCTTATACCTATCTCTATCTTATATGAAGGATAGCCTTATACCTGTCCCTATCTTATATGAAGGATAGCCTTATACCTGTCCCTATCTTATATGAAGGATAGCCTTATACCTATCCTTATCTTATATGAAGGATAGCCTTATACCTGTCCCTATCTTATATGAAGGATAGCCTTATACCTGTCCCTATCTTATATGAAGGATAGCCTTATACCTATCTCTATCTTATATGAAAGATAGCCTTATACCTATCCCTATCTTATATGAAGGATAGCCTTATACCTGTCCCTATCTTATATGGAGGATAGCCTTATACCTATCTCTATCTTATATGAAGGATAGCCTTATACCTATCCCTATCTTATATGAAGGATAGCCTTATACCTATCCCTATCTTATAAAAAGGATAGCCTTATACCTATCCCTATCTTATATGAAGGATAGCCTTATACCTATCCCTATCTTATATGAAGGATAGCCTTATACCTATCTCTATCTTATATGAAGGATAGCCTTATACCTATCTCTATCTTATATGAAGGATAGCCTTATACCTATCTCTATCTTATATGAAGGATAGCCTTATACCTATCTCTATCTTATATGAAGGATAGCCTTTTACCTATCTCTATCTTATATGAAGGATAGCCTTATACCTATCTCTATCTTATATGAAGGATAGCCTTATACCTATCCCTATCTTATATGAAGGATAGCCTTATACCTGTCCCTATCTTATATGAAGGATAGCCTTATACCTGTCCCTATCTTATATGAAGGATAGCCTTATACCTGTCTCTATCTTATATGAAGGATAGCCTTATACCTATCTCTATCTTATATGAAGGATAGCCTTATACCTATCCCTATCTTATATGAAGGATAGCCTTATACCTGTCCCTATCTTATATGGAGGATAGCCTTATACCTATCTCTATCTTATATGAAGGATAGCCTTATACCTATCCCTATCTTATATGAAGGATAGCCTTATACCTATCCCTATCTTATATGAATGATAGCCTTATACCTGTCCCTATCTTATATGAAGGATAGCCTTATACCTATCCCTATCTTATATGAATGATAGCCTTATACCTATCTCTATCTTATATGAAGGATAACCTTATACCTATCCCTATCTTATATGAAGGATAGCCTTATACCTGTCCCTATCTTATATGAAGGATAGCCTTATGCCTATCCCTATCTTATATGAAGGATAGCCTTATACATATCTCTATCTTGTATGAAGGATAGTCTTATACCTATCTCTATCTTATATGAAGGATAGCCTTTTACCTATCTCTATCTTATATGAAGGATAGCCTTTTACCTATCTCTATCTTATATGAAGGATAGCCTGATACCTATCTCTATCTTATATGAAGGATAGTCTTATACCTATCCCTATCTTATATGAAGGATAGCTTTTTACCTATCTCTATCCTATATGAAGGATAGCCTTATACCTATCCCTATCTTATATGAATGATAGCCTTATACCTATCTCTATCTTGTATGAAGGATAGCCTTATACCTATCCCTATCTTATATGAATGATAGCCTTTTACCTATCTCTATCTTATATGAAGGATAGCCTTATACCTATCTCTATCTTATATGAAGGATAGCCTTATACCTATCCCTATCTTATATGAAGGATAGCCTTATGCCTATCTCTATCTTATATGAAGGATAGCCTTATACCTATCCCTATCTTATATGAAAGATGGCCTTATGCCTATCTCTATCTTATATGAAGGATAGCCTTATGCCTATCCCTATCTTATATGAAGGATAGCCTTATGCCTATCTCTATCTTATATGAAGGATAGCCTTATACCTATCTCTATCTTATATGAATTATAGCCTTATACCTATCTCTATCTTATATGAAGGATAGCCTTATACCTATCTCTATCTTATTTAAAGGATAGCCTTTTGTCTATCTCTATCTTATATGAAAGATAGCCTTATACCTGTCCCTTTCTTATATGAAGGATAGCCTTATACCTGGCCCTATCTTATATGAAGAATAGCCTTATACCTATCTCTATCTTATATGAAGGGTAGCCTTATACCTATCTCTATCTTATATGAAGGATAGCCTTATACCTATCTCTATCTTATATGAAGGATAGCCTTATACCTATCTCTATCTTATATGAAGAATAGCCTTATACCTATCCCTATCTTATATGAAGGATAGCCTTATACCTATCTCTATCTTATATGGAGGATAGCCTTATACCTATCTCTATCTTATATGAAGGATAGCCTTTTGTCTATCTCTGTCTTATATGAAGGATAGCCTTATGCCTATCCCTATCTTATATGAAGGATAGCCTTATACTTATCCCTATCTTATATGAAGGATAGCCTTATACTTATCCCATGCATGTTTAAACTCCTTCACTGTATTTGCAGCGACCACTTCTGCAGGAAAGCTATTCCATGCATCCACTACTCTCTCAGTAAAGTAATACTTCCTGATATTACAGCAGAAACCTTTCCCCTCTAATTTATAACTATGTCCTCTATATATAACACTATGTCCTCTATATAACACTATATCCTCTTGTGGTAGTTTTTCTTCTCTTATATATCTTCTCCTCCTTTACCGTGTTGATTCCCTTTCTGTATATAAAGTCTCTATCATCTCCCTCAGTCTCTTCTTTCTTCTATACATATTAAGGTCCTTTAACCTTTCCTGGTAAGTTTTATCCTGCAATCCATGTACTAGTTTAGTATCTTCTCTGGTCTCTCTCTAGAGAATCTATATCCTTCTGAAGGTCTCACAAGTGTTCTGTACAGTGGCATGAGCACTTCTCTCTTTCTACTGCTTATACCTCTCCCTATACACCCATGAGTACTTCTCTCTTTCTACTGCTTATACCTCTCCCTATACACTCATGAGCACTTCTCTCTCTACTGCTTATACCTCTCCCTATACACCCATGAGCACTTCTCTCTCTCTACTGCTTATACCTCTCCCTATACACCCATGAGCACTTCCCTCTACTGCTTATACCTCACCCTATACACCCATGAGCACTTCTTTCTCTACTGCTTATACCTCACCCTATACACTCATGAGCACTTCTCTCTCTCTACTGCTTATACCTCTCCCTATACATCCAAGCATTCTGCTAGCGTTTCCTGCTGCTCTATTACATTGTCTTCCTACCTTTAAGTCTTCTGAAATAATTTCTCCTAAATCCCTCTCCTCAGATACTGAGGTCAGGGCTGTGTCAAATAATCTATATTCTGCCTGAGGGTTTTTACGCCCCAGGTGCATTATCTTGCACTTATCCACATTAAATTTCAGTTGCCAGAGTTCTGACCATTCTTCTAGTTTGCCTAAATCCTTTTCCATTTGGCGGATCCCTCCAGGAACATCAACCCTGTTACATATCTTTGTGTCATCAACAAAAAGACCTAAACCATCGATACCTTCCGTAATATCACTAATGAAGATATTACACAATATTGGTCCCAGTACAGATCCCTGAGATCCCCACTGGTGAAGACCTTGTTCTGAATATTCTCCATTGACTACAACCCTCTGTTGTCTGTCATTCAGCCACTGCCTAATCCACTCAACAATATTGGAGTCAAAGCTCAATGACTGTAGTTTATTGATAAGTCTTCTTTGTGGGACAGTGTCAAAAGCCTTACTAAAATCTAGATATGGGATGTCTACTGCCCCTCCGCCATCTATTATTTTAGTCACCCAGTCAAAAAAAATCAATAAGATTTGTTTGACATGATCTCCCCGAAGTAAACCCATGTTGTTTTTAATCTTGCAGTCCATGGGATTTTAGATGTTCCACAATCCTATACTTTAGTAGGGTTTCCATTAATTTCCCCACTATTGATGTCAGACTTACTGGCCTATAGTTGCTTGATTCCTCCTTACTACCTTTCTTGTGAATGGGCACGACATTTGCTAATTTCCAATCTTCCAGGACGGCTCCTGTTACCATTGATTGGTTAAATAAATCTGCTAACGGTTTTGCTCGCTCACCACTAAACTCTTTTAATAATTTTGGGTGTATCCCATCAGGCCCCTGTGATTTATTTGTCTTCACTTTAGAAAGCAAACGTAGAACCTCTTCCTCTGTAAAGATACATGCATCAAACAATTCCTTAGTTTTCCTCTCTAATGGAGGTCCTTTTCCTTTTTCTTCTGTAAAAACTGAAGAGAAGTCATCATTAAGGCAGTCGGCTCGCCCCTTATTCTCTTCTACAACCTTCCTTCCTTTGTTTTTAATTTAGTTATTCCTTGTTTTGATTTCCTTTTGTCAATGATATATCTGAAGAATGTCTTATCCCCTTTTTTCACAGACTGAGCTAGTTTTTCTTCTGCCTTTGCTTTAGAAGTTCTTATAACTTGCTTGGCCTCTTTCTGCTGAGTACACAGGGGTCTCTTCCTTTTTTATACCATTTTTATTGCAATGGGACTTTTTGATATTTATTTATTTATTTAGACATTTTTCTCTGATATATGAAGTGCCCAAAAATAGGCAATTCCGGACTTAGGTATTTTTTTAAGTTTACACCTTTCATCATGTGGTTTCATTCACATTATATTTTAATTGGACATTTAGGCACACGGCGATACCAATATGTTTATGTTTATTTACATTTTTTTTATTAAATGGGAAAAGGGGGGTGATTTAAACTTTTAATAGGGGAGGGGCTTATTCAAACTTTAACCCCTTAAGGACTCAGCCCTTCTTCACCTTAAAGGGGTATTCCAGGAAAAAAACTTTTTTTTTAAATATCAACTGGCTCCAGAAAGTTAAACAGATTTGTAAATTACTTCTATTAAAAAATCTTAATCCTTTCAGTACTTATGAGCTTCTGAAGTTGAGTTCTTCTTTTCTGTCTAAGTGCTCTCTGATGACACCTGTCTCAGGAATTGCCCAGATTAGTGTTACGCCGAGCGCTCCGGGTCCCCGCTCCTCCCCGGAGCGCTCACAGCGTTCTCCTATTCGCAGCGCCCCGGTCGGACCTGCCGACCGGGTGCGCTGCGATAATGTTCCCAGCCGGCATGCGATTCGCGATGCGGGACGCGCCCGCTCGCAATGCGCATCCCAACTCGCTTACCAGACCCGTTCCCCGTCTGTGCTGTCCCGGCGCGTGCGGCCCCGCTCCTTAGGGCGCGCGCGCGCCGGGTCTTTGCGATTTAAAGGGCCGGTGCGCCACTGATTGGCGCATGAGGTTTAAATCAGTACCTTCACCTGTGCACTTCCCTACTTATACCTCACTTCCCCTGTACTCCCTCGCCGGATCTTGTTGCCATTGTGCCAGTGAAAGCGTTTCCTTGTGTGTTCCTAGCCTGTGTTCCAGACCTCCTACCGTTGCCCCTGACTACAATCCTTGCTGCCTGCCCTGACCTTCTGCTATCTCAGCAGTCAGAGAGGTTGAGCCGTTGCCGGTGGATACGACCTGGTTGCTACCGCCGCTGCAAGACCATCCCGCTTTGCGGCGGGCTCTGGTGAATACCAGTAGCAACTTAGAACCGGTCCACCGACACGGTCCACGCCAATCCCTCTCTGGCACAGAGGATCCACCTCCAGCCAGCCGAATCGTGACAATTTGAAGAAGTTTGCTATGGGGATTTGCTTCTAAACTGGGCGTTTCCCGAGACAGGTGTCATCAGAGAGGACTTAGACAGGAAAGAACAACTCAACTTCAGAAACTCATAAGTACATAAAGAATCAAGATGTTTTAATAGAAGTAATATACAAATCTGTTTAACTTTCTGAAGCCAGTTGATATTTAAAAAATTTTTTTTTCCTGGAATACCCCTTTAAGTACTCAGCCCTTTTTTTGCCATTCTGACCACTGCATTAATAACTCTAAGATGCTTTTACTGATTATTCTGATTCCGAAATTGTTTTTTCGTGACATATTCTACTTTAACATAGTGGTAAATTTTCATCATTACTTGCATCCTTTCTTGGCGAAAAATCCTAAAATTTCATGAAAAGTTTTGAAAATTTAGCATTTTTCTTACTTTGAAACTCTCTGCTTATAAGGAAAATGGATATTCCAAATAAATTTTATATTGATTCACAAATACAAAGGGGGATATTTATCAAAGGATTTAGACTGGTTTTTCCTGTCTTAATTTGTTGCACAGAAAGTCGCAGTCTAAATATGTGCAACTTTTTTGCGAGTTTTGCTCTAGAGGATTTTTAGAACATGATGCATTCTGGTCTATTTTATATGGAAAATGCATTGGTGCCGAATTTATCAAAAGCGTCTTTTCAGCGACAAGTCGCATCGGCTGAAAGTACACCGAAATGTCCCTCCATGTTGGAGCAGGTTTATATATAGACTAAAGCGTAGATCCCGAAGTCTGTGCAGCCGGGCGCCTTTTGATAAATTAGACCCACAATAGACCGGCCTAACCCTCTGTAGTTTGGTCTATATTGATGTGGGACATAGACAACTTTGATAAATATCCCCCAATAATATGTCTACTTTATATTTTTATATGATATACAATTTATTATGTTGACATCATAAAGTTGAGATGTTTTTACTTTTTGAAGCCATCAGAGGCTTCAAAGTTCAGCAGCAATTTTCAAAAATTTTCATGAAAATTTCCAAATCTGAATTTTTCAGGGACAAGTTAAGTTTGAAGTGGATTTGAGAGGCCTTTCTGTGAGAAATACCCCATAAATGACCCCATTATAGAAACTGCACCCCTCAAAGTATTCAAAATAACATTCCGAAAGTTTGTTAACCCTTTAGGTGTTTCACAGGAATAGCAGCAAAGTGGAGGTGAAAAATCTAAATCTGCATTTTTTACACTAACATGTTCTTGTAGGCCCATTTTTTTCATTTATAAAAGTGGTATTAGGTGGAAAAAAAAACTAATTTGTAGCCCAATTTCTCTTGAGCATGGAAATACCTCATATGTTGACATAAAGTGCTCTGCGGGCGGACAACATGGCTCAAGAGGGAAAGAGCAACTGTGGGATTTTTTAAAACAAATTTTGCTGTCATGGTTTTTGATGGCCATGTTGCATTTAGGAAGCCCCCATGGTGCCAGATAAGCAACCCTCCCCCCCCCCCCCACATGGTATACTATTTTTGAAACTACACCCCTCAAGGAATGTAACAAGGGGTATAGTGAGCCTTAACACCTCACAGGTGTTTGACGACTTTGAGTTGAAGTTGGACGTGAAAATGGAAAATTTGATTTTTAACACTGAAATGATGGTGTTACCCCAAATTTTTCCTTTTCACAAGGGGTAATAGGAGAAAATGGACCCCAAAATTTGAAGCGCAATTTCTCCCGATTAGGAAAATACCCCATATATGGACGTTAAGGGCTCTGCTGGCGCACTACAGGTCTCAGAGCAGAAGGAGCGCCATTGGTCTTTTCAAGAGAGAATTTTGCTGAAATTGAAGTCGGGGTCATGTACATTTACAAACCTCCCATGGAGTCAGAACAGCAGAAACCCCCCACATGTGACACCATTTTGGAAACTAGACCCCTCCAGGAACGTAACAAGGGTTACAGTGAGTACTTACACCTCACAAGTTTTTTGAACAGTGGGCTGTAAAAGTGAAAAATTCGATTTTCAATGCTAAATTGCTGGTATTAACCAATTTTTTTTTAGTTTCACAAGTAGTAAGAGAAAAAAAGCTCCACAAAATTTGTAGGCCAATTTCCCCAGAATAAGGATATACCCCATATATGGCGGTAAAGCACTATGCGGGTGCAAAACAGGGCTTAGAAGTGAGATAGCACCGATGAGATTTGAGGCCTAAAGTGGTGCTTAACTAAATTTCTAACCCCAAGGCCGTAGCCCGGGGTGCAAAAACACCTCTAATTAATCCCCCTTTAAAATATAACCTTTATTATGTATACTATTAAAATAGAAATAAACCCAGCAAGGTGATGATTAAAATTAGGATGTCAGGTAGGATAGTACGAGTATGATTAGAGCAATATAGCTTCAATGTATATATATATATATTCAATATAGCTCTGCAGCAGCCAAACATTCCAACACGGACACCCAATTAAAACACTAAATTGCCGCCTCTACATGTTTCTCCGTCTCCACGGCATTTTCAAGAGGCAAAATGTGGCAACATCCTTTGCCTTTTGCCTCTTGAAAACGCTGTGGAGACGGCGAAACATGTAGAGGCGGCAATTTAGTGTTTTAATTGGGTGTCAGTGTTGAAATGTTGGGCTGCTGTAGAGCTATATTGAATATATATATATATATATATATATACATTGAAGCTATATTGCTCTAATCATACTCGTACTATCCTACCTGACATCCTAATTTTAATCATCACCTTGCTGGGTTTATTTCTATTTTAATAGTATACATAATAAAGGTTATATTTTAAAGGGGGATAAATTAGAGGTGTTTTTGCACCCCGGGCTACGGCCTTGGGGTTAGGAATTTAGTTTTGCCTTTTGGCCTCAATAGTCCCCCTGGGGTCAATTTTGGAGTTTTGTTAAAGTGGTGCTTCGCACTGCAATGGTTGAGGTTCTGACATAAAATCTAGAAAAAAAAACTCGGCAAGTGACCACAATTTTGAAACTACACCCCTCAAGGAAGATAACAAGGGGTACAGTGAGTACTTATACCTTACAGGTTTTTTGAACAGTGGACTGTAAAATAAAAAAATAGATTTTTTTACACTAAAATGCTGGGTTACCCAATTTTTTACATTTTCATAAGGGGTAATTGGAAAAATTGGGTTACAAATTTTTTAGGGCTTTTTATCCTGACTATGGAAATACATCCACATATTGGGTAACGTGCTGGACGGGCGCACAACAAGGCTCAGAAGGCATTGAGGTCTGTTTGCATTTGAGGCCTATGGCATATCAGTAGCTGACGGTTACATTCCGAGGAAAATACAGTTCCAGAGGTGCTCTGACCCAATCCTTGGCGGCCACCAAAGATAAGGACCTTTAGAACTTCCTCTTGGTACTGCAGGAATGTCCCTGTGTGGTCAGCGTTAGTGTTGCTCGCGAATATTCGCAATGCGAATTTTACTCGCGAATATCGCATATTCACGAATTCTCGAATATTCTCGAATATAGCACTATATATTGGTAATTCCGAATATTCTTTTTTTTTTTTGCATATGCTAATTTTCTCATACGTGAATTTTCGCATATGCGAAAATAAAACGCAATTATTACGAATATGCGAATTTAGCGAATATATGACGAATATTCGTCCATATATTCGCGAAATATCGCGAATTCTAATGTGGCCTATGCCGCTCAACACTAGTCAGCGTGCATGAACAGTACAAAAGAGTTGTACATGGCAACCTGTACCATCTAGACCGCAACTTTTTTGTACCATACCCATGTTTTTCGCATGGCGTTATATGGCTTGAGGACTTGATCAGAAAGATCAACTCCCCCCATATACCGATTGTAGTCCAGAATACAATAGGGCTTGAGGACCGGTCCCACGGTTCCTCGCACAGGGACGGGTGAGCTGCCGTTACCATGAATAGTGGTCAGCATAAGGACATCCCTCTTATCCTTATACCTGACCAGCAGCAGGTTATCATGGGTCAGGGCACGGGACTCACCCCGGGGGATAGGAAGGGAGGCCTCTTTGATTCTTCCGGACTGTCCCACAAGCGGACGCGGATCTGGCGGCGAGGGATGTGAAGAGAGGGATACTAGTATAAAAGTTGTCCACGTAAAGGTGGTAACCTTTATCTAGAAATGGGTGCAAAAGGCCCCAAATGATTTTCCCGCTAACATCCAGAGTGGGGGGGGGGGGCATTCTGGGGGTTCAATACGGGAATCTCGTCCCTCATACACCATAAACTTGAAGTGTACCCGGAGGGGAGGTATTCTCACAAAGTTTGTACATCTTCACGCCATACCGCGCTCGCTTGGTCGGGATGTATTGCCGGAAGCTAAGTCTCCCCTTAAAGCTGATGAGAGACTCATCAATAGCGACCTCCCTTCCAGGGAGACCGAATGGCCTTGAACCGGGGACGTGCCATGGCCATATTGTAGAGCGGGGTCAGGTAAAGGATGTCCCCACTCCAATATTGCCTGACACTGGGTTTCTTGACCAGGCCCATATGCAGCTCGAGGCCCCAAGATGTCCTCATTTTGGCTGCATCGACCAGCCATTGGGCCTAGCCAAGAATGAGCTTGTGTGTGCGGTGACAAACTATTGGGCGTACAGATTCGTCACTGAAAATAAAAAATGAAATAGTCCATTTCAGTGAACCTGACCATAGTAATGGTGGGCAGAACGGAGCAGCGTGCTCCATTACTACAGCCTGCCATAGAACAGCATTGATCAGTGTTATCGGCGCTCCATTACTACAGCCTGCCATAGAACAGCATTGATCAGTGTTATCAGCTCTCCATTACTACAGCCTGCCATAAAACAGCATTGATCAGTGTTATCAGCACTCCATTACTACAGCCTGCCATAGAACAGCATTGATCAGTGTTATCAGTGCTCCATTACTACAGCCTGCCATAGAACAGCATTGATCAGTGTTATTGATGCTCCATTGCTACAGCCTGCCATAGAACAGCATTCATCAATGTTATCAGTGCTTCATTACTACTGCCTGCTATAGAGCAGCATTGATCAGTGTTATTGGTGCTCCATTACTACAGCCTGCCATAGAACAGCATTGATCAATGTTATCAGCGCTCAATTACTACAGCCTGCCATAGAACAGCATTGATCATTGTTATCAGCGCTCCATTACTACTGCCTGCTATAGAGCAGCATTGATCAGTGTTATTGGTGCTCCATTACTACAGCCTGCCATAGAACAGCATTTATCAGTGTTATCAGTGCTCCATTAACACAGCCTGCCATAGAACAGCATTGATCAATGTTATCAGCGCTCCATTACTACAGCCTGTCATAGAACAGCATTAATCAGTGTTATTGATGCTCCATTGCTACAGCCTGCCATAGAACAGCATTGATCAATGTTATTAGCGCTCAATTACTACAGCCTGCCATAGAACAGCATTGATCAGTGTTATCAGCGCTCCATTACTACTGCCTGCTATAGAGCAGCATTGATCAGTGTTATTGGTGCTCCATTACTACAGCCTGCCATATAACAGCATTTATCAGTGTTATCAGTGCTCCATTAACACAGCCTGCCATAGAACAGCATTGATCAATGTTATCAGCGCTCCATTACTACAGCCTGTCATAGAACAGCATTGATATGTGTTTTCTCGGCACTCCATTACTAGAGACTGCCATAGAACAGCATTGATCAGTGTTATCGGTGCTCAATTACTACAGCCTGCCGTAGAAAAGCATTGATCAGTGTTATTGGTGCTCCATTACTACAGCCTGTCATAGAACAGCATTTAACAGTGTTATCGGTGCTCTATTACTGCAGCCTGCCATAGAACAGCATTGATCAGTGTTATCGGTGCTCTATTACTGCAGCCTGCCATAGAACAGCATTGAACAGTGTTATCGGTGCTCTATTCCTGCAGCCTGCCATAGAACAGCATTGATCAGTGTTATCGGCGCTACAATACTGCAGCCTGCCATAGAACAGCATTGATCAGTGTTATCAGCGCTCCATTACTACAGTCTGCCATAGAACAGCATTGATCAGTGTTATCGGCGCTCAATTACTACAGCCTGCCGTAGAAAAGCATTGATCAGTGTTATTGGTGCTCCATTACTACAGCCTGTCATAGAACAGCATTGAACAGTGTTATCGGTGCTCTATTACTGCAGCCTGCCATAGAACAGCATTGATCAGTGTTATCGGTGCTCTATTACTGCAGCCTGCCATAGAACAGCATTGAACAGTGTTATCAGCGCTCCATTACTACAGCCTGCCATAGAACAGCATTGATCAGTGTTATCGGCGCTACAATACTGCAGCCTGCCATAGAACAGCATTGATCAGTGTTATCAGCGCTCCATTACTACAGTCTGCCATAGAACAGCATTGATCAGTGTTGTCAGCGCTCCATTACTACAGCCTGCCATAGAACAGCATTGATCAATGTCATCGGCACTCCATTACTACAGCCTGCCATAGAACAGCATTGATCAATCTCATCGGCCATACAATACTACAGCCTGCCATAGAACAGCATTGATCAGTGTTATCAGTGCTCCATTACTACAGCCTGCTATAGAACAGCATTGATCAGTGTTATCAGTGCTTCATTACTACAGCCTGCCATAGAACAGCATTTATCAGTGTTATCTGCGCTTCATTACTACAGCCTGCCATAGAACAGCATTGATCAGTGTTATCAGCGCTCCATTACTACAGTCTGCCATAGAACAGCATTGATCAGTGTTATCAGCACTCCATTACTACAGCCTGCCATAGAACAGCATTGATCAGTGTTCTCAGCGCTCCATTACTACCGCCTGCCCTAGAAAAGCATTGATCAGTGTCATCAGCGCTCCACTAGTACATGCTGGCTGCACATTTGGAGCACTGACCGGACGGCACAGAGGCAGGTAGAGACCCTCCGTGGTGATTTTGCTGTCTCGATAAGCTACCCTAATAACATGGATTTTACTACTTTTAGACGCCACAATCAACTTTGATTGCAGCGTCTGAGGGACAATTCTGGACATTGGTGAGATTAGCCAAGACTTAGTGGGTATGAAATGCACTCAGCTTGTGTACACGCTTCAGACACCCTGGAAGTGACCACGGAATACATCTACCCCCCCCCCCCAGCACCATGTAAGGGTTAACCACCAAGCTGTCTTTTGCCGTATCCCCTATATCCTGTATGCAGATGACATTAACATTGGGGCTTTCTGCGGTGACATTTTCTGAGCTCCTGAATTGTAGATCCGATGTAAATTACATTACTATTTGCATCGTTTTTGCAACTCTCTTACATATAAGTTGTGTTCAGTATAATTCAGACTGCACTGTATGTCAGGCAGCAGGAGCCATACTTGATGTAGGGACGAAAGCACACGATCTGTCGGCCAATATGCAGCCACCAATCAGTGCATGAGTTTGCTGATGGATTCCGGCCACAAGCAGCCAACAGCCCGTGTAATGGTCAAACTGAGGAAATTCAGCAAAGTCATTTCCTTGTTGAATTCCCTGCGGCCTGTGATCTTCTGCATAGACCAACAAAAAAACAAATACGCTATACCTACCTAGCCCCGATCGGCCGCTTCTCCTGTTCGGCTCCATGCAGTCCCCGATCTTTTCTTCCATCTTCCATGATGAGTGCTCGGTGCAGGACCTGCCGGCTCAGCCAATCACTGCCTGAAATGGGACACGTCTGCAACCAGCGATTGGCAGGTCCTGCATCGAGCACTCGTTTTGGAGGCATGAAGAAGAGGAAAGATCGGTGACCAGGACCTGCGGGGGACCAGGCATAGGTAAGTATTCCCCGGTCCCTGTAGGATATGAATTTTTGCAAACCTCCAGATTACCCCTCTCGTTTGTGTTTTGTTAAACAATGGTGGAAAATCAGCGGTGACCTTTGGATAGGGGATAAGATGTCCAGGGCTGTAAAAGAATCAATGGTGCAATTTGTGGGGTCGGTGACTGAAAAAAATAAATATTAAAGAGTCAACTCCAGGTTGCCATGGCAACTAAATGCGCTCTTAACTCCTGCATTACGCCTGGTGCAGACCCTTATGTCAAGCATCCTTTAGATAAAATAATGCACCGCAGAGCTAAAGAGCAGAGAATAACTGAGTTAAGATAGGTTAATGCATTTCCAGGACCTTCGCTGAAAGGCCACAAATAATATTTCTAATATTGCGTTTTGAAAAGTGTCGAAATTCAGATGAACGCGCGACGCCGGCGGCCTTATTCTTCCGGGGAATTTTCGTGCTGGTTCTGTGTTCACCGAGCTCCATTCTGTACATTATATCATTTAGAGGTGGGTGCTTTTCTTTTGTTCCTATTGATATTAGATCTGCTGTATATATATATATATATATATATATATATATATATATATATATACATATATATATAACATAGGATAGGTAATTTAACCCTTACTCACCCCCATTTGCCAGGGGCGGGGTTTATGTATAAAGTCCCATACAAGTCTATGGGAAATATATGTTACTGCATAACTTCCAAACGGCTGGAGAAATTTCCATAATACTTGGTCACATGTTACTTATATGGCCACTTAAAATATAGGATAGTTAATTTAACTCTTAACTACCCCCATTTGTGAGGGTCGGGGTTTTCGTTTAAAGTCCCATGCAAATCAATGGGAAACGTTCCGTACGGCTGAAGATATTTCCATACCTGGTATACATATTACGGGTTGGGATAGGAGGTCGGCATAGGAGGTCGGGATAGGAGGTCGAGATAGGAGGTCGAGATAGGAGGACGGGATAGGAGGTGGGGATAGGAGGACAGGATAGGAGGATGGGATAGGAGGACAGGATAGGAGGACGGGATAGGAGGACAGGATAGGAGGTCGGGATAGGAGGTGGGGATAGGAGGACAGGATAGGAGGACAGGATAGGTGGATGGGATAGGAGGTGGAGATAGGAGGACGGGATAGGAGGACGGGATAGGAGGACGGGATAGGAGGACGGGATAGGAGGACAGGATAGGAGGTCGGGATAGGAGGTGGGGATAGGAGGACAGGATAGGAGGAGGGGATAGGAGGTCGGGATAGGAGGTGGGGATAGGAGGACAGGATAGGAGGACAGGATAGGAGGTCAGGATAGGAGGTTGGGATAGGAGGACAGGATAGGAGGATAGGATAGGAGGTCGGGATAGGAGGTCGAGATAGGAGGTCGGGATAGGAGGTGGGGATAGGAGGACAGGATAGGAGGACAGGATAGGAGGACGGGATAGGAGGTTGGGATAGGAGGTTGGGATAGGAGGTCGGGATAGGAGGTGGGGATAGGAGGACAGGATAGGAGGTTGGGATAGGAGGTCAGGATAGGAGGTGGGGATAGGAGGACAGGATAGGAGGACAGGATAGGAGGTCAGGATAAGAGGTTGGGATAGGAGGACAGGAGGACAGAATAGGAGGTCGGGATAGGAGGTCGAGATAGGAGGTCGGGATAGGAGGTGGGTATAGAGGACAGGATAGGAGGTCGGGATAGGAGGTCGAGATAGGAGGTCAGAATAGGAGGTCGAGATAGGAGGATGGGGTAGGAGGTCAGGATAGGAGGTCGGGATAGGAGGCTGGGATAGGAGGTCAGGATAGGAGGTCGGGATAGGAGGCCTGGATATGGGGACGTGACAGGTGGTCGGGATATGAGGACGGGATATGAGGATGGGATATGAGGTTGAGATATGATGACGGGATAGGAGGTCGGGATGTGGGGTTGGGATATGACAACAATATATGAGGACGGGATATGAAGTCAAAAGCTTCCTCCTTTGTTTATTTTCCTCCCCAACAAGGATCAGGAAGGAAAAACCGGGCAACGCCGAGTACTCAGCTAGTATATATATATATATATAGTGTATGCGGAGAGGAGACATTGGTTTTAATAGACGTGCAGTAGAAGTCACAGCTGCTCCATATGGGTTTTTATTATTATTATTATGATTATTTTCATTATTATTTTCATTATTATTATCGTCATCGTCGTCGTTATTATCATCATAATCATCATCATCATTACTATTATTATTATTATCGTTAAGATTATTTTCATTGTTATTTTCATTATTATTATCATCATCATTACTATTATTATTGTTATGATTATTTTCATTATTATTATCATCATCATTACTATTATTATTATCGTTAAGATTATTTTCATTGTTATTTTCATTATTATTATCATCATCATTACTATTATTATTGTTATGATTATTTTCATTATTATTATCGTCATCGTCGTCGTTATCATCATCATCACTATTATTATTATATGTTCGAGAAAAGTTGATGTTCCTTTCCAATCGATGAAGCAAACGATTCCAGGAGTTGATTTATTTTAGTCTTTTGCATGTGATCTGTTCATATTTATCATATTAATGGGAGGTCATATTAAAAATGGCACTCCGCCCCTAGACATCTTATCCACTATCCAAAGGACCCCCATGATCTCCGGCCCGGCACCCAGACATTTTGGGTGGCCGTGGTTGTGACGTCACGGCCCCTCCACCACGTCTGTGGTCACTCAACCCCCCCCGCAATCAGACATCCTTTGGAAAGGCAATAAGATGTCTGGGGGGCAGAGTACCCCTTTAAGATCATTTCCTTAATGAAATCACTGGTGTTTATAAGGCACACATGACGGACGTGTGACTTAAAGGGGTACTCCGGCGCTGTAACATCGCTCTCCGACCCCTCAATGCAAGCCTATGGGAGGGGGCGTGACACGCCCCCTCCCATAGGCTTGCATTGAGGGGGCAGAGCATGATGTCACACGGAGGCGGAGCAATGATGTCACAATGCTCCGGCCCCCGTGATCGCCAGTCATCAGACCCGGAGCAAACATGCTCCGGGGGCTGATGGTAACGGGGTGCTGAGTGCAAGATCACGGACCCCCGCGATCGGGGATAAGATGTCTTAGCACCGGAGTACCCCTTTATAGTCACCTTAATTGATTGGAACACCGGGTGCCGCTTTTTGCCCCTTTTTGTTGATAATAGACATTTTGGGGCCTAGGTCAGGCCCCTGAGCCATCTGAGCACCCACATAATGTCGCTCCCACCTTGTTCTATAGCAAGCATAGGCAACCTTCGGCACTGCAGATGTTTTGGACTACATCTCCCATGATGCTTTGTCAGCATTTGACCTGTAAGAGCATCATGGGAGATGTAGTCCAAAACATCTGCAGTGCCGAATGTAGCCTATACCTGTTCTAGAGTATTTCCCAACCAGTTTGCCTCCAGCTATTGCAAAACTACAACTCCCAGAATACCTGGAAAGCCAAAGGCATAATAGGAGTTACATTTTTGCAACTGCTGGAGGAACGATACTTTGAAAACACTTGGCCACACTTTATAGTCTTGGCCACACTTGGCCATTTTGTAGTCACTGCTCCAGCCCACATGAATTGGTCCGCACGGTGGCTCAGTGGTTAGTATTGTATGGTAGTGTAATGTCCCAGCACAGGACATGGTAGTGTACTACCCTTAGGCCCTGTCAGGGTGAGACCCTCAGTGACCTGGGGGCTCCCCTGCAGGGTCTCGCCCTGTTGTTTCCAGAATGTTGTGTGGTGTCCCAGTACCGCATCTTATACGGTACCTGTGTATGTGTGGGTCCCCATAGCCAGAGTCCCTAGGACGTAGGGATCCCTGTTGTGTAGCCTACCCCTTGTCGCCTCTATTCCAACTAATAGCCTAGTAAGTTATGTAAGGGTGATGTAAATATAGTAATATATATTTAGATAAATGGTTAATTACCGGTTCCATAGCGTTGCAGGACCTGCGGGTCACGTGACTAGGTAAACTCTATGGTATTCTGCTTAAGGACTTTTGGAGGCCCTGTGACGTATGCAATCCCATTACTCTCTGTAATGGTGAGTGACAGATGGTCGGACCAATCGGATTCACCCCGCCCCCTGCCCATATTAGGGAGCGGCGGCCATCTTTTCTCTCTCTTGTTCCTGGGCTGTCAAACGAGAAGGATCTGCGCAGCAACTATCGCAGTGAGTCATTCCCGAGCCTTGTGGCAACGGCTGAGTAATTCAGAATAGAGAGTTTATCAATTCCCAGACACTCTGCAGCATCACCGGACCTAATATAACCCCTAAATCCGGACGGATCTGCAAATATCTACCCTAAATTCAGAGACTTTCTAAATAGCTCAAGGTCCGCAACAACTGTCAGTCACTGAGCGATATAAGAACTGTTTGTACGAGACTGTTACTGCGCCTTGGATGTATCGCAAGCACTTAAGTAAAGTTTTTCAAGTTCAAGTTCAATCTCCTTGTGGACATTCAGTCATTTCATGCACCTATCGTTACTGGGAAGGGCGGCGATAGGCCGGAGCATTGCCTCAGCATACCAGCCCTCAGCCTGGCGTCACGAAGTACAGGGTTAACATTAACCCCTTATATACCGATATCATACTACCACTACCATACACCCCCCAAGGGCTACCACAAAGCCTTTTTGGCGTTGCACAAACAGGATTCGGGTGTGTGCCTGCTATTGTCACTAGTGAAAGTGTACTCCCCCCCAGAAAGCGAACTTTATTCATGTGTTGCTGTGTACAAGAGCGGTGCTTGTGGGGCACCATACAAGGGGGCCAAGAGAAAAGTAAGGGGGGAGGCGAAGATTTGTCTACAATTAAAATGTGTAAACTGCACAATGAGTTCATGCTGCGATCTTCTGGTCCGGTCGGCACAGGCGGAGCCGAACTACTGCCGGAAAAGCGTGCGAAGAAAGCCCGCACTGCGCCACGCCCTGCCCGCACTGTATTCCAGCCGAAAGGGAACTCAGAGATGCAAGAGTCGTTTCTGGAGGGACCGAAAGTCGGGGCTGCACCGATAGCGTCCTTCTTGCCCAGCGCCATTTTGGAGAAGCCCACTATAAAAGACCACGCAGAGCAACCTCTTCAGTCTGCAGAGAGAGCCGGAGAGTACAGACATGGCGGAGAGCAGCGTCCACGTGGTCAAGTTGGCAAAATGGCGCCGGAAAGACGGAAAGTTGTGGCAGTCGCAGCCCAACTTTTTAAAGAGCTTGCTGATCGTCTGCAGCGGTTGTCATTAGACGAAGAGGGGGCCTGCAATCTTCCCCCACTGCCTGATGATGACGACGATTGGCCAGAGACACCTCCAGCGAACAGTGCAGGGACACCTGGAGGTGCATCACCGGTGAGATTGTTCCCTCACCACTGGACCTGGGGCTCGTGGGCCGAGATCCCGTCGGAGGAGTCTGCTGTGAGTACCCCGCCAGAGGCGGCCTATTCTTCCTCCTCCAGCTCTGAGGTCATTCCTCGATCAAGCTTGCCAAGTGCACGACCAAGCTCACCAAAATTGCCGCAATGGGTGTTCGGAGATGAGCCGGAGCTGTTCGAGTACATGCACAGAGTACTTCAACCGTTACCTGGGAAGACACTTCCACCAATCCCAACTGCAGAAAGGGAAAGGGCCCGTCAAGAAGCCGAGCTGGCCGAATTGATGTTTTCCATCAATTCGGCCAGCTCGGCTTCTTGATGGGCCCTTTCCCTTTTTGCAGTTGGGATTGGTGGGAGTGTCTTCCCAGGTAACGGTTAAAGTACTCTGTGCATGTACTCAATCAGCTCCGGCTCATCTCCGAACATCCATTGCGGAAAGTTAAAGGACCGACACAAAGAACTCTATGCCCCCAAGCACGTACATTTGCCTTATGAAGAAAAAGTGCAGTATCAAAAAAATACCAAATAAATGGAGGCATTGTACATCCGTAAATGGGATCACCCCCGAGAAGGGGAGGAGCCATTAGAAAGAAGAGGAGCAACTGTGGCCAAGTTCGACAAGGTCAGAGGTTATGGGACACTCCTTGACTGCCACACTGGGCAGACCATCCTCGTAAACCAGCGAGCAGTGCAAAGGCCATATCTCCATAAGAAATTCTACACCTTGGAGGTGGGTGAAATTGTTGAGTACACCCCCGTCCAGAGCCTTCGTGGAGAATGGGCTGCAGCGGTCACCAGACCAACAGCCCCAACGCAGCTTCCTTTCAAATATTTCTCGTCAACGGATTGGGAGTCCGATCCCTTCAACTTGAGGCCGACAAGGTCTGCTCCTAAAGCCTCCACCAGCGTACCCAAGGAGGAGGAGCTTAAAGAGTCAAGTCCACCATCTTCTATGTACAGCAAAGAGTCAAGTTCTTCATTTTCTACAGATCGTCGAGAGTCAAGTCCTGCTCAAGTTCAAGAAAGCTAGCCCAAATTGCGGGCACCAAAGACCGTACCTAGGCCCTCTCGGAGCAATGAGAGTTTGCCTCCTGCACAGGTACCAACATATGTACCAAGGCCCTATTCTGACATGGAGAGTTTGCCTGCTTCCAGGGTACCAACAAAAGGGTCATGGGTTGCTCCTAATTTGGAGATGGTGCTCAAGCCCTATTGCCCCACTGTGATCCCAACTAGTAAGGCTATAACCCCTTCTCAAGCTGCCTTCCACCACTCCATCCTCACCAATGTGGTGTGGCAAAGCTATGTCAATTCTGATCCTGACCCTGATGTTGGCAGATATAGGGGAACCAGAAGAGGTGCTACAAGAGTAAAGAAGAACATCTTCTAAAGAGACTCTAAAGTAATGTCATGTTGTTTTTCTGTCTAACCATTTTTGTCTTACAGTAACCAAGTTCAAGAATAGTGCCTAGCAGGTCTGTGCTAAGATTTTTCCAGTTCAAAGTTCAGCAACGTAACCACTAAGCTTGTGCCTGACTATTAAGTCAAGAGACTCCTAGCCTGTAGGAGATTCATTAAGGACTGTACCCGGCTGAGTTGTGGTTAAGCCCGTGTTTACCTTTCCCTTCCTATGAACTCCTAGTGTAGGTGGACTGCTGATCCTTACATGCCAATTTGTAGATTTTCTTTGGACTCTTAGTGTAGGTGGACTGCTGATCATTACACATCTGCTTCATGTTTATACCACCAGCTTCATAAGAACTCTTATGATAAAGAATTCCTGCCTCTGTTAGGTACACTTCTTTTCTTTATGCATTCCGTGTGTGAGATGCTCTGCCTGGCCAGTAGGTGCTCTTGCAAATACAAAAATAAACATGTAACTCTAAGCATAACCTAATAGGTTGTTTTGAAAGTGCTCTAGGGATAAGTAGCGTGTAGCTAATAGACCCTAGCAGCCACCCTTACTGTGACCTAGCTTCTGGCTATCCAGTATACCTTTCGTGTACTAACCAACAGGTAACTTATTGTTGGCAAATAGAATGTGTGAGATAATACAAATGCCTAGTCAGCTTGAAGCTAACTGTATAGAGAGCTGTACTAATGTCTAGTTAGCCTTATGTATAGAAGTATGTGCTAATGTTCAGTTTAGCCTCATTAAAATGTATAGAGAGCTAATAAAGTGTCTTAGGAGCTAGCAACTACATGTCAGATAGCTGCCTAATTGTCTAGTAAGCTTCAAATGTATAAGTTTGATAAAGTTGTATAGGGAGCTAGAAGCTAAAGGATAGATAGCTTATTTAAATGTCTAGATAGCATTAAATGTCTAGATAGCATTTAAATGTCTAGATAGATTTCTAATTGCCTAATTCAGATACTAGGAAAGGTATCAAAAGAATGTACTAGTCCTAGTCCCTCTGTCTCAGGGGACAGACGTCGAGGCCGACTTATCTTAAGTAAGGGGGTTTGTGGTGTCTCAGTACCGCATCTTATACGGTACCTGTGTATGTGTGGGTCCCCATAGCCAGAGTCTCTAGGACGTAGGGATCCCTGTTGTGTAGCCTACCCCTTGTCGCCTCTATTCCAACTAATAGCCTAGTAAGTTATGTAAGGGTAATTTAAATATAGTAATATATATTTAGATAAATGGTTAATTACCGATTCCATAGCGTTGCAGGACCTGCGGGTCACATGACTAGGTAAACTATATGGTATTCTGCTTAAGGACCTTTGGAGGCCCTGTGACGTATGCAATCCCATTACTCCGTGTAATGGTGAGGGACAGATGTTCGGACCAATCGGATTTACCACGCCCCCTGCCCATATTAGGGAGCGGCGGCCATCTTTTCTCTCTCTTGTTCCTGGGCTGTCAAACGAGAAGGATCTGCGCAGCAACTATCGCAGTGAGTTAGGCCCAAGCCTTGCGGCAACGGCTAAGTAATTCAGAATATAGAGTGTATCAATTCCCAGACACTCTGCAGCATTACCGGACCTAATATAACCCCTAAATACGGATGGATCTGCAAATATCTACCCTAAATTCAGAGACTTTCTAAATAGCTCAAGGTCCGCAACAACTGTCAGTCACTGAGCAATATAAGGACTGTTTGTACGAGACTGTTACTGCACCTTGGATGTATCGCAAGCACTTAAGTAAAGTTTTTCAAGTTCAAGTTCAATCTCCTTGGGGACCTTCAGTCATTTCATGCACCTATCGTTACTGGGAAGGGCGGCGATAGGCTGGAGCATTGTCTCAGCATACCAGCCCTTAGCCTGGCGTCAGGAACTATAGGGTTAACATTAACACCTTCTATACCGATACCATACCACCACTACCATACACCCCCAAGGGCTACCACAGTTGTGTATATCACTTTAATGTATAGAAAGGATCCTAATGTATAGATAGAGCAGAGGACCTGTGAGAGGCTGTCTCAAGGACCTGTAAGTCTGTCACATGATTTGTTGTCACATGTTCTCCCAGAGAGCACCAGCTTTAACCTATGACCCGCAGCTTGACCAATGGGCTTTAGCCCAGCCCCCACTACACTTTTTAACCCCTTAAGGACCAAGGGCGTACAGGTACTGTCACGATGCCGGCTGGCAGGTAGTGGATCCTCTGTGCCAGAGAGGGATGGCGAGGACCGCGCTAGTGGACCGGTTCTAAGCCACTACAGGTTTTCACCAGAGCCCGCCGCAAAGCGGGATGGTCTTGCTGCGGCGGTAGTGACCAGGTCGTATCCACTAGCAACGGCTCACCTCTCTGGCTGCTGAAGATACTGAAGATAGGCGAGGTACAAGGGAGTAGGCAGAAGCAAAGTCGGACGTAGCAGAAGGTCGGGGGCAGGCGGCAAGATTCGTAGTCAGGGGAGATAGCAGGAGATCTGGTACACTGGTTATAACCACACAAAACGCTTTCACTGGCACTAAGGCAACAAGATCCGGCAAGGGAGTACAAGGGAGGAGACTAGATATAGCCAGGGAACAGGTGGGAGCCAATTAAGCTAATTGGACCAGGCACCAATCATTGGTGCACTGGCCCTTTAAATCTCAGGGAGCTGGCGCGCGCGCGCCCTAGAGAGC
This sequence comes from Hyla sarda, assembly GCF_029499605.1. NCBI lineage: Eukaryota > Metazoa > Chordata > Amphibia > Anura > Hylidae > Hyla > Hyla sarda. The sequence continues at coordinate 3,797,538 of NC_079200.1, forward strand.
GGAGCCGCGCGCGCCAGCACATGACAGCAGGAGACGGGAACGGGTAAGTGACCTGGGATGCGATTCGCAAGCGGGCGCGTCCCGCTGTGCGAATCGCATCCCCAACGGCCAGGACAGGGCAGCGCTCCCGGTCAGCGGGACCGACCGGGGCGCTGCGGAGAGAGAGACGCCGTACGCGCTCCGGGGAGGAGCGGGGACCCGGAGCGCTAGGCGTAACAGTACCCCCCCCCTTAGGTCTCCCCTTCCCTTTGTCTGGTAACTGCCTCCCCTGGGATGAGGACACCGGGAAAGGATGGAGGGATTCCTCAACAGCAGGCGGAACAGCAGGAGTAGGGATGGGGAGGGAGGGCAGAGGGCGAGACTTGGCACGGGGCAGTGTGACACCAGGACGAGGGCCAAGAGGGGACACAGAGGTTTGCCTGATGGGACTGGGAGGGGGGGAGAGGTATTTCTTGTGGCAGGCAGAGTCCTTAATGACCTTAGGGGGACCGGATACAGGAGGAACCACAGGGTCACGGCAGGGAGTACTGGGGACCGGTTGAAGGCAGTCCTTGGAACAAGAGGGACCCCAACTCTTGATCTCCCCAGTGGACCAATCCAGGGTTGGGGAATGGTGTTGAAGCCAGGGTAGTCCAAGGAGAACTTCAGAAGTGCAATTAGGAAGGACAAAAAATACAATTTCCTCGTGATGAGGTCCGATGCACATTAGGAGGGGCTCTGTGCGATAACGCACGGTGCAGTCCAATCTGGCTCCGTTGACCGCGGAAATGTGGAGTGGCTTGACAAGACGGGTCACCGGAATGCGGAATTTATTCACTAAGGACTCCCGAATAAAATTCCCAGAAGCTCCAGAGTCCAGGCAGGCCACGGCTGAGAGGGGAGAGCTGGCTGACGTAGAAATCCGAACAGGCACCGTGAGACGTGGAGAAGTCGACTTAGCATCAAGAGACGCCACACCCACGAGAGCTGGGTGCGAGCGAGCGTTTCCCAGACGTGGAGGACGGATTGGGCACTCCACCAAAAAATGTTCAGTACTGGCACAGTACAGACAAAGATTCTCTTCCTTACGGCGATTCCTCTCTTCCAGGGTCAGGCGAGACCGATCCACTTGCATGGCCTCCTCGGCGGAAGGCCTAGGCGCAGATTGCAGTGGAGACTGTGGGAGAGGTGTCCAGAGATCTAAGTCTTTTTCCTGGCGGAGCTCTTGATGCCTCTCAGAAAAACGCATGTCAATGCGAGTGGCTAGATGAATGAGTTCATGCAGGTTAGCAGGAGTCTCTCGTGCGGCCAGAACATCTTTAATGTTGCTGGATAGGCCTTTTTTAAAGGTCGCGCAGAGAGCCTCATTATTCCAGGAAAGTTCAGAAGCAAGGGTACGGAATTGTATGGCGTACTCGCCAACGGAAGAATTACCCTGGACGAGGTTCAGCAGGGCAGTCTCAGCAGAAGAGGCTCGGGCAGGTTCCTCAAAGACACTTCGAATTTCCGAGAAGAAGGAGTGTACCGAGGCGGTGACGGGGTCATTGCGGTCCCAGAGCGGTGTGGCCCATGACAGAGCTTTTCCAGACAGAAGGCTGACTACGAAAGCCACCTTAGACCTTTCAGTGGGAAACAGGTCCGACATCATCTCCAAGTGCAATGAACATTGCGAAAGAAAGCCACGGCAAAACTTAGAGTCCCCATTAAATTTGTCCGGCAAGGACAGGCGGAGGCTAGGAGTGGCCACTCGCTGCGGAGGAGGTGCAGGAGCTGGCGGAGGAGATGATTGCTGAAGAAGTTGCGAATGTTGGTGCACAATGGTGGACATTTCCGACAGCTGGTGGGTTAGAAGGGCGACCTGTCGGGCGATATCAGAGCCAACTGGCAGGGGAACCTCAGCGGGATCCATGGCCGGATCTACTGTCACGATGCCGGCTGGCAGGTAGTGGATCCTCTGTGCCAGAGAGGGATGGCGAGGACCGCGCTAGTGGACCGGTTCTAAGCCACTACAGGTTTTCACCAGAGCCCGCCGCAAAGCGGGATGGTCTTGCTGCGGCGGTAGTGACCAGGTCGTATCCACTAGCAACGGCTCACCTCTCTGGCTGCTGAAGATACTGAAGATAGGCGAGGTACAAGGGAGTAGGCAGAAGCAAAGTCGGACGTAGCAGAAGGTCGGGGGCAGGCGGCAAGATTCGTAGTCAGGGGAGATAGCAGGAGATCTGGTACACTGGTTATAACCACACAAAACGCTTTCACTGGCACTAAGGCAACAAGATCCGGCAAGGGAGTACAAGGGAGGAGACTAGATATAGCCAGGGAACAGGTGGGAGCCAATTAAGCTAATTGGACCAGGCACCAATCATTGGTGCACTGGCCCTTTAAATCTCAGGGAGCTGGCGCGCGCGCGCCCTAGAGAGCGGAGCCGCGCGCGCCAGCACATGACAGCAGGAGACGGGAACGGGTAAGTGACCTGGGATGCGATTCGCAAGCGGGCGCGTCCCGCTGTGCGAATCGCATCCCCAACGGCCAGGACAGGGCAGCGCTCCCGGTCAGCGGGACCGACCGGGGCGCTGCGGAGAGAGAGACGCCGTACGCGCTCCGGGGAGGAGCGGGGACCCGGAGCGCTAGGCGTAACAGGTACGCCTTTGCTCCCTGGTACTTAAGGACCAAGGGTGTACCTGTACGCCCGTGGGAATTTCGGTCCCTGCCGCGCGCCGGGCGGGGACCGGACCAGGGTGACTGCTGATATCGATCAGCAGGCACCCCGCACCAATGCCCATGTAGGCGATCGCCGAAAATCGCAAGTGAATTCACACTTGCGATTTTTGGCTATTCCGGTGATGCGGGTCACGTGTGACCCGCTGACCCGGAGATACAAGGTGATCGGGGGTTGTAGGATACACCCCCTATCACCCTCTGTATCTATGGGGAGGTGGCGATTTTGTCTCCCCCCAGGATCGCTGCTATTGGCCGACAGGGGAGGGGTTAACGGCCCCTTCTCGCGGCTCTGCTTGCTCCCTGAGTTCATTCATTCATTCTGTGAGAAGGAGCCAGAGACCCCCCCTCTGTGAAGATCGGAGCCCCTCACAGAGGAAGACCCCCCTTAGAGCAGGGAGAGAGTACAACCCCAGGGACAGGTAGTGTTAACCAGTAAAGTAAAGTTTAAAAAAAAGTGTAAAAAAAGTTTTTTAAAAATTTCCCCCCCTGACCCCCTAATAGGACCTAAAGGGTCCACCACAATTTTTTTAGTGTGACCCGAGCTCCCCCCCCCCCCCCCCCCCACCACCACCGTAGAAAAAAGGCGATGGCTTGCCAGGCATTTTCGGCAGCGGAGGCATAAGCTTTTCTTGCCTCCGACTCCGAATCTGTCAGTGAGGACGATGTAGATCCTACATTCCTGTGTTCTTCATCGTCCTCCTCATCATCTAGTACTGATGATGAGTCACCTATACGGCGGCGGAGACGCCGCCAGGCGAGGCCACGCACCCCCCATGATAGTGGCCCAGTGGCCGGCACTAGTGCGAGTGGTGATGCTGCTCATTGTTACGCCGAGCGCTCCGGGTTCCCGCTCCTCCCCGGAGCGCTCGCTTCACTCCCTCCGCTGCAGCGCTCCGGTCACGTCCTCTGACCCGGGGCGCTGCGATCCTGCTGCCAGCCGGGATGCGATTCGCGATGCGGGTAGCGCCCGCTCGCGATGCGCACCCCGGCTCCCCTACCTGACTCGCTCCCCGTCTGTTCTGTCCCGGCGCGCGCGGCCCCGCTCCCTAGGGCGCGCGCGCGCCGGGTCTCTGCGATTTAAAGGGCCACTGCGCCGCTGATTGGCGCAGTGGTTCCAATTAGGGTTTTCACCTGTGCACTTCCCTATATTACCTCACTTCCCTTGCACTCCCTTGCCGGATCTTGTTGCCTTAGTGCCAGTGAAAGCGTTCCTTGTGTGTTCCTTGCCTGTGTTTCCAGACCTTCTGCCGTTGCCCCTGACTACGATCCTTGCTGCCTGCCCCGACCTTCTGCTACGTCCGACCTTGCTTCTGCCTACTCCCTTGTACCGCGCCTATCTTCAGCAGCCAGAGAGGTGAGCCGTTGCTAGTGGATACGACCTGGTCACTACCGCCGCAGCAAGACCATCCCGCTTTGCGGCGGGCTCTGGTGAAAACCAGTAGTGGCTTAGAACCGGTCCACTAGCACGGTCCACGCCAATCCCTCTCTGGCACAGAGGGTCCACTACCTGCCAGCCGGCATCGTGACAGTAGATCCGGCCATGGATCCCGCTGAAGTTCCTCTGCCAGTTGTCGCTGACCTCACCACGGTGGTCGCCCAGCAGTCACAACAGATAGCGCAACAAGGCCAACAGCTGTCTCAACTGACCGTTATGCTACAACAGTTGCTACCACAGCTTCAGCAGTCATCTCCTCCGCCAGCTCCTGCACCTCCTCCGCAGCGAGTGGCCGCTCCTGGGATACGCTTATCCTTGCCGGATAAATTTGATGGGGACTCTAAGTTTTGCCGTGGCTTTCTTTCCCAATGTTCCCTGCATCTGGAGATGATGTCGGACCTGTTTCCCACTGAAAGGTCTAAGGTGGCTTTCGTAGTCAGTCTTCTGTCCGGAAAAGCCCTGTCATGGGCCACACCGCTCTGGGACCGCAATGACCCCGTCACTGCCTCTGTACACTCCTTCTTCTCGGAAATCCGAAGTGTCTTTGAGGAACCTGCCCGAGCCTCTTCTGCTGAGACTGCCCTGTTGAACCTGGTCCAGGGTAATTCTTCCGTTGGCGAGTATGCCGTACAATTCCGTACACTTGCTTCAGAATTGTCCTGGAATAATGAGGCCCTCTGCGCGACCTTCAAAAAAGGCCTATCCAGCAACATTAAAGATGTTCTGGCCGCACGAGAAATTCCTGCTAATCTACATGAACTTATTCACCTAGCCACTCGCATTGACATGCGTTTTTCTGAAAGGCGTCAGGAACTCCGCCAAGATATGGACTCTGTTCGCACGAGGCGTTTCGTCTCCTCGGCTCCTCTCTCCTCTGGTCCCCTGCAATCTGTTCCTGTGCCTCCCGCCGTGGAGGCTATGCAGGTCGACCGGTCTCGCCTGACACCTCAAGAGAGGACACGACGCCGTATGGAGAACCTCTGCCTGTACTGTGCTAGTACCGAACACTTCCTGAGGGATTGTCCTATCCGTCCTCCCCGCCTGGAAAGACGTACGCTGACTCCGCACAAAGGTGAGACAGTCCTTGATGTCTACTCTGCTTCTCCACGTCTTACTGTGCCTGTGCGGATGTCTGCCTCTGCCTTCTCCTTCTCTACAGTGGCCTTCTTGGACTCTGGATCTGCAGGAAATTTTATTTTGGCCTCTCTCGTCAACAGGTTCAACATCCCAGTGACCAGTCTCGCCAGACCCCTCTACATCAATTGTGTAAATAATGAAAGATTGGACTGTACCATACGTTTCCGCACGGAGCCCCTTCTTATGAGCATCGGATCTCATCATGAGAGGATTGAACTTTTGGTCCTCCCCAATTGCACCTCGGAGATTCTCCTTGGACTTCCCTGGCTTCAACTTCATTCCCCAACCCTGGATTGGTCCACTGGGGAGATCAAGAGTTGGGGGTCCTCTTGTTCCAAGAACTGTCTAAAACCGGTTCCCAGTAACCCTTGCCGTAACTCTGTGGTTCCTCCAGTAACCGGTCTCCCTAAGGCCTATATGGACTTCGCGGATGTTTTCTGCAAAAAACAAGCTGAGACTCTACCTCCTCACAGGCCTTATGATTGCCCTATCGACCTCCTCCCGGGTACTACTCCACCCCGGGGCAGAATTTATCCTCTCTCTGCCCCAGAGACTCTTGCCATGTCCGAATACGTCCAGGAGAATCTAAAAAAGGGCTTTATCCGTAAATCCTCCTCTCCTGCCGGAGCCGGATTTTTCTTTGTGTCCAAAAAAGATGGCTCCCTACGTCCTTGCATTGACTACCGCGGTCTTAATAAAATCACGGTTAAGAACCGCTACCCCTTACCCCTCATCTCTGAACTCTTTGATCGCCTCCAAGGTGCCCACATCTTCACTAAATTGGACTTAAGAGGCGCCTATAACCTCATCCGCATCAGAGAGGGGGACGAGTGGAAAACGGCATTTAACACCAGAGATGGACACTTTGAGTATCTGGTCATGCCCTTTGGACTGTGCAATGCCCCTGCCGTCTTCCAAGACTTTGTCAATGAAATTTTTCGTGATCTGTTATACTCCTGTGTTGTGGTATATCTGGACGATATCCTAATTTTTTCTGCCAATCTAGAAGAACACCGCCAGCATGTCCGTATGGTTCTTCAGAGACTTCGTGACAACCAACTCTATGCCAAAATTGAGAAATGTCTGTTTGAATGCCAATCTCTTCCTTTTCTAGGATATTTGGTCTCTGGCCAGGGACTACAGATGGATCCAGACAAACTCTCTGCCGTCTTAAATTGGCCACGCCCCTCCGGACTCCGTGCTATCCAACGCTTTTTGGGGTTCGCCAATTATTACAGGCAATTTATTCCACATTTTTCTACCATTGTGGCTCCTATCGTGGCTTTAACCAAGAAAAATGCTGATCCCAAGTCCTGGCCTCCTCAAGCAGAAGACTCCTTTAAACGACTCAAGTCTGCCTTTTCTTCGGCTCCCGTGCTCTCCAGACCTGACCCTTCCAAACCCTTCCTATTGGAGGTTGATGCCTCCTCAGTAGGAGCTGGAGCTGTTCTTCTACAAAAAAATCCTTCCGGGCATGCTGTCACTTGTGGTTTTTTCTCTAGGACCTTCTCTCCAGCGGAGAGGAACTACTCCATCGGGGATCGAGAGCTTCTAGCCATTAAATTAGCACTTGAGGAATGGAGGCATCTGCTGGAGGGATCAAGATTTCCTGTTATTATCTACACCGACCACAAGAACCTCTCCTACCTCCAGTCGGCCCAACGGCTGAATCCTCGCCAGGCCCGGTGGTCTCTGTTCTTTGCCCGATTTAATTTTGAGATTCACTTTCGTCCTGCCGATAAGAACATTAGGGCCGATGCTCTCTCTCGTTCCTCGGATGCCTCAGAAGTTGATCTCCCTCCGCAACACATCATTCCACCTGACTGCCTGATCTCCACTTCTCCTGCCTCCATCAGGCAGACTCCTCCAGGAAAGACCTTTGTTTCTCCACGCCAACGCCTCGGAATCCTCAAATGGGGTCACTCCTCCCATCTCGCAGGTCATGCGGGCATCAAGAAATCTGTGCAACTCATCTCCCGCTTCTATTGGTGGCCGACTCTGGAGACGGATGTTGGGGACTTTGTGCGAGCCTGCACTATCTGTGCCCGGGATAAGACTCCTCGCCAGAAGCCCGCTGGTTTTCTTCATCCTCTGCCTGTCCCCGAACAGCCTTGGTCTCTGATTGGTATGGATTTTATTACTGATTTACCCCCTTCCCGTGGCAACACCGTTATTTGGGTGGTCGTTGATCGATTCTCCAAAATGGCACATTTCATCCCTCTTCCTGGTCTTCCTTCTGCGCCTCAGTTGGCTAAACAATTTTTTGTACACATTTTTCGTCTTCACGGGTTGCCTACGCAGATTGTCTCGGATAGAGGGGTCCAATTCGTGTCTAAATTCTGGAGGGCTCTCTGTAAACAACTCAAGATTAAATTAAATTTTTCCTCTGCATATCATCCCCAGTCCAATGGACAAGTAGAAAGAATTAACCAGATCCTGGGTGATTATTTGCGACATTTTGTTTCCTCCCGCCAGGATGACTGGGCAGATCTCCTTCCATGGGCCGAATTTTCGTATAACTTCAGGGTCTCTGAATCTTCCTCCAAATCCCCATTTTTCGTGGTGTACGGCCGTCACCCTCTTCCCCCCCTCCCTACCCCCTTGCCCTCTGGTCTGCCCGCTGTGGATGAAATTTCTCGTGACCTTTCCATTATATGGAGAGAGACCCAAAATTCTCTCTTACAGGCTTCTTCACGCATGAAGAGGTTCGCGGATAAGAAAAGAAGAGCTCCCCCCGTTTTTTCCCCTGGAGACAAGGTATGGCTCTCCGCTAAATATGTCCGCTTCCGTGTCCCTAGCTACAAGTTGGGACCACGCTATCTTGGTCCTTTCAAAATTTTGTGTCAAATTAATCCTGTCTCTTATAAACTTCTTCTTCCTCCTTCTCTTCGTATCCCTAATGCCTTTCACGTCTCTCTTCTCAAACCACTCATCCTCAACCGTTTTTCTCCCAAATCTGTTCCTCCCACTCCTGTTTCCGGCTCCTCGGACGTCTTCTCGGTCAAGGAAATTTTGGCTGCCAAAAAGGTCAGAGGAAAAAATTTTTTTTTAGTAGACTGGGAGGGTTGTGGTCCTGAAGAGAGATCCTGGGAACCTGAGGACAACATCCTTGACAAAAGTCTGCTCCTCAGGTTCTCAGGCTCCAAGAAGAGGGGGAGACCCAAGGGGGGGGGTACTGTTACGCCGAGCGCTCCGGGTTCCCGCTCCTCCCCGGAGCGCTCGCTTCACTCCCTCCGCTGCAGCGCTCCGGTCACGTCCTCTGACCCGGGGCGCTGCGATCCTGCTGCCAGCCGGGATGCGATTCGCGATGCGGGTAGCGCCCGCTCGCGATGCGCACCCCGGCTCCCCTACCTGACTCGCTCCCCGTCTGTTCTGTCCCGGCGCGCGCGGCCCCGCTCCCTAGGGCGCGCGCGCGCCGGGTCTCTGCGATTTAAAGGGCCACTGCGCCGCTGATTGGCGCAGTGGTTCCAATTAGGGTTTTCACCTGTGCACTTCCCTATATTACCTCACTTCCCTTGCACTCCCTTGCCGGATCTTGTTGCCTTAGTGCCAGTGAAAGCGTTCCTTGTGTGTTCCTTGCCTGTGTTTCCAGACCTTCTGCCGTTGCCCCTGACTACGATCCTTGCTGCCTGCCCCGACCTTCTGCTACGTCCGACCTTGCTTCTGCCTACTCCCTTGTACCGCGCCTATCTTCAGCAGCCAGAGAGGTGAGCCGTTGCTAGTGGATACGACCTGGTCACTACCGCCGCAGCAAGACCATCCCGCTTTGCGGCGGGCTCTGGTGAAAACCAGTAGTGGCTTAGAACCGGTCCACTAGCACGGTCCACGCCAATCCCTCTCTGGCACAGAGGGTCCACTACCTGCCAGCCGGCATCGTGACACTCATACTAGGAGTCCGACCCCCCAGACAAGTTTACCGGAGCCCCCTTCCGGTGAACCTGTCTGGAGACCCCCAGAGGCTTATCAGCCTCCAGAATCCGGATTGAGAATTCTGGATTCACTGAAATTGACTATTTCAGTTATTTTTTCAGTGACAGTTTTGTCAATCACATGGTGGAGCAGACGAATCTGTACGCCAGGCAGTTCATCGCCCACCACCCTGATTCTGTTTTGGCCAGGCCCAATGAATGGTACGCCATTGGTGCAGCAGAGATTGGGGCCTCTTGCTGCATATGGGCCTGGTCAAAAAACCCATGTGTCAGACAGTACTGGAGCGGGGACATCTTCTACCAGACCCCGCTTTACAGTATGGTCATGGCATGGAGGCGGTTCGAGGCCATTCGGAAATGCCTTCATTATGCAGATAATGAGGCATTTCCACCCCGAGGTGATCCCACCTATGACTGGCTTTACAAAGTGAGGCCGGTCATCGATCACTTTGGGGCCAAATTTTTGGAGGCCTACGTACCCCTCAGGGAGCTCTCGGTTGATGAGTCTCTTATCAGTTTTAAAGGGAGTGTTACGCCGAGCGCTCCGGGTCCCCGTTCCTCCCCGGAGCGCTCGCCTCATCTTCGTTGTTGCAGCGCCCCGGTCAGATCCACTGACCGGGTGCGCTGCGGTCCCGCCTTCAGCCGGGGTGCGATTCGCGATGCGGGTAGCGCCCGCTCGCGATGCGCACCCCGGTCCCCGTACCTGACTCGCTCTCCCTCGGTCCTGTCCCGGCGCGCGCGGCCCCGCTCCCTAGGGCGCGCGCGCGCCGGGTCTCTGCGATTTAAAGGGCCAGTGCACCAATGATGGTGCCTGGCCCAATCTTCCCAATTAGCTTAATTGGCTCCCTCCTGTGCACTTCCCTATATCTAGTCACTTCCCCTGCACTCCCTGGCCGGATCTTGTTGCCTTAGTGCCTAGTGAAAGCGTTCCCTTGTCTGTTCCTAGCCCGTGTTCCTGACCTCCTGCCGTTGCCCCTGTCTACGATCCTTGCTGCCTGCCTCGACCTTCTGCTACGTCCGACCTTGCTTCTGCCTACTCCCTTGTACCGCGCCTATATTCAGCATCTTCAGCAGCCAGAGAGGTAAGCCGTTGCTAGTGGATACGACCTGGTCACTACCGCCGCAGCAAGACCATCCCGCTTTGCGGCGGGCTCTGGTGAAAACCTGTAGTGGCTTAGAACCGGTCCACTAGCGCGGTCCTCTCCATCCCTCTCTGGCACAGAGGATCCACTACCTGCCAGCCGGCATCGTGACAGTAGATCCGGCCATGGATCCCGCTGAAGTTCCTCTGTCAGTTGTCGCTGACCTCACCACGGTGGCCGCCCAGCAAGCCCGACTGATCGCCCTTCTAACCCGTCAGCTGTCGGAAATGTCCACCATTTCGCACCAACTTCAGTCGCAACTTCTCCAGCAATCTTCTCCTCCGCCAGCTCCTGCACCTCCTCCGCAGCGAGTGGCCACTCCTAGCCTCTGCCTGTCCTTGCCGGACAAATTTAATGGGGACTCTAAGTATTGCCGTGGCTTTCTTTCGCAATGTTCCCAGCACTTGGAGATGATGTCGGACCAGTTTCCTACTGAAAGGTCTAAGGTGGCTTTCGTAGTCAGCCTTCTGTCTGGAAAAGCCCTGTCATGGGCCGCACCGCTCTGGGACCGCAATGACCCCGTCACTGCCTCTGTACACTCCTTCTTCTCGGAAATTCGAAGTGTCTTTGAGGAACCTGCCCGAGCTTCTTCAGCCGAGATTGCCCTGCTGAACCTGGCCCAGGGTGTTTCTTCCGTTGGCGAGTACGCCATTCAGTTCCGTACTCTTGCTTACGAGTTGTCTTGGAATAGTGAGGTTCTCTGCGCGACCTTTAAAAAAGGCCTATCCAGCAACATTAAAGATGTTCTGGCCGCACGAGAGACTCCTGCTGACCTACATGAACTCATTCACCTTGCCACTCGCATTGACATGCGTTCTTCCGGATGGCGTCTGGAGCTCCGCCTGGATATGGACTTTGTTCGCACGAAGCGTTTTTTCTCTCCGGCTCCTCTCCCCTCTGGTCCTCTGCAATCTGTTCCTGTGCTTCCCGCCGCGGAGGCTATGCAAGTTGACCGGTCTTGCTTGACACCTCAAGAGAGGACACTACGCCGCATGGAGAATCTTTGCCTGTACTATGCCGGTACCGAACTCTTCCTGAAGGATTGTCCTATCCGTCCTCCCCGCCTGGAAAGACGTACGCTGACTCCGCACAAAGGTGACACAGTTCTTGATGTCAACTCTGCTTCTCCACGCCTTACTGTGCCTGTGCGGATATCTGCCTCTACCTTCTCCTTCTCTACTATGCTCTTCTTGGATTCCGGATCTGCAGGAAAATTTTTTTTGGCCTCTCTCATCAACAGGTTCTACGTTCCTGTGACCAGTCTCGTCAGACCCCTCTACATCTATTGTTTTTACAATAAAAGATTGGACTGTCTCGTACGTTTCCACACAGAACCCCTCCTAATTTGCATCGGACCTCATCACGAAAAAATTGAGTTTTTCTTTCTCAGGTTCTTTGGCCCCAAGAAGAGGGGGAGACCCAAGGGGGGGGGTACTGTTACGCCGAGCGCTCCGGGTCCCCGTTCCTCCCCGGAGCGCTCGCCTCATCTTCGTTGTTGCAGCGCCCCGGTCAGATCCACTGACCGGGTGCGCTGCGGTCCCGCCTTCAGCCGGGGTGCGATTCGCGATGCGGGTAGCGCCCGCTCGCGATGCGCACCCCGGTCCCCGTACCTGACTCGCTCTCCCTCGGTCCTGTCCCGGCGCGCGCGGCCCCGCTCCCTAGGGCGCGCGCGCGCCGGGTCTCTGCGATTTAAAGGGCCAGTGCACCAATGATGGTGCCTGGCCCAATCTTCCCAATTAGCTTAATTGGCTCCCTCCTGTGCACTTCCCTATATCTAGTCACTTCCCCTGCACTCCCTGGCCGGATCTTGTTGCCTTAGTGCCTAGTGAAAGCGTTCCCTTGTCTGTTCCTAGCCCGTGTTCCTGACCTCCTGCCGTTGCCCCTGTCTACGATCCTTGCTGCCTGCCTCGACCTTCTGCTACGTCCGACCTTGCTTCTGCCTACTCCCTTGTACCGCGCCTATATTCAGCATCTTCAGCAGCCAGAGAGGTAAGCCGTTGCTAGTGGATACGACCTGGTCACTACCGCCGCAGCAAGACCATCCCGCTTTGCGGCGGGCTCTGGTGAAAACCTGTAGTGGCTTAGAACCGGTCCACTAGCGCGGTCCTCTCCATCCCTCTCTGGCACAGAGGATCCACTACCTGCCAGCCGGCATCGTGACAGGGAGACTCATCTTCCCCCAGTATATTCCCTCGAAGCGGGCGCGGTATGGCGTGAAGTGCTGTAAACTTTGTGAGAGTACTTCCGGGTACACTCTCAAGTTTAGAGTGTATGAAGGACGAGATTCCCGTATTGAACCCCCAGATTGTTCCCCTACTCTCGGTGTTAGCGGGAAAATAGTTTGGGACCTTGTGCACCCTTTGCTGGATAAGGGTTACCAAGTGTACGTGGACAACTTTTATACCAGCATCCCTCTCATCACATTCCTTGACGCCAGATCCACGTCCGCTTGTGGGACCGTGCGGAAAAACCAGAGAGGCCTCCCTCTAAATTTTCTGCAGACACCTATGCCCAAGGGTGAGTCCCATGCCCTTACTCATGAAAATCTGTTGCTGGTCAGATATAAGGATAAGAGGGATGTCCTTATGCTGACCACTATTCATGGTAACGGCAGCTCACCTGTCCCTGTGCGAGGTACCACAACACCGGTCCTCAAGCCTGATTGTATTCTGGACTACAATCGGTAAATGGGGAGAGTTGATCTTTCTGATCATACATGGCCATGCAGAAAACACGGGTATGGTACAAAAAAGTTGCGGTCTACTTGATACAGGTTGCCATGTACAACTCTTGTACTGTCCCAGTACGCTGGCAACACAGGGACATTCCTCCAGTTCCAAGAAGAAGTCCTAAAGGTCCTGATCTTTGGCGACCGGGAAAGAGCAGGCCGGACTTCCCAAGGAACTGAAGTTATAGGTGCCAGGATCGTCCCAGGCCAACACTTTCCAGGTGAAGTCCCCCACACTGGAAAGAAGGGACGGTCCCAGAAAAAACACTTCCATGCAGTACTAAATTTTCCCTTTTCATTTTAATTTTCCATAATTTGACCCCAATGTACCAAGTCCATAGTACATTCCAAATTTTAACACCGTAAAACCACTAAATTGCCCAAAAAAAACTCATCTAAAAAAAAATAAACTGATAAGACCTCTGGGGGTATTTTTTTCTATGGGTCATGGGTCACTGAGTCACTATCATCGGAGACTTTTTTTGTTGTCTCAAATGCGCAGCGCTCTCTCTCCACCTGAGCGGGGTGCGCATTTGAGCCATAGGTTAGGGACAGCCACACACGTCACATTCCCAGAATGATGATTCAGAGCATAGGGTTTGGGGCGGGCATATTTTTTAGTTTTGGCTATGCTCTGGGTCATCATTCTGGGAACATAACCTGTTTTATAATTTTATGTCCCACTGTACCCCATTTTAGTTATTTAGTGTACCCCAGTTATTTACCCCATGTAATGCCCTTTGAGGGGGGGTCCCACTGTTCTGGCTCAATAGGCCACAACGCAGAAGCTCAAGGCCCCTGAATGCAACCTGCTCCTCTCAGACCAGTGTGCAAGCTGTTTATGCCCAGACTTGAGGTATGTCCTTACTCCAAAGAAATGTATTTGTCACGATGCCGGCTGGCAGGAGGTGGATCCTCTGTGCCAGAGAGGGATTGGCGTGGACCGTGCTAGTGGACCGGTTCTAAGTCACTACTGGTATTCACCAGAGCACGCCGCAAAGCGGGATGGTCTTGCTGCGGCGGTAGTGACCAGGTCGTATCCACTAGCAACGGCTCAACCTCTCTGACTGCTGAAGATAGGCGCGGTACAAGGGAGTAGACAGAAGCAAGGTCGGACGTAGCAGAAGGTCGGGGCAGGCAGCAAGGATCGTAGTCAGGGGCAACGGCAAGAGGTCTGGAACACAGGCTAGGAACACACAAGGGAACGCTTTCACTGGCACGATGGCAACAAGATCCGGCGAGGGAGTGCAGGGGAAGTGAGGTATACATAGGGAGTGCACAGGTGAACACACTGATTAGAACCACTGCGCCAATCAGCGGCGCAGTGGCCCTTTAAATCGCAGAGACCCGGCGCGCGCGCGCCCTAGGGAGCGGGGCCGCGCGCGCCGGTACAGGACCGACGGAGAGCGAGTCAGGTACGGGAGCCGGGGTGCGCATCGCGAGCGGGCGCCACCCGCATCGCGAATCGCATCCCGGCTGGAGGCGGTATCGCAGCGCACCCGGTCAGTGGATCTGACCGGGGCGCTGCGGGAGCGAGAGTGTAGCGAGCGCTCCGGGGAGGAGCGGGGACCCGGAGCGCTCGGCGTAACAGTACCCCCCCCCTTGGGTCTCCCCCTCTTCTTGGAGCCTGAGAACCTGGGGACCAGATTTTTATCTAGGATATTGTCCTCAGGTTCCCAGGATCTCTCTTCAGGACCACAGCCCTCCCAGTCAACCAAAAAGAAGGTTTTTCCTCTGACCTTTTTGGAGGCCAGTATCTCCTTTACAGGAAAGATGTCTGAAGAACCGGAGACAGGAGTGGGAGAGATAAGTTTAGGAGAGAAACGGTTGATGATGAGTGGTTTAAGAAGAGAAACGTGAAAGGCATTAGGAATACGAAGAGAAGGAGGGAGAAGAAGTTTATAAGAGACAGGATTAATCTGGCACAAAATTTTGAAAGGACCAAGATAGCGTGGTCCCAATTTGTAGCTGGGAACACGGAAGTGGACATATTTAGCGGAGAGCCATACCTTGTCTCCGGGAGAAAAAATGGGGGGAGCTCTTCTTTTCTTATCAGCAAACTTCTTCATGCGTGATGAAGCCTGTAAGAGAGAATTTTGGGTCTCTTTCCATATGGTGGAAAGATCACGAGTTATTTCATCCACAGCGGGCAAACCAGAGGGCAAGGGAGTAGGGAGGGGGGGAAGAGGGTGACGGCCGTACACCACGAAAAATGGGGATTTGGAAGAAGATTCAGAAACTCTGAAGTTATACGAGAATTCGGCCCATGGTAGAAGATCTGCCCAGTCATCCTGGCGGGAGGAAACAAAATGCCGTAAATAATCACCCAGGACCTGGTTAATTCTTTCTACTTGCCCATTGGATTGAGGATGATAAGCAGAAGAAAAGTTTAATTTAATCTTGAGTTGTTTACAGAGAGCCCTCCAGAATTTAGACACGAATTGGACGCCTCTATCCGAGACGATCTGCGTGGGCAACCCGTGAAGACGAAAAATGTGTACAAAAAATTGTTTTGCCAACTGAGGCGCAGAAGGAAGACCAGGAAGAGGGATGAAATGTGCCATCTTGGAGAATCGATCAACGACCACCCAAACAACAGTGTTGCCACGGGATGAGGGTAAGTCTGTAATAAAGTCCATACCAATCAGAGACCAAGGCTGTTCGGGAACAGGCAGAGGATGAAGAAGACCAGCGGGCTTCTGGCGAGGAGTCTTATCCCGGGCACAGACAGTGCAGGCTCGCACAAAATCCACAACATCCGTCTCCAGAGTCGGCCACCAATAGAAACGAGAGATGAGTTGCACGGATTTCTTGATGCCCGCATGACCTGCGAGATGGGAGGAGTGACCCCATTTGAGGATTCCGAGGCGTTGGCGTGGAGAAACAAAGGTCTTCCCTGGAGGAGTTTGCCTGATGGAGGCAGGAGAAGTGGAGATCAGGCAGTCAGGGGGGATGATGTGTTGCGGAGAGAGCTCTACTTCCGAGGCATCCGAGGAACGAGAGAGAGCATCGGCCCTAATGTTCTTATCGGCAGGCCGAAAGTGAATTTCAAAATTAAATCGGGCAAAGAACAGAGACCACCTGGCCTGGCGAGGATTCAGCCGTTGGGCAGACTGGAGATAGGAGAGGTTCTTGTGATCGGTGTAAATAATAACTGGAAATCTTGAACCCTCCAGCAGATGCCTCCATTCCTCAAGTGCTAATTTAATGGCCAGTAGTTCTCGATCCCCGATGGAGTAGTTCCTCTCCGCCGGAGAGAAGGTCTTAGAAAAAAAAACACAAGTAACAGCATGCCCGGAAGAATTTTTTTGTAGAAGGACCGCTCCAGCTCCTACTGAGGAGGCATCAACCCCCAATAGGAAGGGTTTAGATGGGTCAGGTCTTGAGAGCACGGGAGCTGAAGAAAAGGCAGACTTGAGCTGTTTAAAGGCGTCTTCCGCTTGAGGAGGCCATGACTTAGGATTGGCATTCTTTTTGGTTAAAGCCACGATAGGAGCCACAATGGTGGAAAAATGTGGAATAAATTGTCTGTAATAATTGGCGAACCCCAAAAAACGTTGGATAGCACGGAGTCCGGAGGGGCGTGGCCAATCTAAGACGGCAGAGAGTTTGTCTGGATCCATTTGTAGTCCCTGGCCAGAGACCAAGTATCCTAGGAAAGGAAGAGATTGACATTCAAACAGACATTTCTCCATTTTGGCATAAAGTTGATTGTCACGAAGTCTCTGAAGAACCATGCGGACATGCTGGCGGTGTTCTTCTAGGTTGGCAGAAAAAATCAGGATATCGTCCAGATACACAACAACACAGGAATATAAGAGATCACGAAAAATTTCATTAACAAAGTCTTGGAAGACGGCAGGGGCGTTGCACAGGCCAAAGGGCATGACCAGATACTCAAAGTGTCCATCTCTAGTGTTAAATGCCGTTTTCCATTCATCCCCCTCTCTGATGCGGATGAGATTATAAGCACCTCTTAAGTCCAGTTTGGTAAAGATGTGGGCACCTTGGAGGCGATCAAAGAGTTCAGAGATGAGAGGTAGAGGGTAGCGGTTCTTTACCGTGATTTTATTAAGACCGCGGTAGTCAATGCAAGGACGTAGGGAGCCATCTTTTTTGGACACAAAGAAAAATCCGGCTCCGGCAGGAGAGGAGGATTTGCGGATAAAGCCCTTTTTTAAATTTTCCTGGATGTACTCAGACATAGCAAGAATCTCTGGGGCAGAGAGAGGATATATTCTGCCCCGGGGTGGAGTAGTGCCCGGGAGGAGGTCAATAGGACAGTCATAAGGCCTGTGAGGAGGTAGAGTCTCAGCTTGTTTTTTGCAAAAAACATCCGCAAAGTCCATATAGGCCTTAGGGAGACCGGTTACAGGGGGAACCACAGGGTCACGGCAAGGAGTACTGGTAACCGGTTTAAGGCAGTCCTTGAAGCAAGAGGGACCCCAACTCTTGATCTCCCCTGTGGACCAATCCAGGGTTGGGGAATGGTGTTGAAGCCAGGGTAGTCCAAGGAGAATTTCGGAAGTGCAATTGGAGAGGACCGTGGTGAGGTCCGATGCACATTAGGAGGGGCTCCGTGCGGTAACGCACGGCACAGTCCAATCTTTCATTGTTAACGCAATTGATGTAGAGAGGTCTTGCGAGACTGGTCACTGGGATGTTGAACCTGTTGATGAGAGAGGCCAAAATAAAGTTTCCTGCAGATCCGGAGTCCAAGAAGGCCTTAGTGGAGAAGGAGAAGGTAGAGGCAGATATCCGCACAGGCACAGTAAGACGTGGAGAAGCAGAGTTGACATCAAGGACTGTTTCACCTTTGTGCGGAGTCAGCGTACGTCTTTCCAGGCGGGGAGGACGGATAGGACAATCCTTCAGGAAGTGTTCGGTACCGACACAGTACAGGCAGAGATTCTCCATGCGGCGTCGTGTCCTCTCTTGAGGTGTCAGGCGAGACCGGTCAACTTGCATAGCCTCCACGGCGGGAGGCACAGGAACGGATTGCAGAGGACCAGAGGAGAGAGGAGCCGGGGAGAAAAAACGCCTCGTGCGAACAAAGTCCATATCCTGGCGGAGCTCCTGACGCCTTTCGGAAAAACGCATGTCAATGCGAGTGGCTAGATGAATGAGTTCATGTAGGTTAGCAGGAATTTCTCGTGCGGCCAGAACATCTTTAATGTTGCTGGATAGGCCTTTTTTAAAGGTCGCGCAGAGGGCCTCATTATTCCAGGAAAGTTCTGAAGCAAGAGTACGGAATTGCACGGCGTACTCGCCAACGGAAGAATTACCCTGGACCAGGTTCAGCAGGGCAGTCTCAGCAGAAGAGGCTCGGGCAGGTTCCTCAAAGACACTTCGAATTTCCGAGAAGAAGGAGTGTACAGAGGCAGTGACGGGGTCATTGCGGTCCCAGAGCGGTGTGGCCCATGACAGAGCTTTTCCAGACAGAAGGCTGACTACGAAAGCCACCTTAGACCTTTCAGTAGGAAACTGGTCCGACATCATCTCCAAGTGCAGGGAACATTGTGAAAGAAAGCCACGGCAAAACTTAGAGTCCCCATCAAATTTATCCGGCAAGGATAGTCGTAGGCCTGAGGCGGCCACTCGCTGCGGAGGAGGTGCAGGAGCTGGCGGAGGAGATGATTGCTGAAGCTGTGGTAGTAGCTGCTGTAGCATCACGGTCAGTTGAGACAGCTGGTGGCCTTGTTGCGCTATCTGTTGTGACTGCTGGGCGACCACCGTGGTGAGGTCGGCGACAACTGGCAGAGGAACTTCAGCGGGATCCATGGCCGGATCTACTGTCACGATGCCGGCTGGCAGGAGGTGGATCCTCTGTGCCAGAGAGGGATTGGCGTGGACCGTGCTAGTGGACCGGTTCTAAGTCACTACTGGTATTCACCAGAGCACGCCGCAAAGCGGGATGGTCTTGCTGCGGCGGTAGTGACCAGGTCGTATCCACTAGCAACGGCTCAACCTCTCTGACTGCTGAAGATAGGCGCGGTACAAGGGAGTAGACAGAAGCAAGGTCGGACATAGCAGAAGGTCGGGGCAGGCAGCAAGGATCGTAGTCAGGGGCAACGGCAAGAGGTCTGGAACACAGGCTAGGAACACACAAGGGAACGCTTTCACTGGCACGATGGCAACAAGATCCGGCGAGGGAGTGCAGGGGAAGTGAGGTATACATAGGGAGTGCACAGGTGAACACACTGATTAGAACCACTGCGCCAATCAGCGGCGCAGTGGCCCTTTAAATCGCAGAGACCCGGCGCGCGCGCGCCCTAGGGAGCGGGGCCGCGCGCGCCGGGACAGGACCGACGGAGAGCGAGTCAGGTACGGGAGCCGGGGTGCGCATCGCGAGCGGGCGCCACCCGCATCGCGAATCGCATCCCGGCTGGAGGCGGTATCGCAGCGCACCCGGTCAGTGGATCTGACCGGGGCGCTGCGGGAGCGAGAGTGTAGCGAGCGCTCCGGGGAGGAGCGGGGACCCGGAGCGCTCGGCGTAACAGTATTTACAAACTTACGGTGACATTTTCTCCTTTTACCACTTGTGAAAATGAAAAATTTGGGGTAACCCCAGCATTTTAGAGTAAAAAAATCAAATTTTTCATTTTCACATCCCACTTCATGAATATTTATCAAACACCTGTGGGGTGTTAAGACTCACTGTACCCCTTGTTATGTTCCTTGAGGGATGTAGTTTCCGAAATAGTATGCCATGTGGGTGTTTTTTTGGTGTCCTGGCACCATAGGGGCTTCCTAAATGCGACATGCCCCCCGAGCAAAATTTGCTCTCAAAAAGCCAAATATGACTCCTTCTCTTCTGAGCATTGTAGTTAGCCCGTAGTGCACTTCAGGTCAACTTATTGGGTAACTCCATACTCAGAAGAGATGGGGTTACAAATTTTGGGGGGTATTTTCTGCTATTATCCCTTGCAAAAATGTGAAATTTGGGGGGAAACACACATTTTAGTGAAAAAAAAATTCTTTTTTACATATGCAAAAGTCGTGAATCCCATGTGTGGTATTAAGACTCACTTTAGTCCTTGTTACGTTCCTCAAGGGGTCTAGTTTCCAAAATGGTATGCCATGTGTTTTTTTTTGTGTTCTGGCACCATAGGGGCTTCCTAAATGTGACATGCCCCCCGAGCAAAATTTGCTCTCAAAAAGCCAAATATGACTCCTTCTCTTCTGAGCATTGTAGTTCGCCCGTAGTGCACTTCAGGTCAACTTATGGGGTACCTCCATACTCAGAAGAGATGAGGTTACAAATTTGGGGGGTATTTTCTGCTATTAACCCTTGCAAAAATGTGAAATTTGGGGGGAAACACACATTTTAGTGAAAAAAAAAATTCTTGATTACATATGCAAAAGTTGTGAAACCCCTGTGGGGTATTAAGGCTCACTTTATTCCTTGTTACGTTCCTCAAGGGGTCTAGTTTCCAAAATGGTATGCCATGTGTTTTTTTTTTTTTGCTGTTCTGGCACCATTGGGGCTTCCTAAATGCAACATGCCCCCCAAAAACCATTGCAGAAAAACGTACTCTCCAAAATCCCCTTGTCGCTCCTTCACTTCTGAGCCCTCTACTGCGCCCGCCGAACAATTTACATAGACATATGAAGTATGTGCTTACTCGAGAGAAATTGGGTTACACATACAAATATAAATTTTCTCCTTTTACCCCTTGTAAAAATTCAAATATTGGGTCTACAAGAACATGCAAGTGTAAAAAATGAAAATTGTGAATTTTCTCCTTCACTTTGCTGCTATTCCTGTGAAACACCTAAAGGGTTAAAACGCTGAAGGAATGTCATTTTGAATACTTTGGGGGGGTACAGTTTTTATAATGGGGTCTTTTATGGGGTATTTCTAATATGAAGACCCTTCAAATCCACTTCAAACCTGAACTGGTCCCTGAAAAATAGTGAGTTTGAAAATTTTGTGAAAAATTGCTGCTGAACTTTGAAGCCTCTGATGTCTTCCAAAAGTAAAAACTTGTCAATTTTATGATGCAAACATAAAGTAGACATATTGGAAATGTGAATAAAAAAAATATTTGGAATATCCATTTTCCTTACAAGCAGAGAGCTTCAAAGTTAGAAAAATGCTAAATTTTCAATTTTTTCATCAAATTTGGGGATTTTTCACCAAGAAAGGATGCAAGTTACCACAAAAATTTACCACCATGTTAAAAGTAGAATATGTCACGAAAAAACAATCTCGGAATCAGAATGATAACTAAAAGCATCAGAGTTATTAATGTTTAAAGTAACAGTGGTCAGAAGTTCAAAAAACGCTCTGGTCCTAAGGTGTAAAATGGCCTGGTCCTTAAGGGGTTAAAGGAGCGGCCATTACAATTTTTCTCAGACTCTTCTCTTTAAGATTCCATCTGCTACTGAGCACAGCAAACACCAGAGATCTCAGTGCTAGTGACCAGCATCTGGAAGGACACAAAGCTACAGTCATTCCAGTAAGTCAAAAGACTAATGGGGGAGATTTATCAAAACCTGTGCAGAGGAAGAGTGGTGCAGTTGCCCATAGCAACCAATCAGATTGCTTCTTTCATTTTCCACAGGCCTCTAAAGAGGCCTGTGGAAAATGAAAGAAGCAATCTGATTGGTTTCTATGGGCAACTACACCGCTCTTCCTCTGCACAGGTTTTGATAAATCTCCCCATATGTCTGCTGTCACTACAAATAGTCAAGTCAAGCTTCAAGATAATTGTCTCAAGTCTATTACAAGTATAATTGGTCCCAGCAAGCCATGAGGTCTTCTGAGTTCCTGGCCACCTCTCTGGGATTCTGGCCGAGCTGTGAAGATAATTCCATCTGCCTTATACTCAGTAAAGCCTCCGTTACACCATAACTGGTTGTGGACTCTCCTTTCCTTAACTAGCCATTGGAATAGCGGGGATACTGTCCATGTGGTTCTGGTACCAAAAACCATTCTGCTGTCACGAACACTAGGGGTTAATAACATCTTCCCCCCGGGGGTTAATACCATCTGATCCCACCACCTACACCGCTACACCCGTGGTCCTGCCATACACCGGTGGTCCACAGTAGCTCAGTGGTTAGCATTGTATGGTGGCTCATTGATTAGTATTATTTGGTGGCTCAGTGATTAACATTGTGTGGTGGCTCAGTCCTTAGCATTGTATGGTGGCTCAGTGATTAGCATTGTATGGTGGCTCAGTGGTTAACATTGTGTGGTGGCTCAGTGGTTAGCTTTGTATGGTGTCTCAGTGATTAGTATTATATGGTGGCTCAGTCGTTAGCATTATATGGTGGCTCAGTGATTAGCATTGTATGGTGGCTCAGTGGTTAACATTGTGTGGTGGCTCAGTGGTTAGCTTTGTATGGTGTCTCAGTGATTAGTATTATATGGTGGCTCAGTGATTAGCACTGTATGGTGGATCAGTGGTTAGAATTATATGGTGGCTCAGTGATTAGCATTATATGGTGGCTCAGTGGTTAGCATTGAATGTTTACTTAGTGGTTAGCATTGTACCTTCTTGATCCTAACCCTGCCCACCTTATTTACAGGAGCCTAGTGGCTGAAATCCTAGTTACAGTGTACAGCAGAAACAGGAAGTCTGTTACAGGTTGTACACTAGAAAAGAAAGTGGGACATTGAAGATACCAGTTTCTGATGCTCTGTTCTCTTCAGTCTCCACTTTCTGTCTGATGTACCTACTGTAGCAGAGTTCCTGCTCTTTCTGTACACTAAAGCTGGGTAGAGTTTGCTGAATTCTCAGCTACAGTGTACAGCAGGAGCATGAAGTCCATTACAGGATGTACACTAGACAGAAAGTCGACAAAAAGACAACAGTTTCTGATGCTCTGTTCTCTCTATTGCCCCACTTGCAGTTTGATGTACCTACTGTAATGGAATTCCTGCTCCTGCTGTGCACTATAGGTTGGATTCCAGCCAACTTTATCACCCTTCCAATTAACATTTGTTACTGTAAGGAAGCTGGACAATGAAGACAACAGTTTCTGACTCTCTGTTCTCTCTACTATAGACTTCCTGCTCCTGCTGTACACTCTATCTGGAAGTTCAGCCAACTCTATCTCCCTCCAACTTTTCACCTTTTGATTCTAACCCTGCCTACTGCATTTACAGGAGCCTCCCAGATAGTGGGAGGGAAATAGAGTTGGCTGAAACCCCAGCTAAAGTGCACAGGGGGAACAGGAAGTCTGTTACAGAATGTACACTTGACAGAAGCTGGAAAATTAGGACAACCAAGCAAAAGGAAAGTATGAAAGACCACAGAAGGTTAGTAAAATAACTTAATATTGTAAAGTGCTGCAGAATCTGTTGGCACTATATAATTAAAATTATTCTTTTATATATATATATATATATATATATATATATATATATATTATTATTATTATTATTTATTTAGCAGTACATTCTCATTTAGTATTTGTGCTACTTAAAAAATAACTAAATGAACAATTGTCAATTGTTCCTCCTGAAATTGACTTCCTCCTCCTGCTGTACGGGATTTAAGTCAACTCTATCGCTCTCCCACTCTTAACCTTCTTGACTGTAACCCTGCCCACTACATTTACAAGAGCTTCCCTGATAGTGGGAGGGAGATAGAGTTGGCTAAAATCCCAGTTACAGTGTACAGCAGGAACAGGAAGTCTTACAGGATGTACACTGGACAATGAAGACAACAGAGGAGAAGAAAATTATTAAAGACCACTGAAAGGTAGTAAAATAACTTTATTTAGCAGTACAATCTAATTTAGTAGACAGATGAAAATAAGTTTCTTCATTTAATAATAACTAATACCAATAAATTGTCCATTGTTTCTCCTGTAATGGACTCCCTGCTCCTGCTATATACTATAGCTGGGATTTCAGCCAACTCTATCTCACTCTCACTCTTCACCTTCTTGACTTTAACCCTGCCTACTACATTTAAAGGAGCCTCCCAGATAGTGGGAGGCTGATAGAGTTGGCTGAAACTCCAGCTACAGTGTACAGCAGGAACAGGAAGTCTGTTATCAGATGCACAATAGACAAAAGAGCAGAAGGAAAGTGTGACAGACAGAAGGGTAGTTAAACAACTTATGAGTACACAGTTAAAAAGATGATCGTAAAAAAAAAAACCTTTAAAGTTACTGCACAACTGAAAGGGGTACTCCACCCCTAGACATCTTATGCCATATCCAAAGGATAGGCGGATACCCGCCCCAGTGGCGGGACCCCCGCAATCTCGGCTGTGGCACCCCAGACATCTGGTCTATCATGCCCCTTAGACTTGCACTGAAGGGGTGTGGCCATGATGTCACGAGCCTCTGGCACTTCTCCCGACACTCTAAACAAACGCCGGATGCAGCAGGGAGATCGCGGGGGTCCACCGTGGCGGGACCCCTGCGATCAGACATCTTACCCCCTATATTTTGGATAGGGGATAAGATGTTTAGGGGTGGAGTACTCCTTTAAAGAAAAACTAAGGGAAGAAGTTTTGCATCATACGTTGGTAAGACGAGGTCTTTGATGTGTGCTCCATACATCATGTTTAAAGGGGTACTCTGGCGCTAAGACATCTTAACCCCCGATCGCGGGGTCGGAGCATTGTGACATCACTCTCCGCCCCCTCAATGCAAGCCTATGGGAGGGGGCGTGTCACGCCCCCTCCCATAGGCTTGCATTGAGGGGGCGGAGCACGATGTCACAGTGCCGGAGTACCCCTTTAATGTGGGGCCGACTCGCGTTACACACTTACACAACCAGATACGACATTATTTTGGAGTTGGCCGGGAAGGACCCAGATGCGCCCAATTTCTGGTCTCTGTAATAAATAGGAGTAATTGTGGATCGCTCAGTCTCCATCTATATTTGATGCCGGGTTGTCTGTGTGTGGGGCTCTCATGTCCACGGGAAGATATAAGGCGAAGACCCTTTTGATCTCCGTTACATGAAAGAGCTCCCACCAGGAGCATTGTATCTCATTTGCCGCAAACAACTCTTCCATCTCGCCGAATTGAAGTGGCTTCAAATGCAATATAAAGTGGCTGCCTCTGTTCGCTCTGATTACACAGAATCCATTTCCTCGCGTCCCATTTCTTCCGATAGGATTTTATGTAGAGGAAGATAAAACCCTCTTAAACTAAGTAACTCCCAGATCTTGGTAAACATAGCAGAAAACACGCACGGTCTATTATGGGGTCGGTGGGGGGAGGGGGGGCGTTCGCCGTCACTTGCTTTTAATTTTTAAACATTTCCTATCGTTAGATTTAATGTTTTACTGGCACAAGAAATATTTCTTCTTGGTTTTGTTTATTGCTTCATGTTGTAAAATGTAGCAGACACTGTCACCTCGGCATCAACGCAAAATATCTCAAATAGTCTATCAGGTCTCCAAACTGTGGACCTCCAGCTGTTGTAAAACTACAACTCTCAGCATGCCCGATGGGGTTGTAAAAGTGTTGCGACAGTTTTGTCAGCACATGCTGGGAGTGATACATTGATACATTGAGTCTATCTAAACTGTTTACATAACATCGGCTTTACTGGACCATGTGAGGACTGTCTACTAGTCACTATACTAAGGATCAGTGGCCTCACCCTCTCTCTCCAAGGGCCACAGAGCAGTAAGATGGTCCCTGGCTGGAAATGCAATAGAGGACATAGTGTTATATATATATATATATATATATATATAGAGAGAGAGAGAGAGAGAGAGAGAGAGAGAGAGAGAGAGAGAGGACATAGTGTTATATATATAGAGGACATAGTGTTATATATATAGAGGACATAGTGTTATATATATAGAGGACATAGTATTATATATAGAGGACATAGTGTTATATATATAGAGGACATGGTGTTATATATATAGAGGACATAGTGTTATATATATAGAGGACATAGTGTTATATATATATACAGGACATAGTGTTATATATATAGAGGACATAGTGTTATATATACAGGACATAGTGTTATATATAGAGGACATAGTGTTATATATAGAGGACAAAGTGTTATATATATAGAGGACATAGTGTTATATTGGTATAAGATAGGGATAGGCATAAGGCTATCCTTCATATACAGTGGGGATCAAAAGTTTGTGCACCCAGGTAAAAATTTGTATTAATGAGCATAAAGAAGCCGAGGAAAGATGGAAAAATCTCCAAAAGGCATCAAATTACAGATTAGACATTCTTATAATATGTCACCAAAAGTTACATTTTATTTCCATCATTTACACTTTCATAATAACAGAAAACACAAAAATGGCGTCTGCAAAAGTTTGTGCACCCTGCAGAATTTATAGCATGTACTGCCCCCTTTGGCAAGTATCACAGCTTGTAAACGCTTTTTCAATTCTTGTTTGAGGTATCTTTGCCCATTCTTCCTTACAAAAGTCTTCCAGTTCTTTGAGATTTCTGGGCTGTCTGTCACGCACTGCTCTTTGAAGGTCTATCCATAGATTTTCAATTATGTTGAGGTCAGGAGATTGTGAAGGTCATGGCAAAACCTTCAGTTTACGCCTCTTGATGTAATCCCCCGTGGATTTCGAGGTGTGTTTAGGATCATTATCCATTTGTAGAAGCCATCCTCTCTTTAACTTCCGCTTTTTCACAGATGGCATCAATCCATTTTTCCTTCTACTCGTGAGATGTTCCCTGTGCCACTGGCTGCAATTCAACCCCGAAGCATGATTGATCCACCCCCATGCTTAACAGTTGGACAGAGGTTCTTTTCATTAAATTCTGTTCCCCTTCTTCTCCAAACGTACCTTTGCTCATTCCGGCCAAAAAGTTCAATTTTAACCTCATCGATCCACAGAACTTGTTTCCAAAATGCATCAGGCTTGTCTATATGTTCATTTGCAAAGTTTAAAAGCTGATTTTTGTGGTGAGGACGTAGAAGAGGTTTTCTTCTGATGACTCTTCCATGAAGACCATATTTGTACAAGTATCTCTTTATAGTGGAATAGTGTACCACAACTCCAGTGTCTGCCAGATCTTTCTGGAGGGATTGTGCAGTCAAACGTGGGTTTTGAATTGTTTTACTCACAATCCTGCGAGCTGTTCTGTCTGATATTTTTCTTGGTCTTCCAGATCTTGCTTTAACTTCCACTGTTCCTGATGACTGCCATTTCTTAATTACATTCCGAACAGAGGATATTGACATCTGAAAACGTTTTGCTATCTTCTTATAGCCTTCTCCAGCTTTGTGAGCGTCAACTATTTTCAGTTTCAGATTTCTAGACAACTGCTTGGAAGAACCCATGGTGCTGTTTGTTGGGGCAAGGTCAGATGATTCTGGGCATTTATAACCTTTGAGATTGACATCACCTGGTCTTTCCAGATGATGATTGAGAACAATCCATGACATTGGCAGGTCTCAGCTTTGTAAAGGGGGCAGTGCCTGCTATAAATTCTGCAGGGTGCCCAAACTTTTGCAGACGTCATTTTTTTGTTTTCTGTTATTATGAAAGTGTAAATGATGGAAATAAAATGTCTAATCTCCTCATCACCCCATGCACTCCATCCTCAGTCTCCTCATCACCCCATACACCCCTACACCCCATGCACTCCATCCTCTTCACCCCATACACCCCATGCACTCCATCCTCAGTCTCCTCATCACCCCATACAACCCACGCACCCCATCCTCAGTCTCCTCATCACCACATACACCCCATGCACTCCATCTTCAGTCTCCTCATCACCCCATGCACTCCATCTTCAGTCTCCTC
The DNA here is from genome assembly GCF_029499605.1 of Hyla sarda. Taxonomy (NCBI): domain Eukaryota; kingdom Metazoa; phylum Chordata; class Amphibia; order Anura; family Hylidae; genus Hyla; species Hyla sarda. The sequence goes on from NC_079200.1 coordinate 3,825,332, forward strand.
ATCACCCCATCTTCAGTGTCCTCATCACCCCATGCACTCCACCCTCAGTCTCCTCATCACCCCATACACCCCATCCTCATCACCCCATACAACCCACGCACTCCACCCTCAGTCTCCTCATCACCCCATACACCCCATGCACTCCATCCTCATCACCCCATACACCCCATGCACTCCATCCTCAGTCTCCTCTTCACCCCATACACCCCATGCACTCCATCCTCAGTCTCCTCCTCCCCTCATATACCTTAAGCACCTCATCATTATTACACAGCTGACACCCCCCCAGTCCTTCTCATCAACATTAAACCCCCTAATCACTACCCCCCTGACCCCCCCTCTGGTCCTCCTTATCAACACTACGCTCTCCCAGACGCCCAATCCTCCTTATCATTACACCACCAACCTCTTCAACACCCCACCTGTCCTCTTCATCATTACAATCCCCTCCCCCCACTGCCCTGCACCCGACCGTCGCTCTCCTCACCTTATCTGCTCAGCGATGCGGCCGTGTGAGGCGGGAGGGTTTACTGCTCCTGTCGCTTTTGCCGGGGTCAGAGGCCATGACACGTGACGTCAGGGGCTTGGAGCAGACGTGCGTGCCTGCGCGGGGCACGTCTGCTCCCATCAGCCCCTGGCCTGTCCGTCTCGCCCGGCCGGTTTAAAGGTAAATTACTGCTGTCAGCGGCAGGTCCGGGACCTGTTGCTGCAGCATTTAGTATGAAGTACTGGCAGGGGGCCCTGCAGGGGCCCAGACTGTGAGGCCCAGGCTGTGACCTGGGCTACTAGGGGGGCCCCCTAACACGCTGGGCCCCTGTGCAGCCGACCCGGCTGAACAAGTGATATGTCCGCCCCTGCTTCATACTAAATGCTGCAGCAACAGGTCCCGGACCTGCCGCTGACAGCAGTAATTTACTTTTAAACCGGCCGGGCGAGACGGACAGGCCAGGGGCTGATGGGAACAGACGTGCCCCGCGCAGGCACGCACGTCTGTTCCAAGCCCCTGACGTCACGTGTCATGGCCTCTGACCCCGGCAGAAGCGACAGGAGCAGCAAACCCTCCCGCCTCACAGCCGCATCACTGAACAGATAAGGTGAGGAGAGCGACGGTCGGGTGCAGGGCAGTGGGGGGAGGGGATTTTAATGATGAAGAGGACAGGAGGGGTGTTGAAGAGGTTGGTGGTGTAATGATAAGGAGGATTGGGCGTCTGGGAGAGCGTAGTGTTGATAAGGAGGACCAGAGGGGGGGTCAGGGGGGTAGTGATTAGGGGGTTTAATGTTGATGAGAAGGACTGGGGGGGTGTCAGCTGTGTAATAATGATGAGGTGCTTAAGGTATATGAGGGGAGGAGGAGACTGAGGATGGAGTGCGTGGGGTGTATGGGGTGAAGAGGAGACCGAGGATGGAGTGTGTGGGGTGTATGGGGTGATGAGAAGACCGAGGATGGGTTGTGTGGGGTGTATGGGGTGATGAGACTGAAGATGGAGTGCGTGGGGTATATGGGGGTGATGAGGAGACTGAGGATAGAGTGTATGGGGTGATGAGAAGACCGAGGATGGGTTGTGTGGGGTGTATGGGGTGATTCAGTGGTGTATAGTGGTTGGCAGTATTATATTCAGGGGTACAGTGGTTGGCAGTATTATATTAATAGAGTACAGTGGTTGGCAGTATTATATTCAGGGTACAGTGGTTGGCAGTATTATATTAATAGAGTACAGTGGTTGGCAGTATTATATTCAGGGGTACAGTATTTGGCAGTATTATATTCAGGGGTACAGTGGTTGGCAGTATTATATTCGGGGGTACAGTGGTTGGCAGTATTATATTCAGGGGTACAGTGGTTGGCAGTATTATATTCAGGGGTACAGTGGTTGGCAGTATTATATTCAGGGGTACAGTGGTTGGCAGTATTATATTAATAGAGTACAGTGGTTGGCAGTATTATATTCAGGGGTACAGTGTTTGGCAGTATTATATTCAGGGGTACAGTAGTTGGCAGTATTATATTCAGGGGTACAGTGGTTGGCAGTATTATATTAATAGAGTACAGTGGTTGGCAGTATTATATTCAGGGTACAGTGGTTGGCAGTATTATATTCAGGGGTACAGTGGTTGGCAGTATTATATTCAGGGGTACAGTGGTTGGCAGTATTATATTCAGGGGTACAGTGGTTGGCAGTATTATATTCAGGGGTACAGTGGTTGGCAGTATTATATTCAGGGGTACAGTGGTTGGCAGTATTATATTCAGGGGTACAGTGGTTGGCAGTATTATATTCAGGGGTACAGTGGTTGGCCGTATTATATTCAGGGGTACAGTGGTTGGCAGTATTAAATTCAGGGGTACAGTGGTTGGCAGTATTATATTAATAGAGTACAGTGGTTGGCAGTATTATATTCAGGGGTACAGTGGTTGGCACTATTATATTCAGGGGTACAGTGGTTGGCAGTATTATATTAATAGAGTACAGTGGTTGGCAGTATTATATTAATAGAGTACAGTGGTTGGCAGTATTATATTCAGGGGTACAGTGGTTGGCAGTATTATATTCAGGGGTACAGTGGTTGGCAGCATTATATTCATGGAGTACATTGGTTGGCAGTATTATATTCATGGAGTACAGTGGTTGGCAGTATTATATTCATGGAGTACAGTGGTTGGCAGTATTATATTCGGGGGTACAGTGGTTGGCAGTATTATATTAAGGGTACAGTGGTTGGCAGTATTATATTCATGGAGTACAGTGGTTGGCAGTATTATATTCAGGGGTACAGTATTTGGCAGTCCTTTATTCAGGGGTACAGTGGTTGGCAGTATTCAGGGGGTACAGTGGTTGGCAGTATTATATTCAGGGGGTACAGTGGTTGGCAGTATTATATTCAGGGGTACAGTGGTTGGCAGTATTCATGGGGTACAGTGGTTGGCAGTATTATATTCAGGGGGTACAGTATTTGGCAAGGTTATAATGATTACTGTCATCATACAGAGGATGAGGATCTACTGACAAATGAAGGAACCAATGATGACCGGGTGTCAGACTCTGCAGAGAAGATGGAAGAAATCCTGGTGTCTGGACCAGAGGAAGAAGAAAAGTAAAGACAACAGAGAAGACGTCACTCAGGTCAGTGATATCATTGTGTATTTTCCTAACTGTCCCATCAGAGCTTTAGTCACTGATATCATTGTGTAGTCTCCTGACTGTCCCATCAGCTGTAGTCACTTCAAACATGATGGGAGTTGCCGCTTTCCAACAACTGGGGAGCCACTTGAATCAAGGTGATTGGTGGGGGTCCCATGAGTCAGACCCCCACCATAAAAATGGACTGTTTATTTTAAAATGCCTGGGCCTATTTTTGGTCCCAGTCTGGCCCTGCCTGTAAGTCACTTCTATCACTAAGGAGCCAAGGAACCAGGGGGTGCCAAGGGGTGTCGTGCTAAGTCCAGGGGTGCGAATATAAAGGGGAGCACTGCCCTCTGCCTCCCAGCTAGATACGGGTCAGGCTGACCCGGGGGAGTACTCACTGGGCCGCACACTGAGAGGGACAGGGGCCACCCGGAGCCCACCTCAGGAGCCGTTCCATCCACCTGTGGTGGAATAGGCAAGTGGCGACACTAAACGCGCGGGGTAAGTGGAGGCACTCCGGTGGGGTCTAGGTACATGAGGAGGCACAGTGCTGGGGGGGGGGGGGGGGGGCAGACACACTCTTTGCACAGGGGCCCTCTGCTGTCTGTGTCCGCCCCTGCTTTTGTTCATATGCTGTGTAGATTACTAGTGCATGACATCAAGCACGCTCATTCCAGGGGTCCCTACTGTATCAGCTACCCCTGATGATTTTCACCCTATGTAATCGCTGTAATCATCTATGCCTGTCAGCCCCTGATGAGGTCACATGTAACAATGTGCTGAAACACGTTGGGCGAAGCCAGTAGTCCTATTTTGATTAATTACAGTACCAGCATACATTACAATTAGGCTTTTGAATGTGTGAGGTCTCCTCACATGCGATTTTAACAGCCTTGTTTGTGTCTATCATTCAGTTACAGGGCTGACAACGTTGCTCTATCACTGTCAATACATCACTTTGTTACTTAGTGTGTTTTAGTGTATATATTAAAAGCTATGTTTTAACTAGCACTCATTATTTTTCTTCCCCTGATATTTTTCTAATTTATGCTTATCAATTAGGGATTGGACACCAGTATTAGTCCATATCACAATTACATAAGGCTATCCTTCATATAAGATAGGGATAGGCATAAGGCTATCCTTCATATAAGATAGAGATAGGTATAAGGCTATCCTTCATATAAGATAGAGATAGGCATAAGGCTATCCTTCTTATAAGATAGGGATAGGCATAATGCTATCCTTCATATAAGATAGAGATAGGTATAAGGCTATCCTTCATATAAGATAGGGATAGGCATAAGGCTATCCTTCATATAAGATAGAGATAAGTATAAGGCTATCCTTCATATAAGATAGGGATAGGTATAAGGCTATCCTTCATATAAGATAGGGATAGGCATAATGTTATCCTTCATATAAGATCGAGATAGGCATAAGGCTATCCTTCATATAAGATAGAGATAGGCATAAGGCTATCCTTCATATAAGATAGGGATAGGCATAAGACTATCCTTCATATAAGATAGGGATAGGCATAAGGCTATCCTTCATATAAGATAGGGATAGGCATAAGACCACCTTTATATAAGATAGAGATAGGCATAAGGCTATCCTTCATATAAGATAGGGATAGGTATAAGGCTATCCTTCATATAAGATAGGGATAGGTATAAGGCTATCCTTCATATAAGATAGGGATAGGTATAAGGCTGTCCTTCATATAAGATAGGGATAGGTATAAGGCTATCCTTTATATAAGATAGAGATAGGTATAAGGCTATCCTCCATATAAGATAGCGATAGGTATAAGGCTATCCTTCATATAAGATAGAGATAGGTATAAGGCTATCCTTCATATAAGATAGGGATAGGTATAAGGCTATCCTTCATATAAGATAGAGATAGGTATAAGGCTATCCTTCATATAAGATAGAGATAGGTATAAGGCTATCCTTCATATAAGATAGTGATATACATAAGGCTATCCTTCATATAAGATAGAGATAGGTATAAGGCTATCCTTCATATAAGATAGGGATAGGTATAAGACTATCCTTCATATAAGATAGATATAGGTATAAGGCTATCCTTCATATAAGATAGATATAGGTATAAGGCTATCCTTCATATAAGATAGATATAGGTATAAGGCTATCCTTCATATAAGATAGATATAGGTATAAGGCTATCCTTCATATAAGATAGAGATAGGTATAAGGCTATCCTTCATATAAGATAGTGATATACATAAGGCTATCCTTTATATAAGTTAGAGGCTATCCTTCATATAAGACAGTGATAGACATAAGACTATCCTTCATATAAGATAGAGATAGATAGTATTCAGAATATTGGGCAGACTAGATGGTCTGAATATTTCTTATCTGCCGACACATTTTAGTTTTCTATGAAATCTCGACAAAAGCCTTGATTTCAGTTTTTTTGTGGTGTTTTTATTTTTTGATCCCATAACTAACTTTATCCTATATTCCATTTATCTTTTTTTTTTTTTCTTTAGAATATCACCCCTATAAAAGAACATTTAATGTGTTAGTTTGGGTGGTCAGCCCTCTGGGGTGTCACTGGACCACATGACATCTTAGGATAACTACAAGTTCCCTACATTATATTTGTGTCTAGGATTGTGATTCAGATTGGGAAATAAAATAAAACAATGTTTTTTCTTAAAGGGGTATTCCGGTATCAGCATATTGTTGTTAAATATGACAATCATCCCAAAATATATAGGTTACTCATATATTGTTGCAAAAATTATACTGGCTTTAGCATGTTTTTGCCTAATTCACCCAACAGGAAGTTGTGTAGTCCTCTCATTATCAGTGTGGGAGGCCAGATTCTTGGCCCCTTTTTCTACCCTGACAAGAAGATGTGTAGCCCTCTTATTTTCAGTGTGATGGTGTCTCAGTGCCTCCCAGCTCATCCCTCTCTTCTGAAAGGAAGTTGTGTAGCTCTCTTATTGTCAGTGTGGTGTTGTCTACAGCTCCCTTGCTCCTCCCTCCTGACAGGAAGTTGTGTAATGCTCTCATTCCCAATGTGGTGTTGTCTCAGCAGCTACCAGCTCCTCCCTCTCTTCTGACAGGAAGTTGGGTAGCCCTCTCATTGTCAGTGTGGTGTTGTCTCGAGCTCCCTGGCTCCTCCCTCTTTTCCATCATCCTCTTCCATTTCAGGAGATGTGGCTGTATCTTGCCTCTGAGCTCTAGCTTTGCCCCCTGAGTGATGTCATCACCTCTGACTAGCCCTTACAGCCATCATCACCATCTTCCTTTCATATACACACACACATATATATATATACTAGCTGAGTACCCGGCGTTGCCTGTTTTTTCCTACATAATCCTTGTTGTGGAGGAAAATCTTCATATCCCGTCCTCATATATTGTTGTCATATCCCAATCCCATATCCCGACCTCCTATCCCGACCTCCTATCCCGACCTCCTATCCAGTCCTCCTATCCCGTCCTCCTATCCCGCCCTCCTATCCCGACCTCCTATCTTGACCTCCTATCCCGTCCTCCTATCTTGACCTCCTATCCTGACCTCCTTTCCCTTCCTCCTATCCCGTCTGCATATTCCGTCCTCCTATCTCGACCTCCTATCTCTACCTCCTCTCTTGACCTCCTATCGCGACCTCCTATACTGACCTCCTATCCCGACCTATCCCGTCCTCCTATCTCGACCTCCTATCTTGACCTCCTACCCCAACCTCCTATCCCATTATCGTATCTCGACCTCCTATCCCGTCCTCCTATCCCGTCTTCCTATCCTGTCCTCCTATCCCCTCCTCCTATTCCGTCCTCCTATCTCGACCTCCTATCCCATCCTCATATCCCGTCCTCCTATCCCGACCTCCTATCTCGACCATCCCGACCATCCTGTCCTCGTATCTCGACCTCCTATCTCAACCTCCTATCCCGACCTCCTATCCCATCCTCCTATCCCGACCTCCTATCCCAACCTCCTATCCCGTCCTCATATCCTGACCCGTAATATGTGTACCAGGTATTGAAATGTCTCGTACGGAAGTTATGTGGGAACATAC